>NW_024882238.1:0-358931 GCF_019059575.1 Amphibalanus amphitrite | reverse complement strand
CGATCAGCGAAGCAGTGAGCTCTAGCCTCGAGTTGTTGTCACAGCCACTTTTCTCTCCGTACCTTGCACCCTCAGGTTGCCACCTCTTCAGCAACATAAGGAAATTGCTTAGCAGTGGCAACTTCGCTGACAGCAAGGAGACAAAAGCAGCCGTCTTGGACGTGCCAGATGCGTCCAAAACCCACTTGGCTATGGAGGCCCAGGGGCCTCTCGCGAAGCGCTGCGCGAAATGTTTTTGTCTTAACGCTGGTTATTTGACTAAATGAACATGTTTGGTCTAATAAGTTGGCATCGTATCTCTGCTCCTTCATGGTCGGGCCGAGAACTTTTTGAACGCCCCTCGTACTGTAAATCCCTAGCTCCAACCGGCCCCTCCCGCCGTCCGTCTCCAGAAGCAGCTGCTCTGACTACTGTTGTTTATCCAATGCCCCTTTGTAGAGTGCTGTCACGACCGTCCGCCCCCAGGAGCTGTTTTGTCCGCCGGTGAGCATCCACACAGAGCTGGTGGGCGAGCCCGGTCAGCAGGTGCTGGTGCGGGGCGACTGTCTGGGCCAGGTGGCGCTCTGGAGGCTGCCGCAGCTCACCAACACGCATATACAGCAGCTGATGGAGCAGCACGGGGAGTACCAGTCGCCGGGTAGGTAGCAAACACTTATTTCTTGGTTTCTGGGAGAAAACAGCAGCAGGGGTGGAGAGTGGCACCATTGTCACAAAAAAAGGCCATGGCGTGTGTCAAGTGTTAATCAAACTCCTTATCGATTCATTGAGCTCTTGGCAGTGGAGCGAGCCATTGTATATAATTTTGTTATTACTATTTGTCGAAAATCTCGCTTCAGGAGATTTGCCTTCGCTGATGAATAAACACCGCCCCTACATCTGAATTTTCCTGTCAAGCATATCACCGACTGTGTAGCTAATGTGCCTATGATTGTCTCACCGTAGCGAGGCCTTGTGGCCCGTTCTCCTCAGCAGAGCTGCCGCCCACCGTTCTATGGAGCATCGAGCGCGCCTGGCGGACCATGAAACCGCAGCCGGTCGGAATACTGGACCAACTGGTGAGTTAGAATCCTGTTGACGCCGGTCTAGAAGGAAAGAATATACTAACACTAGGATGATGCTACATCGTTTCTGAGTGTTTTTCATTGTGCATAGACGTGCTTTTTTCGGAAACTAGTTTGTGCTCCAATGCTTACGAGGCGGACACAATATGTTTGGTGTGAGTCTTCGGTTCCGCCCGTTATGAATATGTGAACTCTCCCTTTGCTCCAGGAGAGCGGATGACTCCTGTTTCACCCCATACTACACTTATCTATTCGTCTGTCGGAGGAGTCTGCGGAAGGGCTCCGTTCCACCCGTTACTAACACTCCCTCTCCGTCCGTTTCAGGAGTCTGCTGAGGGCGGCGCGCCGCGTCTCACCTCCAGCATCTACCTGCCGCTGCAGGAGGGCCGCCTGGTCTGCGGCAGGGAGGACGGCACCATCATCATCGTGTCGGCCACTCACACCGTCATGCTGCATCTGCTGCACGGCAAACACCAGAGCTACGACAGTCAGTGACGGGGTTTTGTGGCAGAGCTCCGCAGAATGAGCTAGACATGGGGCCGTAACAGTAACGGAAAACGTATTAGTGTGGCAGGTCAGGAACGGGGAACATTAGAGCTATGTTTATCACTAACGGGAAGCGCCAGAGATACACCAGATCTGTTACAGTCAGTAACAGAAAACACCACAAAATATGTGACAACTCTCAATTGCATGAATATAAATTAGTTCAAACCTCGGTGTTTCTTGCGGAAATTGTAAGTGATAAAGAATGATGATTAATGACATTGTTAGTACGTTCATCTTTCAGCTTTGGCTTATAACAGACTCGCGCTGTTGTCTCTCGAAAAGAAATGATTTCTAACCCTTAGCATTACTCGCTGGTCTATTTCGCCCTCCGCTCTACACCCACCGCCTGTCAGTGCCAGCTGACCCCCCCCCCCCTCTCCTCCAGACTGGCCGGTGCACCAGATCCTGTCTGGCCACCGCGGCCCGGTCACCGCTCTTCTGTTCCCCCACCTGAGCCACTCGCGGTACCAGATCTCCCACCTGGTCTCGGGCGGAGAGGACTTCTCCGTGTGTCTGTGGGACCTGATAAATGGCGCCCTGCTGCACCGGTTCGTCGTCCAGGCGGGTATCGTGCTGCAGCTGCACGTGCCGCCGGAGAGCGTCTCGGTGAGGGGAGGGAAAGGAGTGGCCGCTGAGATAGGTCACTAGTGGATGCATTGTTGGATGATATGGACTGGTATCATGGTTAAATTTATGAACTTTTTGGCTATGATTAGCTCTAAATTGTCAGAAGTCAATGCTCATAGAGTGCAGACTAATGCGAATAATAATAATAATAGCGTTTCTTTTTAGTAAGCTTAGCTGCAACTGGCTGTATCATATATCGACTTTCCCAGATGTCATACGAATGTCAGTCCTGACTTCTGATCCATGATGCCGTGATCTGACCTCTAACCTGTCTCGTGTTCGGGCTCTAACCCTCCCCTCTCGCCCCCCTCCCCCCAGCCGCGAATGCAGCAGTGCATCTGCAGTGTGGCGGCCGACTACTCGGTGGCCCTCCTCTCGCTCAAGGAGCGCAAGTGTCTGATGCTGGCCTCGCGGCACCTGTTTCCCGTCACCACGGTCAAGTGGCGGCCGCTGGACGATTTCCTCGTGGTGGCTACAGAAGATGGCAGTGTCTCCGTCTGGCAGATGGAAACAGGTACGAACGGGATTAGAGCGGACAGTAGCGGGTTGAGGATGAGCTATAGATAATGGGACTGGGGCGGGAATGGTTTTTGGGGAGTGTCAGTGTGTCCGTCTATAGCAGATGGAAACAGGTAGGTGTGATTATTTAGGGAACCACTTTTGGAGGAGATGGGATGATCGTTAGAGTGGTGTATTATAGGGGATGGCAGTGAAGTTGTGTGGCGGACGGAGGCGGGTAGGGCGGGGATATGGACGGCAAAGGATGGTAGTTGGGACAGCAATGCAGATGAAGAACCCTCTCCTCCAATCTCTCCTGATGACATCTCGGGCTGGCGCGTGTTGCAGGCCACCTGGACCGGGTGGTGCACGGTACCACCGCCCAGGAGGTGCTGTCCGCTTGCGACGAGCACATGACCGTCTCCACCAGCGAGGGCGGCATGGCCAATCCGGCGGTGCACTTTTTCCGCGGCCTCCGGCACAGAAACCTGTCGGCCATCCGGCACGCAGCCAAGGTGAGACCCGGCTATCGGCACCGGCTTGTGGGCTTTATGTTACGTAGCTAATATAGGGAAGTGAAATGCCTTCCTTGGCTGTATGACATAGGCAAACTGGTGATCGATGGCAATGGATGGTACGGTTGTTTGTTGGAAGAGAGTAAGTGAGTGGAGTGTGTGATTGGCTTGGGATGTTTTTTGAGGATGGCACTTTTGCAGATATTGCTTAAAATTTCGAGCAGTTGAGAGTATGAAAACGTTTAGTTACATGTGTGCTTTGCGTTGTACGCTCGCAGATAAGTATGATACTATTGAGTTTAAGCACAAAATAATGCCGTAGATATACTCCAGTCCCCAGGTGACTGAACGGAAGTCACTACCACACCGCTCCTTTCCCGACTGAACCCCACCCTTCCGCTTTCCATCTGGCGTCCACAGCGCGGGTTGCAGCAGCTGCAGAACTCGCTCGGTAACCAGGGTCAGAACGGACCGGACAAGCCGCGCGCCTACTCCCTGATGGTGCAGGGCCTGCGCACCAGCCCCTCCGATCCGGACGCGCACGTGCTGTTCTTCGACATAGAGTCACTGATCGGTGAGTGGACGGTCGGGGAGGAGTGCCTGCCGCGCGGCCGGGTGCCGGGGATGGGGCTTGGGTGGGTGAATGTTGCAGTGTACGCGCTGGGGGTGCTGTGGAAAGACGCTTTGTGGGGTTGTGGATGGTGCCTGGTGCATATTGCTATTCTGTGGTATCCTTTTAGGCCCTTCCTCCTTAAGTAATTTGTAATTCCTTTGAACTGATTTAGTCACTCGTAGAGCCGTCACCGACGGTGGTGCTTAATTCGAGGAAAGTCCCTTTCAGACCTTCTTCCATTCGGTACACTCCAGCTGGTCGGGGAACTTAGAATTCAATGATAAATTTATACACTTAACGGAGCCTCTCATTACTGTAAGCCCTATCGTCGGCCGACCCTACCCGTGATCCGAGCTACTAACGGAACCAACTCATTTTTTGGACATCCCACGCAACTAAGTTACGGTGCCAAAGCAGAATATGCAGACCGTGTCAAACATTCCGCTTCCATCTCCATAAATGCCTGTCATGGTGCATATATGTGTAGGATTTTCGCATACCGGCGATGTAATATCCTTCTTGCTAATTCTTGTGGTTGCCTGTTGGGGTGGTGGAATGCGTGTTTGCTTCTTGTGGAATACAGCTACAGAGATGAGCTATGAAAATAAACACTGCTTAAACTCTCAACATCGTCATGATATAAGAGCGCAAAGCTTTTCAAACATTTCCATTTTACATATAAAACATTAGGCACGAAAATAATCAACTAATCTGAGTGCACTTGAAAACAATTTGCATCTCTCATCTCTGTGGCTGGCTGCGGTGCGCCTGCGGCGGGCGGTGACCGGTGCCGTATAACTATCACCACCCGGTGACGGCCACTGCTGATGGTGACCGGTCGCCGCACCGTGCCTGCCCGATGGCCGGTGAAGGACGGTGAAACGTCACCGCTCGGTAACCGGTGTCTGCTCTGCGGTGACCGGTGTGACGCTGTCTGGCCTGCGGTGACCGGTGGGTGCGGGGCGGTTCTCTCTGTCCGCGCTCTCCAGTGGACCTTCTGACAGAGGCGTACAGTCAGATGACCACCGAACAGCTGGAGGAGCACGGCCTCATTCAGCTGTCCGAGTACCAGCGCGTGCTGCAGCTGACGCAGTCCGAGTCGCCAGACGCACAGCAGAAGATCACAGGTACGCGCGGCGGGTGGTTTGAAGGAGAATCAGGAGTAACTAGAAGGCTACAAGTGTGAAGTTAGGCTGATCTGCTGATGATCATTGCTTCAGTCACTTTCCCTTATGCGCCACAAATAAGGCAGATTACTCACTCTACTTTCTCTCGTCTCATTGCTCATTGTCGGTTATCCGTGTCATTGTTCGTGTCCGTGTGCTATGTCTGCTTACGTCCATATTCACGTCCATATCTGGGTCCATGTCCGCTGATTAAATTCTTTTTTCATGTCCGCCTTACTGTTCAAAACCGTCTTCGCCCCAGTGCTTACGCCTTGTGTCTGCATCCGCGTCCATTCGTGTCTGTGTCTATTCGTGTGTCCGAGTCCGTGTCCGCTATTTGTGTCCTCGTCGAACCTCGCTGTGACCGGCGTCGTGACGGCAGAGTTCTTCGGCCGCGTCAAAAACAAGGCTGGGGACATGGAGAAGCGTCTGAAGGACAAGGACACGCGCGGTGAGGACAATAGTCGCCACCACTGCACCACCTAGCCGCGTCTCGTGTCTGTGTGTGTGTCTGTCTGCGTGTGTGGCCCGTGAGGGCACCCACGGCCGGCACGTGTCAGCGAATGCGTCTGTTGCAGCGTACTTGGCACGATGTCGAGGTGACTTCATAGACACGGCCGGGACACTGCAGTATTTTTGATAGCTGAGAGGGGATTGGGGAGGCGTTTGGTTTATTTGTTCTTTTTAGAGTGATTATTTTGTGTTTCGGTGTGCTCATTTTGTTGTGTTTTGCTTATTTGCTTGCATTGTTTAAGCATGCCGCGTAGCTTGTTGGAATGCTGTGTTGTTTGATGAAGCGATGCACATTGCACATACATAATTGAGTGCAGTTTTATTTTGTTTGCGTGACTGCTCCATGACATTTATTATATGTGCACACATGCATTACGACAGTAGACTAAGGCCGCGTTCGATGTCTCCTCGGACGAAGAACATTCTACGCAGAATATTCTATTTTGCGTTCGATGAAGCACACAGTCGGACGACGAGACCGGCCATTTTGTGCGCCACTTACACAATGTGCGTCAGTTTCGGAAAAGGCCCAAGTTTACGTTTCCATAGAAACCACGCACAAATGTCAACAACTTCTGCAAACAGCTGCTGCGCCGCTTTTGAAATACGCGCCATCATTGCCTCTCTGCCCACCGTAGTACGCTCAAAAGATTCTGCGCGGACGGCAAAGATTCTACGTGACGTCACGTAGAATCTTTGCCGTCCGTGCGACATCGAACGGCATTTTGGGCCCGGACGGCATAGAATCTTCGTCGTCCGGGAGACATCGAACGCGGGGTTAGTGTGCACTGTGCAGGTCTCCGGTCATCAATGATTTATAACATTTCCAGATCACTGCTTTCTGTGTGTATGACGATGTTTCCCGCTACAGGCTCACCGTACTATACGTTATACATGCATTGCAACAATGTGGAAAATGCTCAAGGCCCGCCATCTAGGCCGTCCATGCAAAAACTAACCCAGCTATTCCATGTTAAACCCAAGAGAGCCGCCAGATACTCTGGTCGCCTGATGTTCGCTGCATGAGCTCTTGACATAACAAAGAGCCCTGTTTTAACGATGCTCTTGTTTTATGCAATGCTTCGTTTTTCTTGGAGCTTGCAGAGGGACTATTGACAGAACTTTGCAACTGATGTTTCATCTATTTGCAAATGATTCAGGAGACATACTTATCGCTATAACACTTAAATGCCCGTCAATATTTGATTTTTTTATGGGTTATGCTACACGCTTGCGGTTACGTGTCATCGATAGCTCTCCGGCTAGTGTGGTCCGTTTGAGCCGCACTATTCCGTCGGACCGACTCTCCCTCACTGACCCTCCGTCCGTCGTGTTCTCTCCAGGCTATCTGTCTCGGATGAAGGAGCTGAAGGAGCAGAGTGAGGCCATCCGCGACCAGCTGAAGGAGCGCGCCGAGGGCAGCGGTAAGTCGCCCACCCCCTGGGGTAACCCCTCCCTCCGCATCACCCTGTGTGTGCCTGTTGTGTCACTGCACCCACACGCTGGCTTTGCTACACCACCAGCACCGCGCGCACCTCACTGGCTTAAAACAACCGACGGCTATCACACGGATGGCGCTCTGCCACAGCGTTTTTCGCTACTGCTCATCACGAACCGTTTTGCAAAGCTCCATTTTTTATGTTAGGCATCAAGCCAGTTGATGCTTCCAGCAACTACGCTGCCACTTCAGTCCATGCTATAGGCACGTCGAAGTATTTTTGGCGCGTGAAAATTATTGCTCAGAGATGCACTGAAAGCAGCGTTACTTGCTTGCACAACACACATTTTAGACAATTTCTGTCTTCACAATCGTCACTTTGCACTGCTAAACAACGACGGTAAAGAGTCGCACATTTTCTCTCGATAACTGAAGGCCTATTCGAAGCGCCTGTCGCTTCTGCGCCTCCTATAAATGGTTATGTGTCGCTATATGTGTCTCTCTGTCTCCGCTGTCTCGGCATTGTCTCCGCGTTGTCTCCGCCCTGTCTCACTGTCTGCCCGTCTTCTACGCTTGTCTCTCCGCCTGCTCCTCGCTCTCAATCGCGCCTCGTCTCGTGCGCCGCCGCACCGGCCTCAGAGGACCTGCGGAAACTCAAGTCACGAGCTCAGGTGGCACGTACCAAGCTAGAGGAGAAAATCAAACACGAAATGGAGGACAACCCGGACGCGGCGGGTCAGTAAGCGGCCGTCTGCTCCCCGTAACCCGTACCCTTACCCGTAACCCGTACCCCTGACCCTTCCGCGTACCCTTAACTCGTACCCGTACTTGGATCCGTTTAGAGCGATCTCACACGCTGTAGCCGAGTTCGAAGCACCGCACCGCATGTCCTACCCACCAACGAACGAATAGAAAGGGGAATTGAAAAGGGAGTACATACATAACCCCTGGATAAATTGGGATTTTTGCTTCGTTAGCTTAGTATTGATGACAATCCTGACGAGCTATCTTTTTATGGCTATTTTACTTGAAAGGTAAGCAGGTTAATTATTGGATTATAAATTTGTAACTAGCTTTGGGAAATATTTTAAAAGTTGCTCTTTGAGTAGTACGAAACGTTTCATTTTTTAAATATTCTGAGTCTGACATTTTTCCTTCTTCTGGGTTTTGCTAAGTCAGCATAGCAAAATTCATGTTTCACATTCCATGATTTGTTATTTAGAGTGAACAGAATTTTGTTGTTTACCTCGACTTTATTGCGTAACATAATTTCGATCTTATTTTGAGAATGGCTTTAAAACAAACATTAGAACAGCCGCGATCAGCGCCAATATGCCATTCCGACACGTTTCCTCTGTCGTTCCCTGCTGTAGCTGCAACATTTGGTGCCACTCACAGCGTCCTTACACGGTCCGTGTCCTGCCTAACGCTGGTGTCGTCCCGTGGTGTCAGGCATTCTGGCGCGGGTGAAGGAGGGAGCCGAGACCATGGGCGGCATTATCCACGCTAAGGCCGGCGGTGTGACGCCTAAAGGAGCCGGAGAAGAGCACAAAGGTCAGTGGCGCGCCGCACCGGCCGCCGGCAGGGGCGCGGGATAGAGCGGTGGGACGGCGAGGGACAAACAGTAGTAGGGGCGAGGGACAGAGAGCAGAGAAGTAGGGGCGAGGGGATGGGATGGACGGCAAGGGGCTAGGGGCGAGGGATTGAACGGTGAGGCGGCGACAGGCGTGGGCCATAGAACGGGTAGGTTAGAGGGATATGACGGAGTAGTAGGGCAAGGCGACGGGTATGCTGGATGGGCTGGTGGGTTCATAGACTAAAATAGCAGTCATCTCGACTCGGAAATTCTCTAGATTCACTTTTTACCCGCCTAGGAATTATCGCATGCCCATGCAACGAAAGTATCATGCATTGTCAGTGGCGAACTAATACATTTTATCAAACATACACAATACACATGCTCTTACATACACTCAGTATGGCTCTTGGCGCCAGTGAGGCTGCTAATACGAAGAGCGAACGCGAAGAAAGTGCTGTGGTTTTCAGAAATGATGCGCCCGCTTGAAAACAAGCGGGCGCATCTGCACGTTATCGTCACGTCATTTTATGCCTTTCCCAAATGGTGAAACTTGACACCTTAAAGTATGGAACATCCCTTTAACCAGAAGCTTCAGATTGTCGGTGTCCTCTTCCATTCCTCTGAATCCTGCTGTTTTTCGACTTTCGCTTTCCATAGAGTAGGCTGGATCACTTTCATCTGTTCTTTTCTACTTATGCCGCACGCACATGCGCTTCTATAGATGTTGCATTGTTTCTTCGTCTCCATTTATCTAGAAGCAATGTGTTCTTTGTGGCTTCAAACTGCCATCAAATTGTTCGACGGGCAATGTGAAAAGTGCCATCGGTGACTTTTGCCATCCGCGTTACATTTGACGCATCTTGGGTCACTTCCGCTAGTGATGGCCTTTTTTAGTTGGTTGAAGTAGTTCAATTACAGTAGCCGTATGGCGTATACTTTATCTGATGGAAGGCTTCTTGGAGAGAAGAATGCAGTCTTGTGCCTAGTTTATCAGTAGTCAAGTCGCGTATTCCTCGAGACTGTCAATGACCAGCTCTGATCACCATTTTGATCAGAACGATATGAGGACGGGCCGCAAGAAATGGTCTGCTACCCCCCCCCCCCCTATGCACCCCTCCCTCCCGTCCCGTCCCGTCCCTCCCCTTTGTCGAACGGCCGTCAGCCAGCCGGCTGTCCGATCGGACCGCGCCGGCGGACGACCATGAGATGGGGCCGCCGGACTGCCGGGGCGTGGCCCTGCCGCGGCCGCTCCCACGCCCGCGGCAGGGCCATCCTGGCCGCCTCGCCGGACCCTCTGCCGCAGACGCCCCCTCCCCCCCCCTACCGACGCGTGCTCCGGATTGCGGATGTCCGCGGGCGAACGGCTGGGGGTGACGTCACTGAGGACGGGTACCGGGTGGGTAGAGGGGGAGGGGGTGCTGGCTGGTACTGGTCAACCGGAGACGTTTTATCACAATGTTGATACCCTTTTTACGCATGCATACGTCATTGATGCAAATTTTTAGGATACCCACATACTGGAAGCAAACCAGTAACGCGCCTTTTGGGGCGACAAACGAGCGGGCGCAAATGTGAGTCCTGCGCGTGCGCGAGTGCGAATGGATACTCTCAACATACTTGTGTGGAGCACCATACTATGTATGTAGCTGGTCGCTAACGGTGTACCAAATTTTGGCGCCATCGGCCCAGCCGTTCTCGAGATGTGGAAGCGTCACCTTGCACGTGTGTACGTGCAAATTCTGTTCCAACTGACTTCTGTCCGGCACCCTACTCGCTGGTCCCTAACCGTGGACGTGTACCAAATATGAGCGCAATCGACCCGGGAGGTCTGGAAACGGTCCCGCACGTGCAGTAGCACCCCAACTTTGGCACATGGAAATGCATTGCCTACCGACATGCGAAGTTTCAGCGTAAGCGGCCCAGTAATTGCCGAGTTATTGCAATGGGCACAAACTTGATACCCCCTCTTTTTGCAAGTGGCATGTGCAGTGGTCGTCACTCACATGCATCGAGAGTAGTCCGATGCTTGGAAGAAGGTTTGAAGTTATCCTACAAAAACGGCCGCAAATCAATCAACCCGGATGTTGCTTCTCGAAAGCGTAAATTTAGGAGAAACAACTTAAACACCCTTGACTTTTCACGTGGTACGTACACACTACGATCACCTACTGTTAACCCCAGACGCCTTGAGACCCATTTTCGCGATTGTTTTAAAACGCGCGGAATAATTTCAACCATATTTAGGAAATAGCTGTTTCAAGACCTGCCGAAACTTTTTCTTCAAATACATTTTGTTGTCACTTAAATATTTGTGGCACTTGTCATTGACTCGTAATGTTAACTGTTTTTCCATCCTGGATAGAGGCTTTCATACGTCATATGACATTAGGCTCCGCCCACGACTGCGGCATTGACCCGTGCCCATCAGCGACCTCTGTACAAATGACACCCCTGCCATCTGTAAAGGACTATGAATTTCGCTGACGTTTCACGTGCTATGAATCAATAGCAGCAGACCGTCAAGTAAATGTTAGGCTGTTGTTGACTCTTGTAGGTATATGGGACCAAGAGGGCCATCACTCCTCCATCTACTACTCACACATGCTTCGAAAAAACGTTAAGGATTCCTAACAAATATGATTTTCGATGTAGGATATCTGTTTGGTGAAATAGGTACGAGCGAGCCTTATGATGTGAAGCGAAGGCAATTAGCTAATTATTGCGCTGGTCGATGGGTGCATAGCGATGTACAGCCCACCGCTAAAGTAATGTAGGGTTTTACCAATCTCAACGGTTGGCTTTGACTGGCGATTGTTTAATGCGGAGTGATCGAAAAGAAGATGTCAATAGCTAAAGTTGCAGCTGCAAAGGTGACGATACATATAAGCTACATTCAAAGTTTCATTGTAGTCTGGCTAATCGTTCCTAAGCTTCAGAAGCAGAACATACCCATGACTGAAACCCCACATTACTTCTGCTGTGGACTGTACAAATCAGGAGCTACTTGATGACATCCGATATCCCAATATCACCTATCCGTGCTTCTGTCCTCAGGATACTGAAATCCTTCTCCTCCACGCCACAACCCCCCTCCGGCTGGACAGGCAACTTTATCTCATGCGGGCTGCTCCCTTGGAGCGGCACCGCTGCTCCCGAGGGAGCGCACCCCGTAGCCGGGTGCAGTGAGTGCCTTGGGGCTGGGTGGCCTGTCCTCTGGACGGGCTCAGCCCCGGCGACTCACTAGGGTGCCTGCCCAGACCAATGTCTCCCCCTAATTCCTATCATCCTTCCGGCTCTGCAATGGTCTTGTCAGACCGAAAGGGCCTAACCCAACAAAACAAAACAAAACAAATATCCCATTATCGCATTATCTGCAACGCCAAAGGCTTTAAATACAGGTGAATATTTCCTAACCTTATGTCAGTTATATGCCATCTGCCCGTCATTTGCAGCTTACCTATAAAAAAATAAAAATAAATCAGCGAACATATCAGCATTGTACAAGCAATGCGCATTGAGCATTTATGGCTCCTCGGTCATCATGTCGCTCTTTGGGCACTGTCAGACAAGACTTTACGCACAACTCCGCCGGCTTTCGGCACCGCTCGACCGTCCCCGCTCCCCGCCACAGCGCGAGTGACCCCGCGCCGGCCCGAAACCGCCGCAGGCCAAGACCACAGAGGCGGGGCTTAGCTGTGACGTCATAACGTATCACAGACTGACTGGTGATAGCCTCTACAGTCTACACGCCGGGTGAAAATCTTGCTCGAAATTTAACATTACGAATCAATGAGAAGTACCTGAAATATTGAAATGGCGACAAAATATCTAAATTGTAAAAGTTTCGGCAGGTCTTGAAACGGCCATGTCCTGAGCTTGGTTGAAATTCTTCCATGCATTTAAAAATAATCGCGAAAAATTAGGGTCTCAAGAGGTCTGGCGTTAACAGTAGATGCATCAAGACCAGTCAACTACGGGGTAGAAGGGCTCGAAGGGCTACCCAACAAATAGAAGAGGTTCTTTATCTTTCGGTTCCTAGTGGACATTTGAAAGAACTGTTCAAGAAGGTATGCAAATTTCTGTAACTGTTGCATTCCTTCAATTGCGTGTGCATTCTTTTGACACTTTATATTATCGAGATAAGGATTTAAAGTCCTGCTGCTGGACGCTGAAGCAGTACCTAATATTCTTTTGAGCTTTTGGCACAGCTCTGCAATGGAGTTATATTTCTCTAGGGTTATGTTTTGCTCATGAATAGCCACCATCCCGCGATCGTGCTAGAACAGTATTGCGATGGTCTGGTAGCAAACGCAAACCCGACATCCTTGCTGGCTCCGGCTGAGCTTTTGGGACTTGGCAGCCTTGGATGTTAACCACAGCAAGCCCATGCTTTCCCAGACAATCTCTCTCAACTGTACTCGTTTCAATGAGCATTATTGATTTTCAGATGCTTGTATGATTATTTACAGGAAGTATTTTATTGAAAATATTTTGTGTTTCTTTTTCATCGCCGAACTCTTTTTCTGTTACCATTTTGTTGTATACGTCTTTTATAATCCCACTTTCTTACTAAAACTTTTTTCGATGACATTATGTATTCAAAATAATGCATTTTAACGAAAAATCATGCGAATGGGTTATGGGATCATCTCAGAGTGGTCAATGTCGAAGGTGCACCCTGTCCGTGTGTGTCGGGCGGTCCTGATCGAGCCGCTCCGGCCGGGACGGGCACTGTGGCCAGCGGCCACCGCGCTGCGACGCCGGCGATCACACAGGCGCCGGCGCCGCGGCGGCCTGCCGGCCCACTTGCTCGTCCGCTGACGGCCGCAGCCGGAGCGACTCGCACTGACCGCCGCCCACCGCACGGACGGCTGACTCCAGAGACAGACTAGCGACATGAACGGGCGGCGGACGCTCTAGGCGACCGGGTCGACCCGGTAGGCGGTGGCGTGTCCCGGGTTGAGGATGACCTCGGTCAGCTCTGCCGGGTAGCCGGCGCCGGCCGAGTAGGTGACGGCCGGGGCGGGCGCCAGACCGTAGCCGGCCGAGTAGAAGGCGGGCACGCCGGCGTAGACGGACGGCGTGGGGAAGACCAGGCTGCGCTTGTTGCGGCTCTTGGCCTCCTCGACGGCGGCCAGGTGCTCGGCGGTGGCGGCCTTGACCTCGGGCGTGAAGTCGACCGGCAGGGGCGCCACGCCGGTGTCGATGGGCGCCGTGCGCGTCTCGACGGGCGCCACGCCGGTGTCGACGGGCGCCACGGGCAGCGCGTTGCTGGCCACCTGGAAGCCGTTGGCGCCGGCCGTGTACTTGACGGTGATGGTCTCGCCCTCGGGGTTCAGGTAGCTGTAGCTGCCGACCACGTTACCGTAGGCGTCGCGCACGGCCGAGTGGGCCTGGTCGGCCTGCACGTGTCCGTACGACGCCTGGCCCAGCTCGTCCTGGGCGTGGTAGGTGGACGCGTAGCTGTAGGGCGCCGCGTAGCCGTAGCCGGCGTAGCCAGCCGGGTGGTAGCCGCCGGTGTAGGTGGTGGGGTAGAAGCCGTTGTAGCCGGTGTAGCCGGCCGGGTAGAGGCCGTTGTAGCCGGCATAGCCGTTGTAGCCGCTGTACAGGCCGGCGTTGTACAGGCCAGCGTAGGGCAGGGCGAGCTGGGCCGAAGCCGCAGCCACCAGGGCGGAGAGAGCCACCTGACGAGAGAAACACAATGTAAACGAAATGAATACGGTCAGTGTTGCGAGAAGCAGAATGCAAACGTGCTGGTTTACTCTACGAACTAAATGACCATTGTCCTCTATAACTACTGGATGCTACCCAAAGAGCCCAAGAAGAGCATCAAAAGCCCAAGAGTGCACTTACCAGAGCGTTCATGTCGCTAGCCGTCAGCGAGGTGTGTGATGCTGTGGTGGCGGCCGGACCGGCTTTTATAGTGGAGCTGCTCCGGTCCTGGCCCTCCAAGGTCTTCTCTGCCGGCTCCGCCCACTGTCGGCAGACAGCCCGGTGGAACCCTGGGTCACGTACCCTGAATTCTGTCTGGGATTGCTTGTAATAGATTTCATCGATATTTGACTCATGTTTCAATTGGCCTTTTGTCCTTTCTTTGCTTTCTTCTTTCATATCTTTCTTGTTTTCTTTCGAATTTTCCGCCGTTTCGAAATGGAGCTAGAGCCTCGCGGAGAAATGAGCGTGTGCGCCTTTACGAGACGCAGCGATTGGTACTACCTGATTTTGGGTTCTCAGTTTAACAGGTGGCCTCTGAGGTCAGGTCAAGTGGCCCTAAGCACAGATTCGGTTTTTGTGCAATTACTTTGTCATAAATGGCCGCAGAGCTGCGATTTTTGCATCATCGTGTTCGCCTAGCTCAGGGGCGTCGAATGGTACGAGACACGAGTATACTTTTGTTCGGGTGAGCTCAACTTAAGGTGTTGACCTCAGGTCAAGGTCTGTTTAAAGCCCCTCAGGTCACGAAGTTGGTGGAAGGAAGTCATATTGCATTTCATTCGATTCGGCAGGTCTTCCCAAGTCCATTGATGGCTTTCATCGTAAGGTCAACAATGGAAAAGTGAAGCATTGGACCCTGCAAGAAGTGCATGAAATCACAATTATGTGTGCTTGAGATAGTTGTAGATCATTCCCGGTACCAAAGTAACGGTTTCCATATTTCACCATTGACTTACAATGGTGAGGTAACCTGACCGACCTGACTTTATATAATGTTAAGAAAAAAATCCGAGCTATGTAAGTTGTGAGACCTCTAGAGGATACTACATAGGTCCTGTATGTTTCCTCTTCCTGTGAAAGCTCTTGTGGCGCTGAGGGTGTTTCGAAGTTGCGACTTGCGAGCGACGTTCGAGGACCGTGCAGAGGTCCACTTATGACGTCATTTGTCAGTGACCTGACCTGAACTAAAAATGCAATTGGTGTCACATGCTTTTGCTTGAATCAAAGGTCAGATTTACCAAGTTTCGGCTTTCTATCGCCGGCGTGTACCGAGCTACCGCGAAAAAAACCTTAGAGGCGGTGGCATCCGCCCCCTCCCCCCCCCCCCCCTTCGGCCGGCAAGGGTTAACCCTCGCCCATGTAGGGGGAGGGGGTTGGTGCAACCCCCCCCCCCCCTGAGGCTTTTCGGAAATAGTGCAAAAACCAAATTTTGGGTACCTTATGGGGCAAACCTTGCGCATCTTTTGATAAAAAAAAATTGACCGGGTCATGTCAGGTCACGGAGTTATGACGTCACAAAGGGAACTGCCTCCGGCCGGATTTTCACAAACTGAGTGCCAACGCCCGAGGTTTCCTGCCGGTGGTACGGACATCGGTTGATGGATCGTGATGAAACTTCCCATGCATGTTGGGGCAAGTATTGGCTATCATATGGTATAAGAAACTTGACCGGGTCAGGTCAGGTCACGGAGCTATGACGTCACAAGAGGAACAGCGTCCGGTACTATTTTTGAAAAGCGCCCGAACCACTATTTTGCTAATTCTTGTCACCTCAATGGGAATATGCAGCAATATTAGCTTCTATAGGGAGCAAATGGACCTCCCAAATCCAAAAATACAATCAGATTTCAAAAATTTAAATTTTGATTTTTCGAATTTCTGCCGCCGACTGTGACCTTGCCGACTTCCGGCGCTCCCAACGCGCCATTTTTAGAGCTAGGGAAACGAAATACATACCAAATGATAGAGAATTGATCAAGGAACACGATAGTGAAGGTTTCAAGTCGATATCTCCCACCGTTTTGCCGCAATCGCCGCGGAAAGTTGAAAAAAGTCTATTTTTTCCGAAAATTTGACCTTTGACCGGTCAAAAGTAGGTCAAATGTTGACCTAGGACCAAAAAATATACCACCAATCGCGAGATCTCGGCGAGAGCAATCCGTGGGTTTTTTCCGCTAAGCTCTACGACGCTCCGTTTTCAAACGCCAAGGGGGGGGGGGTCGCACCAACCCCCCCCCCCCTGCATGGGCGAAGGTGGCAGATCGCCGTTTACGGGCGAGGGTTAACCTTCCAGGCGGTGGGGGGCATTTTTTTTGCCCCCCCCTTTAGTTTTTTCGATATATCTCGAGAACCGCTGCACCGATCGTCACCAAACTTTCAGTACCCTCCCGGGAGTAGCTAGCGCACATGGTGACAATTTTTTTTTCCAAAGGCTATGATAGGTTGGCCGCTAATGACGTCAGAGTGACGTCATTTCTGCCATTTTCGACCCAAAAAGAAAGGTTTCGCGGGAAGAACTGCCAGGCCTACAGCTTTAGAGATACAGAAAAATGTTTCAGACATAAAAGGTGTGGAATTAAGAGGGCTACAAAACTGCTATTTCGGTTTTTCATTTTTTTTTTGGATTTTGACCCCTAAAAATAAAAAAAATAGATTTTTTGAATATAATAGCCGAAAAATCCAAAAAGTTTTTTGAATTTCGAAAAAAAACCGGAATATGTATGATAGTCCCTACCGCCTTCTATCTACATACCAAATTTGAGATCGATACCTCTTTTTTTGGCCAAGTTATAGCGAAAAAACTGTTCAAAATTGATGACGTCAAATTTTCAAACTCAATTTAAGCAATTCTAGACCTCGTAGCGCAAAACAAAGACCACCATTAGACTCCCCGTGACGAGCTGCATCGAATCAATACCCATCTTATGCAAAAATATCAACTTTGAAATTTGACCTTTTTTGACCTGACATTGACCTGACCTCCACCAGAAAGTGACCTAAATCGTACCTGATGATTTTATAACCACCACCATTGAGTTGGAAATGAAAAACTGGCCGTAAAACATGCATAGCACAACCTTAGTAAAGTTGGGTTTATGTGGGGATCCTTGGTGACCTTTGGTGACCTGACCTGTGACCTGACCTGGTATGACCAGTGACCTCTAATAGCAACATATGTACTAGACAACTGACGCCTTATCGCTGATTTTCGACAAAATGCGTTTTACTCGGTGTTATAGTGCTTTCCCTAGAAGCCCCGTGAACGTTGAAACATTTTATCTTTGACCTGACCTGTAACGTCATCGGTGACTCCGAGGTCAATGAAATTTTGTTTCCCTCGACAAATTTGACAGGGCTGTCGAATGCCGTTTGAATTTTCCGGACCCGTCCAGTAGTTTCGGAGATACGGGGGGGGGCAAAAAAATGCCCCCCCCCCCTCGCGGAAGGTGGCCGGGAGGCCCACCGCCTGCCGGGTTAAAATTGCTAAATAGTTCAACACGAAACTTTCATTGCTTTCGGCTGCATCCTTTTGAGACCTTTCCAATGGACAAGTCTCAATGTCCTTACCTTTTAGTAAAACCAGCTAAAAATGGCTTTGGACCGAACATCGAACACTGTTTTCGGATTCTTTGGCAAAAAAAATAGGCCATAAAATCTTCGTCACATGACCCATACATGACTTTGAATTTCCGTGACCATTTTTGACTGATGTACCGTAAACCGGGGTGAGTTGATATGGATTTTGAGGTTTTTCTAGATTTCTTTAAAAGTCACATTCATTTACGGAATTCTTTTTGTGCCAGTTTCATGGCACATACCTTGGGGAGGCAATCAGCAAAAATGAATAAAAAATGTATATATTAAGCCCCTTTTTTAAAACGCCAAAGTTCATATCAACTCACCCCCTGGGGGGTGGTGAGTTGATATGGTTTTGGATTTTTCCAAATTTCTCGGCTAAAGAAGCTCAGAGGTGAGTTGATAAAATGCCAGTGTTTAAAAAAAGGATGTGAGAACACATCCTAAAAGAAACCATCAGAAAAATGGTAGTAGTTTGGCAGCAGACCACACATTCATGAAAACGCAATCATGTCCAACACAGCGCTATCAAAATGCCTTGATTTTAGCAGCATCATTTTTTTCGCTTTATGATACTTAGTTTTACTTAGAACATTCTGAACTTGGCTAGTCACGTGTCCTCAAGCCAACGGTATCAAAACTGGCAATATATTTTGGAATTACAAGTGTATTTTCTTGCAATTAAAACACATTGTCAGTTGCGGGTCAAGGTTGATATGCCTCTGACAGAGATAATGGATTGAAATGAAAGAATACATATACTTCTGAGCTTTTGTTGACCGGTAGTCAACAAAATATTAATAAAGTGAAGTAAAGCAAATCTAATTCGGACTGTGTTCTATAAGGTGAAATAAGCGACATAAAACAGAATTCGGCGTCAAAAGCCAAAATTAACCCTCGCACTTATAGGCGGGCGAACGGACCACCTCGGCTTTTCGCACATAACTCGCGCAAAAACCGACCGATCACGACGAAACTTTCAGTACCTCTCGAGTTTATCAATTCTACACATGTTCTAAACATTTCATGACCCTGACTCAAATGGTTTTTGACTTGTGACCTGATTCTCGAGACCATGCTTGGCCGGAATCGCGATTTGGCGTAGTCGGCTCACGTTATCCGCGCATTTCCAGTCTTTTTGTGATTGTAACATCCAAACATGTACTCGTAAATGATGTTGGTCCCACGCAGTATTGTGGGTGTCAATCAACTGTCAAGGTCACCTGAAGGTCAGGTCAGGTCATTGACATTTGGTGACCTTGGTTCACCTTTGGTGTTTTACATGTTTCCAGGGTAATTTCTTTCGGGCCGAATTCGAATTTAACATGCATTTGATCATTTATGAAGTAGTTTTAGTGCCTTCGTAACATGTTACGACACCGTCAGTGGTAGTTGACACTTGACACTCCCTATGGATAGCCGGCAGGACACCTACTGGTTGACCTGACCTGACCTGACCTGGCCTAAATGTACGAAGACATCTGTGATCAAAACTAACATGACATTCGTGATCAGCAACAGCCAAAAAATAATAAACTCGCTTTACGAACTTCAAATAACCCCCTATTTTCCCGACTTCTGGGTAATTGACCTGGCCTGGAAGGTTAACCAATGACCTAGGACCTTAAAGTTGGTTATCATCGGCTTCCTCGCGTCTCGGGCAACACGCTCATTTTTTTTTCCGCGAAGCTCTAGCTCCACCAGGGGCCAAACGACGATGGGATTCCAACGCCCCCCCCCCCCCCTATACGTTAAACGCTGGCAAAACACGAATACGGGCGAGGGCTAAAACACCAGTCAATTTCTTTATATTGTTTGTTCCATTTCATTTTGTCACTCATTCTCGGTTGGCAACTGCCAAGCAGGAAAACTAATCAGTTTCACGAGATCAGAATTCCCGCGCTGTTAGCCATACATAAACGACAGTTCTGTCATTTTCGAAACTACGAATAATTATAACAGTTTTTTAATCTATATGTATATAGGTGTTCTATAGTGTTCCTTTGTAGCTTGTAGGGAGCCATCTTGAGACTTGACGGGGAGTTGTGCTGTGCCTTTTGCATGTTAGGTATGTCCACAGAAAAAAACTTTGGGGTTACTGATGCTAGTTGTCGGACCTTCCTCCCCGTCTTGAGTTGAGATGTTAGTTTCACAACGTTTCGGCCAGTTACTCTCCGGCCGTCGTCACTCGTCAGGTGTTCTTTGACCCTCAGAAGGACCTGGATGTTGGTGGCGTTGCGCCGTACGCGTCAAACAGTTCGAAAGTTCCTGTAGTCAGCGGGAATCGAACTCGGGTTTTTCCGGTGCTGGTCCACGGTTGTAATCACTCCACCATCGAGGCAGATTTGACTATGGCCGGATAAGTTACTGGCTGAAACGTTGTGAAACTAACATCTCAACTCAAGACGGGGACGAAAGTCCGACAACTAAATTCAGTGATACTAACAGGCCTCGTCTCAAGCATTCAGAAAAAAAAAACTAAAGCTTTTGGGGGTTGATGGAATGATGTGGGGAAAGAAAAGGAGAAGAGTTGGTCTAATTGACTTTGTCTTACCTGCAGACCCATATTTCATGCTAATTTGCATGCCTACCAGCCTGGTATCAGCTTTTATCATGCATATCAACTCACCACTTGATGGCATATCAACTCACCACCTGTCACTTTTCTTAAAATTATAAAAAAGCGTTGTTATAGGTGAAACCCAAAACTACCTGGGATCAACAGTAAATTGATGGTAGTTTCTTTCCCAGTACATGGTGTTTCATGAATATCCACCGTCTTTGCTGTAGGGTGGGGACTTTTCCTTAGTTTCAAAATCAGAAGAAAAAAAGGACTTTGAAAAAAGTAATGTGTTAAGAAGGCACTGCACCACATGCATGCCTTTCTCAGCTATATGCATCACTTATTGGTTGCTTCACTTCACAGAAAAAGTAAAACTGAAAATTGGTTTACAAATGGATGAGCAGCACACATTTTAACATTTTTCGAGCAATTTATATCAACTCACCACCCCATATCAACTCACCCCGGTTTACGGTATGTATTTTTAACCTTCGACTTCATCTGTAATTGGGCCTCCTATGCCCGTTGATGATGCTCTCAATAAACTAAACTAAACTAAACTAAACTAAACTGAACCTGACATAGCTATGGCCTGAAACGTAGGTACCAATTACATACACGCTTGCCTTAAATGCTGCTAATTTTCACTTTAAGCCGAGTTCTGACGTCATCGTTAAAGTCGAGGTCAATGAATTTTTGCCGGAAAGTTTTGACAGCTTTCAGACGCTGTTTGAATTTTGAAAATCGAGCCAGTAGTTTCAGAGAAAGGATGGGTGCTCTGTAGCCCTCTCCCGTTACTCTCGTTATGGAATATAATCAGGACATGCACGGGTTAATTAGTTTGCTAAGGTGTCTATGGCCCTAATTTCTTATATTATCCTTCAGGTCACCCTCAAGGGGCCGCGAGTTAATACTCGCGGGTTAATATTTCATTTATCGTTCGTATACGTTAAAGGAAAGATGCGTGTGTTTTGATTTTCTCTAATGGCCTCCTGATTCGAGATGACAAAAAGGATAGGTTTCCGTTTCAATGCCGGTTACATTTTCGGCGGTTCTCTTTCATATTTTAGATGAGGTGTAGAAAGATTCCAATACGAAAGTGAATGTATATATTCAGCAGATGAACTATACACCAATGAACCGTGCGTCAGAGTCACAGGGGGATCAAACAGTGGTCGTCGTCGTCAATCATAACGGCGTTGGCTGCGTCTGATGACGGCGAGTCCGTGTGTCGGGCGGGCGGTCCTGATCGAGCCGCTCCGGCCGGGACGGGCACTGTGGCCAGCGGCCACCGCGCTGCGACGCCGGCGATCACACGGCGCCGGCGCCGCGGCGGCCTGTCGGCCCACTTGCTCGTCCGCTGACGGCCGCAGCCGGAGCGACTCGCACTGACCGCCGCCCACCGCACGGACGGCTGACTCCAGAGACAGACTAGCGACATGAACGGGCGGCGGACGCTCTAGGCGACCGGGTCGACCCGGTAGGCGGTGGCGTGTCCCGGGTTGAGGATGACCTCGGTCAGCTCTGCCGGGTAGCCGGCGCCGGCCGAGTAGGTGACGGCCGGGGCGGGCGCCAGACCGTAGCCGGCCGAGTAGAAGGCGGGCACGCCGGCGTAGACGGACGGCGTGGGGAAGACCAGGCTGCGCTTGTTGCGGCTCTTGGCCTCCTCGACGGCGGCCAGGTGCTCGGCGGTGGCGGCCTTGACCTCGGGCGTGAAGTCGACCGGCAGGGGCGCCACGCCGGTGTCGATGGGCGCCGTGCGCGTCTCGACGGGCGCCACGCCGGTGTCGACGGGCGCCACGGGCAGCGCGTTGCTGGCCACCTGGAAGCCGTTGGCGCCGGCCGTATACTTGACGGTGATGGTCTCGCCCTCGGGGTTCAGGTAGCTGTAGCTGCCGACCACGTTACCGTAGGCGTCGCGCACGGCCGAGTGGGCCTGGTCGGCCTGCACGTGTCCGTACGACGCCTGGCCCAGCTCGTCCTGGGCGTGGTAGGTGGACGCGTAGCTGTAGGGCGCGGCGTAGCCGTAGCCGGCGTAGCCAGCCGGGTGGTAGCCGCCGGCGTAGGTGGTGGGGTAGAAGCCGTTGTAGCCAGTGTAGCCGGCCGGGTAGAGGCCGTTGTAGCCGGCATAGCCGTTGTAGCCGTGGTACAGGCCGGCGTTGTACAGGCCAGCGTAGGGCAGGGCGAGCTGGGCCGAAGCCGCAGCCACCAGGGCGGAGAGAGCCACCTGATGATAAAAAAACACCATGTTAACAAAATGGATATGGTGTCCGAAAATATGAATATACAAGTTGACAAGAAAACAACAACTTTAAAACAGTATTGTGAGAACATTAATGCAAACCAAGTAGTGAATGCTATCATAAGAGCCCAAGAAGAGCATCAAAAGCCAAACAGTGCACTTACCAGAGCGTTCATGTCGCTAGCCGTCAGCGAGGTGTGTGATGCTGTGGTGCCGACCGGACCGGCTTTTATAGTGGAGCTGCTCCGTCCTGGCCGTCCAAGGCCTTCTCTGCCGGCTCCGCCCACTGTCGGCAGACAGCCCGGTGGGACCACTTTGTGGCATCTTGATAGCTAGGAAGTGATCATATGACGTTGGACGTCAGTTTGGTGTTCTGTTTTTCTGGGTTTTCAATCGAAGTGTCTTGTGGAAATTTCTAAAAGAAAGTCAGTGAAAAGATTAGTGAAGTTAGTGGAAAGACTGGAAGGTACCGGGTGTCCCAGAAAAAAGTACCAAATTTAAATTAGGAGTACAAAGAAAAATATGCGCGTGACATGTAAAATTTTAACATCAATCGAAAGCGTCATTCATGGAAATTATGTTGTATGGCTCGAGCGCTCTGTCAGTCATGAAGCCGTTTAATACTGAACAAAAAACCAAAATAGTCGAATTTTATCTCAAACACGGATCAGCCGTTTTAACGCAAAGGCAGTATCGCAGACATTTTAAGGTCCGAGAAGCTCCAACGATAAAGACCATACAGCGTCTGACTGAGAAGTTTCTGGCAGAAGGGTCCATTAGTAACCAGAATGCCGGAAACAGTGGTCGGAAAAAAAAACATCTCGCAGCCAGGAGGCCATACGAAAGGTCGCAGAGCAGGTTGGTCAGACGCCGAAAGTGTCGGTGCGGCGCCTCGCGTCTAGGGTCGGTCTCAGCAAGTCCTCCACTCACAGGATTCTCAAGAAGGATCTCGCCTTATCTGCCTTTAAGCTTAAAGTGTTTCAAAAGCTGTTTGCTGCGGATTTTGAGCAGAGGGAACAATTTTGCAAATGGTTTTTGGAAAAGTGCACAAACAACCCAAACTTCTTGTCTTGTGTTTGGTGGTCTGATGAGGCCCATTTTCATCTGAACGGGCAAGTGAACCGCCAAAATTACAGGTTTTGGGCGGAACGGCCACCAGAGGAAGTTCTCGAGGCTCCGCTGCATTCCCCGAAGGTGACTGTGTGGTGCGCGTTGAGCGCGCAGGGAATCATCGGCCCATTCTTGTTTGAAAATGGTGCTGGCGAGACGGTCACTGTCAATTCCCGGCGCTACCTTACCATGCTTAAACGCTTTTTGCGGGCACTCACAGCGAGTTGTGCGGACACCCTGAACCAGCAATGGCTGCAGCAAGATGGCGCAACGGCGCATACATCACGCGCCAACTTGGCCTGGCTGCACGAGTGTCTAGAGGGGCGTGTCATCTCCCGGCGGGCCGCGGTGACCTGGCCGCCGCACTCTCCTGACCTCACGCCCCTCGACTTTTACCTGTGGGGTTATCTGAAAAGTGTGGTGTATCAGGAGGCACCAGAAGACCTAGCGATACTGAAACGGGCGATTCGCGCGGCCATTCGTGCGATTCCACCTTCCGCATGTGCTCGGGTCGCAGAGGAAGCCTGGTGCAGGGCGGAGCGGTGCCTGGCCCAAGAAGGCAGGCACTTCGAACATGTGCCGGTGTGAGTGACAGGAAGGAGTGGCATGGTCCATTTGTAGCGCAAATAAATCTCCATGGAACTGGCTCGCTTTTGATATGCGTTTAAAGCATTAGTGCCGAATAACAAAAAATATATTGTCTAAACAAATGTGGTACTTTTTTCTGGGACACCCTGTATTTATGAAGCTTATAATTTTTCTGTCACCAGATCAAGCTTGATTTTTATCGTCTTATGTTCTGGGAACGGCTTCCTTCACCTATCAACAAGCGGTCTGCTACATCAGATCGCTTTATACCTTCAGTCATTGATTCTTTCGATACATTTGGGTGACCGTCACGACTCGTAACACGCGGCAAATGAGGGGTGTTAAAGCTAAAAGTTATTGATAATAACTCTGGGATGACTGAGTCGATTGCGCTGAAACTTGGGCTTTCGATGGGCACGGGGCACCTACCTGTCGATGCATTTTTATGCGTTTTAGTTGAGACTGGAGTGTTACTGCACGTGCGCACGTGCAGAGGCCGCTTCTACATCTCAAGAAGATTCGGCCTTTTGCGCCCAAAGTTGATGCGCCGAACGCGATCGGTTAGAAGCGTGGTCCGCGAAAGACAGTAGTTGGTCTCACTTTGCACATGCGCATGTGCAGGGTTGAATATTACGCTCGCTCGTTTGTCGCCAAAGGCATCTTATTGGTTGAACGGCCACCCGTCGAAAAAGTGGCTTACTGAGGAGACTGCAATGCCGAAATAGGTGTAACCAGCGATCCCCGCGCGGTAGTGACAGCAACGTCACACGTGGGTGTATCACCCAGGGTTGTATACCAATCAAGTCGATTGAATTGATTGATTTGATTCAACGCGTATTTTGAGTTGATTGGATTGAGTCGATTGACTTTTCGAGATGACTGGTTGACTGACTCGTTTGACTTTAGCGACTGGTTGACTGATTTGATTCCCGAAAATTAGAGTGACTCGTATGATTGAGTCGATTGAATGGAAAGTTGAAATAAGTTTTAGTTGACGAAAAATAATGACACCAATTGATGACATCAAAGATCACAAAACTACACTGAAAACTGCTTGTCATCACAACTGCAATATGGGGTAGATGGCCAAATAAAGAACAGGGCCTAAACATGAACAGCCAACTTTGACTTTCAACTGCAATAACTGCTCCAATCCTGTGATAGAACCTGGCGATGCACCTACCTACCTTTCTGCACTCAGCAGGAAACTTTTTTTTAATCCAGATGACAAAGTGCAAGGCCCTATATACTAATAAAGTGTGATTCATTACTAATTCACATCTCCACATCTCCTCAGAAACAACCCACTGAACTCTATAAATATCTGAAACCCCTACAAAAATAACTGAAACAAAAGCGCCGTTTTCGTCTCGCTAATTACGTTTACATTAATAGCTAATTTGCTGCATTGTTTAATTTGCAGCAGAACGTTTGTTGATCCTTTTCTCCTGAGAGCCTAGGCATAACATATGTATTTAATATATTTCATTTTCCTTAAAATATTTTACCGAATATTATTAAGTGGTTTTATTTCAAATGAAATAATAATTAAAACGAAATTGGTGTTGTACAACCGATTTATTTTATGATGATCTACCATACTACATGATAATCAATGACGTCATCTTACCAAAAAATCAAAAGACGTAGAATAAGGATTTATAAAAGCTTAGCATACTTCTTGGCAAAACGTTTTCTTTGTTTTTTCGCAGTCGCACCCGTCGCCTCGCACCAACGGCATTTAATTTTCCTTGTTCTTCTTCCTTTGTCCTTAACTTATCCTGTGGTTCCAGAGTCCCTGTCCTTTCCATTTCCTTTTAAATATATTTTTAATGCTCATCCCTATCCCCCAGTCCTAACAGTTTCAAATTGTATTGCAATAAAATGTTTTGAATTCTTCACATATAACCTATTGTAATATAAAATATAAATGGAATATAAAAGACGGTTAACTTCCTCCAAAAACCGAGTGTATCCTCCTCTCTCCAACCATCTCCCATTCATCGTTATTTTCCATCCACGTGTCTTTGCGCGAGAGCAAATTATCAGGCATCCGTCAATCACATGAAATACGTTAACAGTGAGGCACCATCGAACACCACCCCCTGACCTTCAAGGGTCACTCACTCTGCGGTGCCGAACATCCTCTACTGCACCTTAACACCACCCCCTGACTTCCAAAGTCGCTGCGGCCTCGAACGTCACCAATATGCCAAGGAGTCGTCGCATGGCAGTCACCACTGACGATCCAAATCTGGAGCTCTGCCTGGCTTCTGTCACCATCGGACATACTCAGGCACCGTTGGATAATTAATTAACCCTGGATCTGCACCGTCTTCCCCATCTGTTCTTCGGCATCTAACCACACCACTGAGGAATCTGGCACATCACCACGAGATAATCTTCCAAGCTCCTTCGAAGGCTTCCACAAAACTTCTTGCCGGACAGAAATCCGGTTGTCACATTTACGCCACTCATGCTGAGATGACAGGCACACAGAGCGCCATCTCACTGCATAGGGTTCTCCTCGAGTACCTCCACAGGCCCAGTCACCGACACTGCGGACGGCCGAGTGGGCGCCCAGCTGCACTCGTCGCCGCTGTAGAACTAGAAGCGTGTCTTCGTCGAGGCTGCCGCCGTTCGCTGCGGGCTCACCCTCGACTCACAGGCTTTGAAGTCATGCTCTTCTCGAAGCCTGAATCCACCGAGGTTCGCAAACTTCGCATCCTTTCCCATGTCTTTTATTTCCCTTGCAACAATCATCCACTATTCCGTTCGTATCGATCGTGTCGTTATACTCGTCATGGTGATCGTTAGCTTTACGTTTCTTTAGAGCCATTTTACCATCCGTATATACAAGGAAAAAGGCCGAAATAGCTTGTAATATAAAATATAAATGGAATATAAAAGACGGTTAACTTCCTCCAAAAACCGAGTGTATCCTCCTCTCTCCCAAGGCCCTATATAGAAGGTATGCTCATTAGGCCGAAGCAGCGATTTCCGTGACGTCACAGGTACGAAGGGTCGGACGGCTGTAATGCAATCCTATGGAAAATGACCCAACTTTAGGGCTCTCCCACATAGCTGCCAACCTCGACACTAAGGTAAAAGTTATATCACATAAAAGCTCAAATCAAGACGAACAAGAAACCTATCTGACGTTTTTACGTATTACTAACGGCTTAGACTCTATTCAAGTATATTCAGAGCTCTGCGTTACCTCACTTTTTCTGCCGTCAATGCCACTGCAAATGCCTAGTCGGCGCACGTGCGCTTGTCGAGCGGGGACCACCAGTCGGGCGATTCAGAGCTGCCGCCCAATCAGAACGCCGCAATGCCGTGACGTCATTGGTCGCACACGACACGTTACGGAGATAGGGATGAGACAGCCCTGCCTCTCTCCAACCATCTCCCATTCATCGTTATTTTCCATCCACGTGTCTTTGCGCGAGAGCAAATTATCAGGCATCCGTCAATCACATGAAATACGTTAACAGTGAGGCACCATCGAACACCTATCTACCTTCGTTGGTACTGTTGGTAGCCAGTGACACATCTAGGCAGGTAAGAAGGTACCTACCTGATTTCCTGCTGTCTTCATAAAGCATACCTAATGAAGTTGTCAAATTTATAGCACATTTTCAACACTTTCATATCAATATGGTGTCAGTGTGGCATGTAACATAGCTAGGTTCATTATGTTCAGGGTTCAATTCAGAAGAGCTCCGCATAACTCACATAAGAGACAGACGGGGGCTTTACATGGGGTAGATGGCCTGATGACTTAGCTGGAATATGGCCAAAATTAAATTGACAACTTTTAGGTGAAAGGTGGTGATTTGGGTTAAGGGGCGTTTGTTGAAGTCAACTACTGGGTTATTTTGCACCCATTAAATGAAACTTCTGCTCCAATTCTACCCACACTGTAAAAAATATTGACTAGCCCCTCGTCAAATGATTCTCAACGCTAAATGTCGGGGGTACAGACTAGTTTTGCATCCTACTTTTGACACACGCTGCGAGCCCCTGGCTTGTTTTGTGTTCGTCAGATGACAGTTACCAGGTGTCGGTTAGTTTTTACCACGTCCCAAAAATAGCTGGAGCGTTTCTGCCTTGTTTTGGAAGCAGGTCCTCGTTAATGCTGTGTATGATAACAAAGTACCTAGTAACAATAATAACGAAAAACAATGTCAAAACGAGGGCGGCTTGTTTAGTGACGATGCTCAAAAGAAGCATCGTCTTGTTCCTACTTAACGAATGAAGCTCAAACTAGGTCAAAACTAACGTATTGCTCAACCCATAGTCAGATGACCAGCAGATCCTACGCCGCCCAATCCAGTCATCGAATTTGCCAGCGAATTCGTTTGAAGACCATCATATTATTAAATATCGGTGGTCTTCAAACGAAATCCCTTACCAGTTTGATGACGAATTCATCCGGCCCATTCCAAAAACGCTCAAGATAAAATGAAAGTGTATTTCTGAAATAATATGCTTTCTTGCAATGCACCTTTCGTATATCAAGCGAATCTTTCACTTCCAGCGCCCGTTTACAGTTATCAATCGAATCAGAAGCATGCACATACCTATTGATAGATCTGAACCTAAGAACACAGACGACATTTTGTAGAGTACCTGTCTGAGCCTATGCAGTGGAGCCCGTGAGCCGCCCAACCGCAGCTGCCTCATGAACTTGATGATAGGTCTGAACCTCAGATTGGCCAGAGCTTGGCCGTCAATAACCAGCTTATTTATATCCACAGTTGTAGTGACTTAGGGTTTGGAATTTGCCAAACCTAAGTTTTGATTACCAAGAGAAGTTTTGTACTTCTTGCACTTGCCCTTTCTTCATAACTTTGGCGGAAATCGTCGTAGTGAAACTTCAGTGTTCCGTTAGCTGTCGGTTCTTGAGAGAGTTGGCCAGGCCGGACACCGGGGGCGGCTCCACAACTTTCGAAAAATTAAACCTACCTAAGTCCTATTGCACTGCATGGAGAGCAATTCATTTAAAATCGCTCTTGTTCCCCCCCCCCCCCCTCGACAACTTTGCAAACGTCTCTGCGCGATTTGGTTGAGAATAATGGCTTATGGCAAGTTATTGAATCAGAACGTCGATCACTGCAGGTCATATATCGGCAAGCAATTCTTCATAACTAGACACTGCACAAATGGAAACGATACAGGTTTGCCCAGTGATAAACACTCGCACTGCACAGACTCGCGCACCCCCGACCGAACGCGGCACGGCACAGCGCAACAGCTGGCGCCGGGAAGCCGGGAACGCGTTAAGTGAAGGATTCACAGGTGCGCAACTTTATTGCGAACAATAAAAACCTACCGCAAACGATTAAAAAATAAGTTTTAGGGCAATCGGAAATACAAATGTATTGACTTATAGAAATAAAATTGTCATTCACCTTCCAAATAACCCAACAATTTATTTGCCGTAAAAAGTGTCTGGAAATGGAAAGTTGCTAACATGATTCAGCAAGTAGGGAAACGCAGCCGCTACCTGGCGAATAATCTCAGGCTGGTTTAGTGACGAGTGCATTGCTACGGCTTGTTCCTCAACCTTCACAGATTACTATGACAAAACTACCCCTAGTATTTTGATCATCCTGAGGCTGGCTTTCACCTAATAATTTGATGAGGGTCTTCCTCGTTTCGGATTGAGGCGAAAACAAACGTCAAACAACCTTGATAGTTAATTCAGCACTTCAAAACAAAGGTACACCTAGGGTATCATTACAATACCGGATCATAACGATCTGGATAGTTCTCAGCCTGTAAGCTAACTAAGCGGTAACTAGTCAAGTGGTAGGTACCGGAAGCATTGACAACCTGGTGACTGTTTCGAGACCCTTGTTTTGACACATAGCTCGTCAATATTTTTTACAGTGCATTGAACCTCAATATCATGATCCACCTGTCCATCACTAAGTATCCTTCCTTATTACATAGAAACTTTGAATGGCATGGCAATTTATAATTTTAAATGACAATATTTTTGTTTCTTCTGTAGGTAGGTAGGTAGGTACACCAGACTGCTATGGACACTTTTCCAAGTTGGTGGGGCAAAAAACCTAATGTATATCTTGGTTTGAGTCGTTTGATTGAGTTGATTGATTCCTTTCATTGTCGCGTTTGAGTCGATTGAATCAATTCCCGAAAACTGCTCTGACTTGATTGATTTGATTGGTTTCCCAAATTTGTCGTGATTGAATTGATTACTATTGATTGAGTCGTATACAACCCTGGTATCACCACAGCGAGTCTACGCACCACGAATTCCTGACCCAGATAAGTTGTGGTGCAAGTTATTTTCTGGCTTTGCCAGTCGCTTACGAGTAATTAGTCTAGTGATTAGTGGAAACTTTGCTTATTTCTTCCAGTGAAGTTTCCAGTTGAGCTTTGGTCTCTGAAAGTGGTGCTGACAAAATTAAATAGTAATGTGCTAGCAAGATGATCACGAATTGTGTGCTCAACTCTAATTAGAAGTTTGTTAGAAGCTCGTCAACAATTCGTTGTTCAAACCAAGCTACCGTGATCCTATATTCCGCTCGATTTCTGTAGAAACTTAATCTCACACATCAGCCGGTGTAATATTTAGTTTCTACTTTCTGTGACGTCTGCGCGGAGTTCTCTGGCGTTTTTCTGGGCGCCCTGCTCTGTCTTCCCGGCGTCTGTCTGTCGGCGGGGGTCGGGGGCCGGAACCGTAGCGGTAGACGCCAGCCGACCGATCCCGCCCTGCCCCCGGGCGATAGGCGTGACCTTGACAGTGGCGGCTGGCCGGCCCCTTCGTCCCCCTCGCTGGTCCGAGCGGCGGACCGCAGACCAACGGTCCATGAGCACCCGTCCCCTCCCCCGCCCCGCCCCATCCACACCCTGTCCTCGAGTGTCGGCGCACCGGTCGGTAGCTAAGTGTGCGTTCGGTCTTAATTGTGAGAACTGAGGTTCGATTATGTGAATGGTATGTAAGATGGTATGTTACAACGCGCGCTCAGATTAATTTGTACAGGTTTCCATTCGCCATGGAAGGCAAGTTTCCGCGCTTGTATCGTAGGTGTACGGTGTAAAATCTGGAAGACAAAAAAACTGGAAGACAATGTTTTTTTAGTTGACAGCATTTTATGAAGCTTCTCAATGACACGCACATTTAACCCTCGCCCTGGCAGGGCATTTTTCATAACACGGCCTGGCAGGGGGGGGGGGGGGGGTCGATGCGACCCCCCCCCCTCGCGATTGGCTCCTATGGCACCTAGAAACACCAAATTCGGTAGGTAGGTGGGCCCCCTGGAGTTCTCGCCCCTGTGCAAATTTGGTTGCTCTAGGTCAATATTTAGGGGGGTTTTGGGGGGTATAAATGTAAAAATTTCGCTAAAAACAGGTCAAAAGTTTTTCGCTTATAACTTTTGATCTAATTACGATAGAGCAAAAAGAAAAGCACCAGTGAACTCAGCACGTCACGGCGCGTCGAATGATATACTTTTTAGCTTGCTTAAGTGTACTTAAAGTTTTCCTTAAATTTTAAGTAAACTTAAATTAATAAATTAAGTTAAAGTTAACCAAATTGCATCATATCGCGTATCATTCGATTCGGCTGATCACCAGGAACACAATGGTACCATTTTTTAAGCTCTAGCGTCATTATGTGCCAAGTTATTGGCAAAAATGTCATTTGACCTCAGTTGACCTCATTTGACCTGACCCACGGATAAGTACACCAAACAAAGAAGCACCAAGTGACCTGCTGTTGAGTACTGTGGTTTCAAAGCACAAAAGTGATAGAACGAAGCGGATATCTCCAGTATTTTCCGAATTTAGTATTTTCCCATAGGCTTAACATTACGACGTAATGACCTCTAACTGACCTCAGGTCAGTGACCTCAAAAAACCCGAACTATATGTTATACAACTCGGTGAACTTAGCACATCCTGAAAGTTTGAAGGAAATCAGTGCAACACTGTGAGTTGGACAGGTGCAAAAAGAAATTTGAAATTTGACCATGACCTTGTACCGGTTTTTCTGACCTGGTGACCTGACCTAAGGTCACCCGGACCTGAAATTTTCAGGTCATATGTAAAAAGGTTGCCCCATAGGCTGTGCCAAATTTGGCGGCGCTGCGCGCCGCCGTTTTTACGCTATCTTCGAAAAACCTTAGGGGGGGGTCGCATCGACCCCCCCCCCCTGCCAGGGCGAGGGTTAATGCTGCACATGCAGTCCTATGAATTAGGTATTGTGTTTTGGAATTCGAGAATATTGTTGACGGTATTGATCAATATTTTAATCGGCTAGCAATGCTCATTGTTCGTAATTGGCGTCTTAGCTTTGACGATTTCCGTGTTGAGCGGGCCGCTCCAGTGGCCCAAATAGATGACCTCTCCGATGGTAAACCCTTCCATGACCCGAATATCGGACACCGTGGCACACAATACAAGGACGGACAGGCCCTTCTACTTTATACACCGCCGCCAATGGGCGTGATCGGGTGCATACAGACAGCGTTACGCTGCTAGTCTACTGAATGCTCGATATAAGTTTAGCTACTGAATCAATAATGACTTCTGTCTATGGCTGTCAAGCCATAAGAACCGCTTCTGCGTCTCTTTCTCCACTTTCATAGATCATCAATTCGTCGATCGATTTATCTGAAGTGTGCATCAATCACTTGTGGATGGAGATGGATTTCTCGCCCCCGGACGGGATGCAATTGCAGACTTGCAATGCAGTTTAGGAATTAGGGCTGCAATTGCAGGCCCCAGAGGCAGAGGAGGGGCGGCAGACTGTACCCACTCAGGCAGAGGCAGGGATACAATCTACACCCTGAGGCGGAAAGACTTGAATGCAGTCCTCTCTCTCAGGCGGGGAAGGGGTGCATGCATAATTGCAGAACCCCTGAAACGACGGAAAGGATACAGTCCCTTCCCTCAGTCAGAGGCAGGGACGCAGCCCCCTCAGTCAGTGTCAGTGGCAATGCAGTCCATACCCCCCTGAGGCGGAGGCAGTGTCCGGGCGAGGTCGGCGGAGGCGGCGCGGCCTTGGGTGCCGCTGCCTCTGCTCGGCCCCCTCCCACGGTGCTGACTGCGGACGGTACCGATAGGGCGGCGGTCGGAGCAGGGACAAGGGCGGGGCGCGCCGCCTGGGGTGTGACCCGTCCACTGGCCGATCTATGACTACCGGGCTGTGGTTGCTGAGTCTGACTGCACAGGCCCTGTGAGCAATCAGCCGAGACTCCCTGCTCTGCACGCTGGTAGATTTATAGCCGAAATGCCGTCGGGAAGCTGAGTTAGTTTCTATGGCTCTAGGACGGTTGTGCGATCAGTGAACTGAGAAGTGTCACCATTGCGCGTTGCGCAATATCTCGTTGCATTTTTTGTCCGTTCAGTGTTATCGCCACTGCTTCTGCCTTTCGTCGTCGCTTGTCTATTTCCCCTGAGTTAGAGCGATGACTGAGCAGAGGACGGACGAGAGGCGCTGAGCGCGGACCGGTCAGCGGGCGTGGTCGGTTCCCGGACCTGCTCCCGGACCGCCGCCGGGCGGGGCGCATCACGTGATCTCATTCCGGACCATAGGATATGACCGCCGTAGGGAGGGAGCGCACCACGTGATCGGACCATCCCTGCTGTCGGGCCCCGCCTTCAGTCTCGACCAACGCAAGGGACAGCAATGGTGTTTCTTTTCTTTGACGGAATGCTTAGATAGAATGTTTTTTCTCCCGTCGTTCAATTTGATAGCCTTGAGTATCTGTTGTGTGACGCGGATTAGGTGGTGACGTGACTTAATCACTGACGATAAAACGATCTCTAAAGCCACCATCCGACATGCTCCCGGCTATTTTCTTTGTACCACTTCCGTTGTGATTTCAACTAATTTCCGATGCAACGTGCATCATCATCGGGCTCAGTTATCCGGTGTTTGGTCTCGTCCGTCCGTCACGGTAGCACTGAAGCACGACACGCCGCTATTCCCATCACGGCGGAGCGCTCTTTGTGCGGTCCGTGAAGGCTGGAGCAGCGCCTGGGGGCTCGACCACAGGGACGGCCTTGTTTATCGGTTGTCGATGGATTCCGTCAGCCCGGAACGGCGTGCCGACTGACCACGAACGCGTACCGGTGCGGTGCTGAGAGGCGGGTCGCGGCAGGTCGCGGGGCATATCACTGATGGCAGATCACCGTCTGCGTAGGATATGCATGCCTATATAGTTTCTACCAAGATTACTTTGCTACTCGTTTCTACGAGTCACAAAATGAGCACAGAAGCTGACTTATTGTACCGGCAGAGCAGAGACATTGTCGACGGAGATGTTAATGTGGTGTTGTCTCTGATGGAAGGTTGCGACTGGGTAGCCGCTGACTGTTACGGTTTTTGCAGTTAACTCTGTTCGGCATGGTTTGTCACGCGGTTGAGTTCGGACTTCCTTTGGATGTTTGATGATGTAGGCACAAGGAAAAGGGATAAGCGTCCTCACGATCCGAACACACAAGTCTAATGTGACTGTTGTGTGCCTCAAACTAGACAGATGCTTCATGGGTCACTCGAATCTAATAAATGAATTATCTGTAAAGGGACCATACAATTCCTTTTAATCTCCTTTCTCCGAATAAGGAATGGCCGGGGACCGTAGCTTCGCCACATAAACTTCCTTCCACCAATCTCTGCTTATAGACTCTGGGAGCTGGGAGGGGCCGGGGGACACTTCCATCTCACAATCCCTGCTCTTGGACTCTGTCTGAGAGCGCTCGGCTGTTGGGTGGGATCGGCAGGTTCTAGCTGCCAGCAGTCCTGCTCAGTGTGCTCATTGACTGTTCGGCAGCTGGGAGGGACCGTGAGATACTTTTTCCGACAGTCCCTGCTAAAAAAAACTACTCTCTGGCTGGGAGGGGCCGAGAAAGACCAGACTCCACTCTCTGCTCATAGACTATACTGGGAGGGGTCTGTAGAGACTACCTTCCCCAGTCCCTCCTCTTAGACTATGCTGGGAGGGGCCGGGAGGGACTACCCTCCCCCAGTCCCTCCTCATAGACTGCTGGGAGGGGTCGGCCGCGCCGGGCGGTGGCTGGGCGGTGCCTCCGATGGCCTTGGAGACGGCTCCAGCGGAACGGACGCCTCCCAGGAGTTCCGTGATGATGCTCGCGCCGCGGACCCGCCCAACCGGGCTCGTTAGGACAAATCGTGGCGTGACGTCACTGCGCGTCACGTGACGTCTGTCCGGCTTAGGATGGGGGGATGGGGCTCGTGTCGCGTGATGGGGGAGGGATGGTTTGATGAAGTGTGGGATGACATGTTGATGTTTCGAGTGTATTCAAACGATTCGTGTTTCTTTTAATTAGTGCGAAACTTGTGAACCTGTTTGATAGACTGTTGCGTAAGCTGTTAGACCTGGAAAATTTGGGACGCATCGTATTGGCTATGTTTCTGCATCTTTTGCTTTGTATCCCTCAAACATTAGCTTGCCTGTTAGTGCTCTTCCGCGTCAAATAATTAAGGTGAATTTCCGCATTCGTTCAGACTCGGACGGTGAGCTGGAGGGCCGGAGTCGGATCCACCTGGGTCAGACGGACAACCAGACGATGGAGATCTGCCAGCTGCTGCTGTCGCTGATTCACGCCTGGGGAGTGGATGCCGAGATCGACCGGCTCTGTGAGAGCAAACTGGGCATGCTGCGGCCCAAACACCCCGTCTGCTATGGGCTCATCAGCAAACACGGTACGTGGATGGTGACGGGAGTGGGTCGGGGCGGGGTTGTGCTGTAATTGCTGCTTGAAGTGAGCATCAGTCACGTCAGGGGGGCTGATCTTGGATCGATGGGCCCGCTTTTGGTGCTGATTTTAATTAATGATTGATTTGTATATGATATTGATTGAAATGATAGCTAATTTTCACTTGCAACTGAACAACTGTTATTTGGAAGTTCACGTCCTTCGTTAGTCACGTAACCCATTCGATTACACAGATGTTCTAGACTTAGAATCTAAACAGTGGTATTTTAACCCCCTCCCCCGCCTGCTGTCCCCCCCCCCCCCCCTAGGGTTCGTGTCTCTACTCCTGCCGACGTTCCTGGGCGGGCCGGCCTCGGCGGCCATGTCAGCACCGCTCGCCGAGCGGACGGTAACGTTCACCCGCCGTACACACTGGGAGCTCAGCTGCGCGCTCACCTCCAATCACCTGCTGGCCGTGATCGCGCTGGCCGACACGCTCATGTCCATGAACAACACCAGCTTCATGTCAGAGACGGAGCGACGCAAACGGCTGCAAAAGTGAGATATTGATGACGGGAGATGCGGCTAATGAGAGACAGAATAGGGACAGTGTTGTAAGCTGGTTTAGGTGCTATTGAGATTGTAAGGTTTTGAACCAGTTGGTGGCTCTTTCGGAGAAGTTTGGCATAAGGGAAGTTCGGTGGATGTTTTCCCCTAATAAGTGCGGCACTGTTCCTCTCTTTCTGGCATGGGTAAAGTCCGTTTTTTGTTTCTTTTCTATGAACTCGTGCTTACGTTAGTGCATCTGATTGACACGTCGGTTGTTTTCTGTCTGCTAGGCAGTTGACGCGGTCGCTGAGTCAATCGAACCAGACGCCCAACAAGTCGCAGGAGGGCCTCGTCGAGCTCCAGGCCAACTTCTGGGCGCAAGTCCGGGAGGTCAGTACCGGTACCTGGTGGTTTGAGCTGCAGGGTTGTGCTTGACTCATGAGTCGAGTCAGAAATTTGACTCAACTCTGACTCAAATGAGTCAGATTTGAGTCGAGTCGGATAAAATGTTGAGCTGTTGAGTTGAGTCAGAGTTGAGTCGGACAAAAATATTAAGGTGTTGAGTTGAGTCAGAGTTGAGTCAGTAAAATAACTTTTGACATTGAGTTGAGTCAAGAACATTTAGGAACATGAGTCAGCTGACTCAACTTTTTAGAAACAATATATAGTATAAGTTTTTTATCCTCCCCCGCTTAACAACTTAGGCCTGGCCCTCATGCCGGATTTTTTCACCCCCCCCCCCCCCCCCCCCGCTCAGCAACTTTTTTATCTGAGTCAATTTTGAGTCAACACACTTGACTCAACAAAAAATTTGAGTCAAGTTTGAGTCAACTCATATTTTCATTGAGCCGCTTGAGTCAAGAGTTGAGTCAAGGGAAAAAATCAGCTCCTTGTTTGAGTCAGAGTTGAGTCAGGGCATTCTGAAGTTGAATGATGAGTCGAGTCGGCAAATTTTTTTGAGTCGAGCACAACCCTGGCTGCTGATGGATGTGCTGGTTAAGTTCGCGTCCCATTCTTGTCAACTGTTTTGAAGTTTGCGTGGGAAAACTTGTATAGATATTGCTTTGCTATTTAATGGAGCAAAGTCCTACTAAAACCGATATGGATTGGCCCGTAACCTGGCAAGAACTTCACTTTGCTGCTGGGAAGTCATACCAGCATTCCAAAACTGTGCCCTCATAATTCCGACCGTAGTATTATCGTGAGTGAACTGCGACTTAACCTCGGTTTGTGTGCGCTGTCGACAGGGCTGGAGTAAGATGGCCACCCTGCACTGCGTCCAGTTCCCCGAGCGACTGGATGCCTCTGGTGTCGTGCTCAAGAAACCTCTAGTGGAAATGCTCGCCAGGAGGTGGCAGGACCGCTGCATAGAGGTAGGTTGCTCGTGAGTCGTGATGCATGGAGAGAGGGTTAACCCGTTTTTTCTCCGTCACGTCGATGTTGGTATGTTTGGTTGCTAAATTCAGTAAGTGGTGCATTGGGGAAAGTAACGAACTTCGTGGTAATGCCTTTTTTGCTTGAGGCCCCTAAAGGACGAGTTCGTCTGTATAACATGAACAATTACTAGGCCAGGACAGGTCGACATAACCGACCGCTATCTGACCTATCTACCCTCCCCCCCCCCCCACTCCTCTCAGATCCGCCAGGCGGCGCAGGCGCTACTACTGGCCGAGCTCCGTCGGCTCTCGCCGCGCAGTCTGAAGGCGCTGGTCGACTGGTGGGCGCCCATGCTGCCCTCCTACGGCGAGGCGTCCTCAGCAGCGCCGGCGCCGGCCTCCGCGGCGCCGCTGAACGACGACCACGATCACACGGACGGCGAGCCGGACGACTATGGAGCCGAGGATCAGATGGAGGGTGAGCCCTGCGGAGCCGGGTATCCATCGTTTGATACGTCGACGTTTGGTACCGATGCAGCCTAAATAGCTGTTTGTGGGGATTAGCTAAACTGATGGAATGGACTCTGATTTCCTGACTTATGTGATTTATATGGTCCCGTAGCACCTGGCATCGGTGCTCAGTTGAGCCTTAGAGCTTGTCAATTTAATTGCTATTTCACATATCCTATCTAATTTCAGCACCGATTATAATCGAATTTCGGTCTTGTTAACTTGATATGTCAGCGCCCTCACCTCGAGTTCCAGCTCTTCACGTATTGATATACCAATGACTGCTTCCACGTCATTTCTTCCTTCCTCAGCTCACTCCCCCCCCCCCCCTCACCCCTCTAATTGCAGAGGAGGCGGCGCGGCGGGCGGCAGCCAACGCTGCCGAGGTTCGTCGTAAACAGGCCACCGCCATCATCTTACTGGGTGTGATCGGCGCAGAGTTTGGACAGGCCGTCTCCGGCGGTGGCGGCCGTGCGCACGGCGTCGAGGGCTTCGGCCTGGGCCCGCTGGCACTGCGAACCAGTGAGTCACGGTGTAGTGGGGACGGAGGCTGTTGTGTATTTTTGATGGATCATGCTTCAATAGGGGAGTGGGGTGGAGTTCTGGAGGTTAGTGTGGATTTGGCTTCTGTGTTTGCCTTAGATTTTAACATGGCCTTGATTTTGGCGATTTAAGGTTTGGAACAAAGGGAATGGCGCGTGAAATCAGGTCTGTACCATGAAAACCAGTGAGATTATAAGAAGGAAACTTTCATGTAGAACAAGTAAGCTGAAGTTTTTGGCACACTATTCCATCGCTTGTGATTCAACCATTAGGACATGAACACCTTCGGCTGTGTCAGAATTCCACCCAGCCATATTGTACCCCACCGTGACCCCTATCTCACTACCTCCACCTTTCGCCCTGCCCACAGGTCAGGCGCTGGCGCACCTGCTGCTGGCTCCTCCCACGGCCAAGCTGCCGGCGCACACACCCCTGCGGCGGGCGGCCATCGACCTGATCGGGCGCGGGTTCGCCCAGTGGGAGCCGCACATCGACGCGTCGCGCGTGCTGCTCGCCATGCTGGAGCTGTGCTGCGAGGCTGATGGCATGGCGCCCAGGTGTGTAGGAGGAAGGAGGGAAGGAGGCGGTTTGATAGTCACTGAGAATGCTACAGTACTTCAGATTGGCTTTATTACAGTTGTTTTATATTTATTCTTTGAAGTGTTTATCATATGCGGTTAGAACGTCCAGTGATTGTCGCCATTGTGTGCTTTCATTATCTTGGTTCCTGTTTTCAGTGCATCCTTGTTTGGGGCTTGTCCATTTTTCTGCATCTACTGGTCGTCTGCCTCTGATTTGTCCCTTCACCGTCTCTCTGTTAAGTGTCTCCCTCCCCCTTTCTTCGTTTGCCTCTCCCAGGCAGCATTACGTGCGGACTCCCACTGGCCGCTGCTGCCGACACGGCCCGTACCGCCCTCTCTCCGTCTCTCTGTCTAACTGTCCCTCTGTTTAGTGTCTAACCCTCTATGTCTGTCTACCCCGGCAGTATGACGTACGGCCTCCCGCTGGCCGCGGCCGCTGACACGGTCCTAGCTCCGTCCTTGGCTCCGTCTAACTATGTGTGTGTGTTGACAGTATGACGTACGGCCTCCCGCTGGCCGCGGCGGCAGACACTGCCCGGACGGCGCGACACGCCGTGGCGCTCATCGCCACCGCGCGGCCACAGGTGTTCGTCACCACCATGGCTAGGGAGGTGAGACAGAGCAGGGAGAGACAGCAAAGGGAGAGTGGGGAGAGGGAGATGCCACCCCGACATGACCAGGGAGAGTAAAGAGAGCGATGGAGAGGGAGCGAGGGACCAGGAAGTTATAATGGGATGTTGGTGTTCGGTAGGCGCCACAGAGGTAAGACTGCAGGAACACGTTTCCGAAATTAATTTGCCTTGACGATGATGACTTGAAACATGCAAAGGATCTCACTTTGCAGGTAATTCGATTAATTTGTGGGTAGTTGATCAATTTGTGGGCTTATGGGTGGGTGTTTAGTACGGTGCTGTGGTACGGTGCTGTGGCGAGGTGTTTCTTCGCCCCGCAGACTCGACTTCATCAGTTTTCCTCATGCCCAATCTTACCGACTCTGACGCCCCCCCCCCCTTCCCCTCTTCCACACCAGGTGGCGCGCTACAACAGTCTACAGCAGAATGCCCAGTCCATCAACGTCGTAGTACACCACTCTGTGCTGATGCGCGCCAAGCCGGAGATACTGCGCGTCATATCGCTACTCATCGAGAAGAGCCACAACGAACTGGTCAAGTTCCTCATCGAGGTGCGTTCTGAGGCTGAGATGGAGGATGACCTGCGGTTACTATAGTAGTGCTAGGTGACTGCGATCTACTATGGACGTCAAACCCCTTGAGACCCCACTTTTTTGCGATAATTTTTAAATGCGTCAACTCTCGTTGACGATATTCTGGCAATGTGTGTTTCAGAACCTGCCGAAACTTTTATTACTAAGGTATTTTGACGCCAAACGATTATGAAAGGTACTTCTCGTTCACTCGTAATGTTAAATTTCACGTAACGAATCTGCTGTTTGGGTAGAGGCTACGCGCTCATGGGGCGGAGCCACGTAATGACGTCAGCGCTAAACTCCGCCCTACCCCTCCGGCGCTCCTTGCCCGGCGACCGGTCACTCGCGTCTCACGCTCCATTCAGGCTTGATGGTGGGCGGTAGCTGGTAGCGGTAGCGAGCGCTGGTAGATGACATTAAGAGCAGATGGCGCTGGTGGCGGGCCTCGAGTGTGGCCGAGCGCAAGCCTCTGCCCGGGCCTGAATTGACCTTAGCATTACGAGTGAATGAGAAGTACCTTCCATAATCGTTTGGCGTCAAAATACCTTAGTAATAAAAGTTTCGGCAGGCTCTGAAACACACATCAGTCGGGGGAGGTTTGGTCAATCGTTGTCATTTTTAGCACGTGCTATTTTTGTCACACGTGCTAAAAATGACAACGATTCTGCTATTTTTGACAACGATGAGGCCGATTTCACTCCTCAGCGAGGAAATGAAGATTTTGGAAAGATAAACACTGATTTTGGAAAAGAAGTGCTGCCACCTGGTGCAAGACGAAGAATCCAGCTTTAATATGCCTGTTATTTGTATGGTAGTTTGTTTTGTGGCCTGAAGTTGGAACTTAAAATTGAAGCATCCGAAAATGATCGATATTGATCGAAAACATGATGTTGATGAAAAAAATAATATTTTAAGTTGAGAGAGGAGGCCATTTTATCCAGATGCAGTAGTTTACTTCTTGAAATTATTTTTGCTAATGACGGCTGCTAATTATCCCTCATTACATGGCAGTCGTCGTAAGCAAAAATAATTTCAAGAAGTAAACCACCGCATCTGGATAAAATGGCCTCCTCTCTCAACTTAACATATTATTTTTTTCATCAACATCATGATTTCGATCAATATCGATCATTTTCGGATGCTTCAATTTAAAGTTCCAACTTCGGGCCACAAAAAAGGGTATACTTCAACGTTGGACTACCATACAAACAACGGCCATATTAAAGCTGGTTTCTTCTTCTTGCACCAGGTGGCAGCACTTCTTTTCCAAAATCAGTGCTTGTATTTCCAAAATCGTGATTTCCTCGCTGAGGAGTGAAATCGGCTTCATCGTTGCTAAAAATAGCTGATAGCGTTGTCATTTTTAGCACATGGTTGCCAAAAATGGCATGTGCTAAAAATGACAACCATTGACCAAACCTCCCCCAACTGACATTGCCAGAATATCGTCAACGAGAGTTGACGCATTAAAAAATTATCGCAAAAAAGTGGGGTCTCAAGGGGTTTGACGTCCATAGTAGCTGTAGAGTCTCTGTTTCCCCGCGTTTTGCTCATCATTTAGCATCAGCTCCAACTTCCAAGACAATTCAAAGGTCTCTGTTTCACTTAGGTTTCGATACGAGGTGGCGCTAGATGGCCAAGGCAAGCGCAAGCAAACCATCCACAAATTTGATATAGTTTTTGTCATGCGACTGGCTTTTACCAGCTGCAGTTTCACTGGCGGTATGTTACACTAAATGCATTAGTCGGCTGATCTGGCTCACCCTCTTCCCTACCACTCACCCTGTCGGCTGTTCTCGGGATATCTTGACCCGCCCTCTGACCTCTTCCCTCTCCTACCCCCGCAGCTGACGGACATCCTGCTGCACTGCCTGGACCCGGGTCACCTGCGCCAGCGGCCTCTGCAGGAGGTGTTCCCCGTGGTGGGGCGGTTCCACCAGATCACCCACTGCACCAGCAGCCGGCGGGTGGCCGTGGGTACCGCTAATGGAACGCTGGCCATCTACGACCTCCGGCAGACCAACAAAACACAGGTGAGGGAAGACAGAGACCAACAAAGCACAGGTGAGAGGACCGACAAAACACCGATGAGGGAGGGGACTGCAGCAGTGCTTACACAGGCTAACAAACCACACGTGAGAGGAGCACAGACCAACAAAACAGGTGAGAGGACATAGAGGCACACAGGTGAGAGGAGCACAGATCAACAAAACACAGGTTAGTGAACTGGACTACCAGCAGATCAACAAAACGCAGGTGGCGTAACTCACAGACCAACAAAGTACACATGTGAGGGAACACAGAGACCAACAAAACGTAGACGAGGGAGCACAAACCTTGCGCAGACCAATACATACTGGTGTGGGAATGGGACCTGCTGCTGAGATGAGTGAACGGGCCATCGGGCGTATTAATGAAATACGGCAGAAATGAAACGTCTGGTAGGTGAACACAACACAGATGAGAGAACGGGACCACCGCTACCGTGTCAGTGAAAAAAAAAAAGATGCCGGCGGACTAAGAGACAGCAGTCAGCCTTACGCACACTATCGAACGTAAGTAAGTAAGGAAAGCGGACTTAAGCCTTGAGCAGGCAAGCAAAACGCGGGTGAGTGAACAAGGCCTCTGGCAGAAAAGTGCATTACAAGCGTAGTTGACGAAACGATGCGTCGTGTAGACCAATACAACACAGTTGAGGAAACTTGCCTGCAACCTGCCGGAGAACATGACACAGAAGATGTCAGGAAAATCAGTAACAATTAAGTTGAAATTGTTTTTATCGGATAGTTTGACGGTTGGACCAGCTTCATCGCCTTCAGTTGCTAGGTTCACACGTTGATCAAATGACCAAATAGTGACGGATCCATCGTTGGGTTTTTGCCGTATGAACTTTGTGTCGGGGTTGTCAGTGTAGTTTTCCTCACGCTAGCACGTCAGTGCGTGGCCCTGTATGTGTCTGTGGGTCTGTTTGTGGTTGTTTTTGTTCTGATTTTTTGCCGAGGTGGTGACAAGGCCAGGACAATAATCAATAATCCGGGCTCACGGCCGTGCGTATAGGAGCCGGTTTATTTGGACGTCATCACACACAATCCACACCCAGTAAGTCTGTATTCGGCCGCTGTTTTGTTAGCTATGTAGTCTCTATGCGGTCACTGCTGTTATCACTATGTAATCAGGACAGCGGCGCTAGCAACAAATATGGGTACGCGTCAGTAAAACCTAAAAACAAACAGCACATCACATCAGGAAGCTGAAAAGCATGGGAACAAGCGACACATGACGTCGGTACGGTTAATGACGTCACATGACGTCAGCCAGGCTTTGATGCGTGACGTAACAAGACTGATCGGGTGGTTGATGCTTCCCTCACTGTGCGACAGCTATGCATTCGATCGCTTATTTAACATGGCCTATGGCTAGGGGACCTTGCGATTCATAAGTCAGTCTGCTTCACTAGATGTTAATCCTGGCTTTGGCTTTCTGTGCGGTATAATACAGGCAGCGAGCCGCTTAATTTCCATATAACTGACATGCGTCAGCGTAATGCTAATCCTGGTAAGGAAATGACCAGGTAAGGAAATGTATATAAGATCTCTATGGAAATGACGCTATTTTTAGTATCGGTTTTGTTATGTAACCAGATCATTAAGATATGCAAGGCATCATCTTGAGCGTACTATGTATCTTACGCTTTTATCGCTCAACAATGCGGCTATTGACACGGTACCAATTGTGACAACGGTAGCCGCACTACCAGCCAGCATCGTCCCTGGCATAGTTAGTTCGACTTTATCCTCTGGGACTTTGCTCTTTGGCAGCAATCATGACTGTCATCGTCATTTGTCAGCCGTCCGCCGACATCTCCCTCTAATTTTGGTCGTTGACCACCCACGTTGACATTTCACTCGCTGATATAGGTATGCATAGGTATGCGACTGTGTCCTGTTGACATCGCCCTCTGTCAACTACCGCTGACATTGTCCGCCTGATATCGCCCGTTTGACATCGCTCTCTGACATTGCCCGTTGACATCGCCTGCTCTGACATCGCCCATGACCATATCATCCGTTGACATCGCCCATTACTGTTACCCTGTAACGTCTCCCGTTGACGTCGCCCGCTGACATCGCCCGCTGACATCGCCCGCTGACATCGCCCGTTCTCCGGCGTTGCAGCAGCTGCACGCGCACACCAAGGCGATCACCGCGTGCTCCTTTTCGCCCGACGGCAAGTTCCTCGCTTCCTACTCGACTGGCGAGAACAAGATCTCATTCTGGCAGGTAAGGACTGAAGAGGGTGGGATCCGTACGGTGGTCCAATGCTGGCATAGCGCTGTAACGCCGTCACGTATCTAATGTCGGAGACAGCTTATGTGATGTCACGCGGAGTACTTTCTCCCTTGACAGCAGAATTTTTGTTTGTTTATTGATTTTAAATGGAAGTGACTTCTAAGAACGGCAAATGTCGAGGAAGGTTACGCGTATGAGGCCATGGCGCCTGTCAAATCAGTTTGTCATTGCTGCCTCGCAATATGGACACATGTCGGACCGTCTGGTGGCTTTGTATGTCCATTGTTGGTGCGGTGTTATTGTCTCCGATGTAAAAGTGTGAGGATGAAAAACCGGCTGTGCCGCGCTGTGACTCACTGCACCATATGTGGCGTCCGGCTGCTGTCCGTGCCCCAGAAAACACCAGTCTTATGACCGCGGTAATGGTTGTGTAAACCCGTCCATTAGGAACTGACGACACGCAACCCGTGTCGCATCAGTTGCAGGAAGTGTACACTCCCTCTGAGTTTATCTGTTCCGGTTACTGGAGACTGTTTGTATTTCATATTATTTTTCTAAGACCGCAATTTTGTTCCAGTCGCCATTGCCCGTCTTCACGCACGACTTTGCTGATTACGAAAAACTTACCTTTAAAAAAAAGATACTGTTTCCCTGTAGGAGCCGGTTCAACGTTTCATTTCCATTTATCGAATATTCCGGATCTATTTACGCCTTACGGAGGCTTTGCGATGTGCCATTACCCAAATGGATGCCCTCCGTCTGTCGCAAGACTTCTGTTTGATTCGACCTGGCCTTTCCTTCCTCCGACCATTGTCTGATTACCCCGCGACTCGGCAAGGCCGTCTGGGCTTTAAAGGCCGCTGCGCGCCCGACTGTCGCATTTACCATCGTATTTGGCATCTATGCACGATCGAAGCCCCCTTCCCATCATACAAAGACGCCATGTCCGTACGCCCATACGTCTTTCATAACGCACCGGTGTGCAAACCGGCTTTGACGCTCGGCGAGCGCGTTTATCTGATGTGTCGCTGGCCCGCTGTCGTGCTCCGTCTTACCACTCGTACACTAACTTCCTGTTCTGTGCCCCGCTTGTGCCATCAGACCTCTGCGGGTATGTTCGGCCTGGGCCACTCTCAGACGCGCTGTGTGAAGACGTACAGCACTCCGCCTCTGCCGGAGATTGTCCGGATGAACCCGCCTCGTCAGTCGCGTCTCGTCTGGGTGGCCAACAAGACGGTCACGCTGCTGCTGTCGGACGGAACGGAGCAGCGCTACAATGTCTGAGCCGGCGGCGGTATCACTGGAGGAGCCACGGGAGTGGCGGAGTAGCGTTTGGCAGAGAACAGGCCCGGTGTGACGGGTATTCCCGGGACTCTGCGGCCAACAGGTGGGCTCTCCGTTCGGTCAGTAACTGATCGGGTGACCGCCGGTGAAGTTGGCATAGACCAACACCACACGAGGTATCACCAGTGGGCCCGCAGTGTGGTGCAACACCAAAACAAGCCTGTCGCCGGGTCAGGTGGCTCCCGGTCAGGCTCCAACGAGCATTCCTAATATTCTAGCTAGACGTGCGAGTGGCATGCGCTGGCCGCGACAGGGCTAGCCCAGTGAGGTGTTGTTTTAACTGGCCGTTACCGGTACTGTGTTTTATCCCAGTGACTGTATGAAGGGCTGTTGGCACGTCCCAGCAGTTGAGGTTGCCGACTCACCAGGTCATAATGCTCGGTTGGAGCGGCACGGCGGACTGAGGTCAGTGCGCTGCGGCCCGCTCCGAGGAGGTAGCGCCGCGCTGCGAACGCCCGGCCGACGTAAATTGTGTCTGCTCCCCGTGGTTTAGTGATTTATTGCCATACAGCGCTGACGGCGGCGGCGGCGGCGGGCCGCAGTTCGAATTTTCGCCGACTAACTCAGCCGGCCCCATGCGCCGGGCGGCAGCGGAGGCCTGAGCAGCGAAACGACAATGTTGCCAGTCGTATAGACCATTCCCATTTTGTACTGATTTGTAGATATATCTATGTTTATGTATACGTATGTGTGCGTATCTGTGTCGTATATATTGTATATCGATGGGGCCCGGCGGCCAGCGTCCGACTCAGAAAGTCAGAACCATCCTTCTGCCAATTTCTCGCCGTTATTTCGCGGCGTCTTCGTCTACGCTCCGGCTCCTGCGACTCTGCGCCGCGCTACCACTCACCCTACATGTCTGTCTGTCAATCTGTCTGTCTCAGTCTGTCAATCTGTCAGTCTGTCGAGCGGCGCCCGCCAGCAATACAGGAAGGTGGGCGCAGGGAGCGCCGGCTGTGAGCGCGCCGGCCCCCGGGTTGGACGGCCGCAGACCCGTGTCGGCGTCCACCGCAGGGTACGGGGTCGGACGGACTCGCCGCCCGGCCGGAGGGCGGACAGCAGTGGCCGGTGGTGTTAATAGCGGAGCGACACGGTCACAATAGTCGGCCCGGCGTGGGTGCAGTCGGCAGGCCCCGGCGGCGCACGGGGCAGCTCGGCCGCCGGCGCACGGGGCTGTATTTTGAGTTTGTTTATGATGAGTCGGTATGAGCAGTCTCGTCGTAGCCGTTTCCGTAATGTCTGTGCTAGCTGGGTGGTTCCCGACCCCTGTCAGCCGTGTGAACAAATGGGTACCGTATCTTGTGCGTCCAGTGTGTGAGTGTGGGTGTGAGTCAGTACATAGCGTCTCAGGATCGATCCCGATGGGTCTGCGTGAGTTGAGTGAGCACCGATTGTCTGTCGTCCAACCCACGGTATACGGTCGTGGCCAATATATAGACAGAGAGGTGAATGGTGTTCACCCTGACGGGATCTTGGAGGAAAGGAGCGGCAGCCACCATCGCGAGTGGGGTAGGGTTAGGGGAAGCCGAGAGTCGCAGTGGGCTGGGGTTAGGGGAGAGCCAATAGCCGATGTAGGGGTGGGAAGGGAGAGTCGCCACCGCGACTGGGGCGGGAGGGGAAGGGGAGAGCCGACAGCCGGGGTGGGGGAGTGGTTCGCCGACAGGTGTTGATGCTTCGAACGGGCTAAATGGGTCGCGTCATCAGCCCGCTGCTAGGTGAAGAGTGCGCCGCCGTGCCAGGAGCCGCACAAGTGTCCGGGCCCGCTGGGAGTCTATCGGGAGGGGTACTGTCTGACGGGCACCTGTGGTAAACACAGGTGCGCCGTGTCCCCTGGTCAGGCCCCCAGCACACTCCATAGAGCGCCGGGCCGGGTCCTCGCTGGGAGTTGTGAGGAAAGCGGTAAATGCCACGAGACGTGACAATAGACTGCCTGAGGTGATAGACACAGTGTGGGGCTGAATATTTGCAGGATGACGACAGCAATGGGTTCTGGTAGTTTGTTTGAACTATCGAATTTGTATGCGTCGGGTGAGCGGCACTCTGCAGATATTGTGCCGAGTATTTGACAAACATTGGTGCCAGGGTTTGCCAGCTGGAGGACTGGTTTCGTGCGGTTGGCTCTGGAAACACTCTAGATGACATGCACAAGAAAGCTTCGTCGTCATGTGAGGTGCATATGTATGCACGTTGCGCGCTGGCTCGAGTGTTGCGCTCTCCCGACTGCTAGAAAGCATGTTTCCAGTATCCCTAGCTCTAATTACCAGCAACATCATCCCATTTGTTCTGCCTGGAACCAGACCTGTTGCGCGTCCGCTCTGTTTATCCCGTATGACGACGGTCGCGTTCCGCCGTATACGGCTACATCTCATTATCACCGGCCCCGGACGAGGTCGTGTCTGCTCTGTCCCTATGTCACAGAGCCTGCCGATAGCATCAGACGTGCGCTAACGGCTCACCGTGCCAGACAAGCCGCATGTGACAGAGGTGTGGCTCGGCCGGCCCGACTGCAACGGGGCCCAGATGCCGGCGCTTCAAAGACAAGCTCGACTGGTAATGGTCCGTGATCTATTGGCTCTAAAGGCAGGCGACATTGTGATGATCCTACCGGTCCTTTTTTGGAATGTAGGATGGAGAGCGTTTTATCACCAGGAGATCGCAGAAAAATGTACGCGACCGCTCGATGCTGCGAAATCATGAAATGTGATGGTCGGCGACTCGATATTATCTTGTGGGACGGCCAGCCAACGAACGGGCCTTGTTCCCAGCAAAATGAGTGTCGAAGAAATCATTTTGTCATCAGTAGTCCGAATCAAAGCTGAAACTGATAATTACAATAACTCAGCCACGACTGCGTGCTTTCCAGATGTCCATGCATTTGCTCGTTACCGGTTATCCTCCCCGAAAATGGGCAACGATGGTGGCTATCCCCGGGTCACGTTAGCACGCCAAACTCTCCGTGCCCGTGTGTTTCACGTGCCGTGCGTGACAATTGGCTCATCCCATGTGGCCATATCGTCGCCGGTTATTCCTATCGCGTGAGCACACCCCTCCCCTGTCGGTAGATACCACTCCCTTCTCATGATCAACGCGACCCATAACCTCATTTCCTGTCCGCATGTGTGCGCAATGCCGCCCTCCCGTATTGTCAGAGCGCGGAATGGGGCAGACAACGCCGGGAAGGCATGTGCGGGGGTGTTTCCCGGAACGTAAATACGACGCCTGTGCGGCTGCGTTGACCCGAGATCGCGTATGATCTTGGCGAGGGATGTTGGGTGATGCGCAGAGGGGAAGGATGGGCGACGAGCCAGCCAGATGCGGGGAGTGGGGGAGGGGTTTGGGGGAAGGGTTCCGTGCGATACAGCGCGTCTCGCAGCTGCGATAAGGGGCACGCACCGATAAGGCCGACTCTCAGACTCGACCTGTATGCATGCATGCGTGTATTTCGACAGGTGTTCGTATGATAAGTATTGATAGTTGATACCAAACTCTGTTCCGGGGGCGTGATAGAAGTTTTGTCGGAGCGTAGTTGAGAGAATACGGTTAGTGAGCCGGGCCTCCAAACGACAGAGTGCTCCCGGCGGGCGTGTGGTGGTGTGTGCGACTTGGCACAGGTGTGGTGACTCAAGACGAGGAAGTGTTTGTGATGCGAGTGAGAGGCACGGGACGTGAGCACGTGGCGAGTGTCGAGAGAGAGAGCTGGTGTAACGTGAGGGGCTCGCGGCTGACGAAACAACACCGAGAGTTGGGCTTAGATCGGAACGCTGCGTTAGTAGGTACGTTTCCTCTCCGCACTTCCTGTAAATACGAGTCCTCTCGGTCCCTCCGTGAAAGCTCCTGATGGCGCACTCCGAGCTTACGAGTATCTGTACCAAACTGCCCTGCCGAGCTCCCGTCAACCGCATCCTCTCTTGCGACCCGAGCTGACCTGACCTAACTCACCTCTTAAACCCTTACCCTAACCTAACCCTCTCCGTCCCCTCCACACTGACACTGACACAGTGACACCTGACACCGTGCCGGACCAGTCCAGCTCCCGGGCGCGGGTGTCGATCGTGGCTGCAAGTCGTCACAGCCGACAGGTGGTCACGCGGTAGACAGCCGACGCGGAGCGCCACCACGCCAGCCCTCCCTCCCTCCCTGCCGCCCGCCGCCCGCCCGGTCGGTGTGGGGTAGTGCGGGCGGGCGGCCGGCCGGCAGTATACCGGACACAGAGCCACGAGTCGGGACGGTGCAGTCCGGCTCGCTCCGACCGCGAGCCTCGTGGCGTGTGCTGTTTGCTTTGTGTGGTGGTGAACGGTGAGCGATACGAATGTTCCGTGCCTGAGAGGTGCTCGATCGGAGGGAAACACGAATGAGTGTTTGAGTAGCCTCGCCTGCCTGTGTTGAACCTTTCGAAGGCCTTCAAGGCGAGCGAATGCGAACAACTTGTGCAACAGTGTGACTTTGTACTGTTCCTTACCGTAGCCAGTTCTGTGAAAAACAAACCAGAGCGCACCGCAGCTGTCGTCGGGTCGCGCGTCCAGATAAAAATCGTGCCAGCCGGTCGCCTTGGCGAGATAGCCGGCCCCGAGCACGCCTCTAGACGATAACGTCTGACTCAAACTCATTGTGTGCGCGACGCCGGTGGTGTTCGAGCCGACAGTCCGTCTCGGCTGACCCAGCTGCGTGTCTCTGTCGGACCAGCTGCGTGTTTGTGGTTGGCGTGGTGCGTCTGCGTCCAGCTGCGTCCGGTGGTGTGCTGTTTGCTGCAGTAAGCGTTGGAGGGCGGATCATCCTCAGGAGAGATGTCGCCAGACGGACGGACGTGATACGGTGAACGGGAGACGCGAATACATCAGCGAGAGACGGTGCGGAGACAAACCACAGCCATGTCTCGCCGAGCGTCTCTGGACGAGCTGCAGGCTCGCTTCACCCGAACGGCCAAACAGCGGAAAAACAGGTGAGTCTCCGCACGTTCGGTCCAGAGTACCACGTTCTGAGGTCAACTTTCCGGACCTTTGGAGCCGATCAATGTAAGGCAAGCACTGAGCAGACGGAATAGAGGCTGTGTAGATGCTGAAAGGAGCCGGACGCCCCCATTGTGTGCAGATTTGGTCGTGTCCGAAGAATGAAATTCCCTCGCTGGCACCGTATTGTCGACTTTGTGTGAATGATACTGTAAAACCGCACCGCAGAGTTATTTATTTTCCGTAAAGACGCCAAATTTGGCGAGTCTACAGCTCCAGTCAGCCGTTCTGGGCGTAAAAGACGTCGATGTTTTGCAAGACCGTAACCTCAATAAGCGTTTTGATTCATTCCATATATTCCGAATCCTGTTCTGATTGTGCATCGTTTAGCAATGCGACCTCAGCTTCATCAAACCTCAGTTTTAAGATGTGCAGCTTAAGAAAAAAAAGAATATAATATATTATGCAGCCAAATACCTATCAATATAAACACATGCCATAACGCAGCCGCACTTTATCCGGGTTTCCATTGGCATTTCAGTTTCGCCCTGGATTCGTCAGCCCGTGTGCCATGTGTGGAAAAACCGTCTAAACAACCGTATATACCGTAAACGTAGCCATCCTGACTGTGACGATTCACCTGCCATATTATCCGTCTAGCGGGAACTATGCATTTTCCTCCTTCGTCGCATCTTTCTGTCGGTGGATGTGCATAGCGTGAGCTGCCATTACTGCACGTGTCCTGCGTTTTTGTCATCGCAACATGCAATATTGCAACATTGCAACACATACCTATTTTAACTGCTGAGTTATGCTCTAAGCGGAACGCCTCAGATTCCCCACTTCATGGTCCCCCGACGCAGATCAGTAAGTGATGAGTCCCCTCCTTTCCGGATCCAGGTAACTGGTTAGCCGTCGCTCATTCACGAGATAACCATTGCTCGAATGGATGGCATCCACAAGCAGTAGTTAGAAGGCGCCGTCTCTACAGATAGAAGGCTGGTGTTTTGTTCCGACGTGCACACTCAGCCAACACATCTGTTTGTCGCACACCAGTGCACTAGTGCAGTAGCCTATACATACATACATACACCCGTGATAGTCCTCGCTCTTATCGAATTACCAGCCCGATAGCTGAAACTAAAGCAAACGGTGTGCACGACGCACAGTGGCGCAGCCAGGGGGGGGTCAGAGGGTCAGCTGACCCCCCCGAAATTTCTGTCAGGGGCCCGCTCGAGAGAGAGAGAGAGAGAGAGAGAGAGAGAGAGAGAGAGAGAGAGAGAGAGAGAGAGAGAGAGAGAGAGAGAGAGAGAGAGAGAGAGAGAGAGAGAGGGAGGAGAGAGGTCCTAATCTAACCGGACGAGAGAACTGGCCCGGGCCCCTTGGGTGGATGGGGCCCGGGCCCCCTGGGTGCATGGGGCCCGGGCCCCCCGTGGATGGGGCCCGGGCCCCCCCGTGGATGGGTCCGGGCCCCCGGGAGAACGGACCCCGGGCCCCGGGTGGACGGGGCCCGGACCCCCGGTTGGATGGGGCCCGGGCCCCCGGGAGAACTGGCTCGGGCCCCTGGGAGAACGGGCCCGGACCCCCTGGGTGGAGGGGCCCGGACCCCCGGTTGGATGGGGCCCCGGCCCCCGGGAGAAAGGGCCCGGGCCTCCCGGAGAACGGGCCCGGGCCCCCGGGAGAACTGGCCCGGGCCCCTGGGAGAACGGGCCCGGGCCCCCTGTGTGGATGGGGCCCGGGCCCCCGTGGATGGGTCCGGGACCCCGGGAGAACGCGCCCCGGATGGACGGGGCCCGGACCCCCCGTTGGATGGGGCCCGGGTCCCCGGGAGAACTGGCTCGGGCCCCTGGGAGAGCGGGCCCGGGCCCCCTGGGTGGATGGGGCCCGGGCCCCGTGGATAGGGCCCGGCCCCCGTGGATGGGTCCGGGGCCCGGGAGAACGGGGCCCGGAACCCCGGTTGGATGGGGCCCGGGCCCCCGTGGATGGGTCCGGGCCCCCGGGAGAACGGGCCCGGGCCCCGGGTGGACGGGGCCCGGACCCCCGGGTGGCCCCCGGGAGAACGGGGCCCGGGCCCCCGGATTGATGGGACCCGGGTCCCCTGGTAGACGGGGCCCGGAGCCCCGGGTGGACGGGACCCGGAGCCCAAGGTGAACGTGGCCCGGGCCCCCATATGGATAGGGCCCGCGCCCCCTTGTGGATAGGGCCCGGGTCCGCGGTTGAATGGGGCCCGCTAGGGTGACCCGCTTGCTCCGCAACGCGAATAAGGTGTATTTTCGATCGGTGGGCGTTTGGTTGGTCTTGTGTCCGTGGGCTATGTATCCATTCCGGTCGATTGCTTTTTGACGGCTATGCATTTTGGTTTGGGAAAAAATATCCATCGAATCGAGGTGCTGGTGTCTGATGTGATGAGCATGCGTTCTACTATAGAACATGTCATGTGTAGTTTATAACAAAGGCTGACGAAGGTTATTGAAAAATGAAAGTCATCGATGAGTTACTATGTAGAGGTTTGAAACATTTATATTTTTAAGAATACTGCTGCTCGTCATGCAAAAGCGATGGTTGGATTTTGGACAAAATTGAATGCTCTTTCCAAATATGCCATTTTCATTTGTCAAACGTACTAGGTTATGCAGTAAAACCTGTGTAATTAAGTAAGTCATTAACAAATACCATTTTCTCCAGCGATTTGTTCCACCTTGTTTTTGATCAATTAGCTTTTCACAATTTTTCCATGCGAGGCTGTGCATTTCTTTTGCCAACAGGCGTTGTTAGAACCCTCTCCGTCAAACAGTCACCCGAAAATAGCATTAAGTCCCAAATCTGTCCGAAACGTCAATTTTCCAACATAAGTGCCCTCACGGGTGCACGTGGCGCGTGCCATCCCTGCACCGCACACCATTCGATAGCCTGTTCGATTCTCTACAGTCTACACGATACTGTGTTCCCCGTGCCGATCGGACCCACGGTTACCGAGATACTGCACGGGGATCGGACCAGTGTCTGGCAAATTTAGCCAATTTCGCACGATTTTGCAAGCCGATTTATACATGTACTGTAAAGTCTATGACGCGAATTTGCACTTTTTAAGCACGCGCCATGTGCTCGCTATCGATCCGATCGAGCTGAGACCCTCAAAGGCACGTTGCCCATCCTTGATCTATAAATCGTGAAAATTTCAGCGCACTAGGCGCAACGGTCTGGCCTGTACACCGCGCTAAGTAACACCATGCCGGGACCTTGATAGCAGACAGAATCTACGTCACCACATCACCACACCACAACAAACCCGGCCCAAGGCAATACATGTCCCATATGAGCGCGTTAATCCTCGTCGGCACAGGCCATTCCAGCCACTTTGCGTCCTTCGACGGCACAAGGGGGAGGTTGGTACGACCCCCGCGTTTGGCCCATGATCGAGCTAGAGCTTCGCGGAAAAAACGAACGTGTTGCCCGTGACGAGAGTAAGCCGATGATACTCAATTTTAAGGTTCTTGGTCATTGGTTGACCTTCCAGGTCAGGTCCATGACCCAAAAATCGGGAAAATCGGGAGCTGTTAGAACGTCGTAAAGTGTGGCTGCTATAGGGTTTTTCGGGGTGCTGATCACGAATAGTTATCATGTTAGTTTTGATCACAGATGATGTCTTTATGCATTAAGGTCAGGTCGGGTCAGGTCAGGTCAGGTCAACCAGTAGGGGTCCTGCCGGGTATTTGTAGTACCTACGTGTCAGCCGCCTCTAGCAGCTTCGTAACATGTTACGAAGGCACCAAAACTACTTCGTGAATATTCAAATGGTTGCTAAATTCGAATTCAGCTCCAAAAACTAGCCTAGAAACATGTATAATTCGAAAAAGTACCGAGGTCATCATAGGTCAATGACCTGACCTGACCTTCAGGTGACCTTGACACCCACTCTAATGCATGGGAGCAGCATCAACTCACATGTTTGAACGCTTGAAACCACGAAAATACTGCAAACGCGCGGCTAATGCGAGTCGGCATACCGACGCCGAATCGTAATTCTGGCCAAACATGGTCTCAGTAGGTCACATGTGAAAGGTCATTTGAGTCAGGGTCATGCAATTTCTAGGGTAGGTGTAAAACTGATCAACGCGAGGGTACTGAAAGTGTTGTCGCGATCGGCCGCTTTTTACGCGAGTTATTCACGAAAACCCTTAGGGGGTTGCATCATACCCTTCCCCTGTGCCGGCGAGGGTTAAAACTTCTTGTGATCGAATTTACGTAATGAAGAAGGATAAAGGCACAATCTTCTACAGCAGCCAATAGATGACTTAGACAGGCACATGGGACTACTTAAATATTGTTTGATAGAAGCAGGCAACAGCTCCGTTATCATATATGCTATGCATATTGCGGAAGGGGCACATTTCGGCCTCGAAAGATACGAATTCGTACCTCATAGTAACATATTTCTGTCATGGTCAATTCGCGTAGAAATTGAACACCGGGTGATTACCGAGCTATTGTTCTATCAAAATTTTCCGATTCAAACTCGCTCAGGGTTATCGTATAGGTAAAGGGGGCCCGCTCAGCAGAATGCGTATGAAATATGGAAAGATTCTGAAAAATGGTTGGGGGCCCGCTTTGGAGGCGATGACCCCCCCGAAACCAAATCCTGGCTGCGCCACTGACGACGCATGCCAATACGGGCGGCGAGTCCCTCTGCGATATAAAATGCGCATTGCGCACTATATCTGCAAGTTGCAACGCATCGGCTCGGCCGCGGGAGCAATACCTAATCTCTACATCGCGCTTTTCAAGTAGTCCTGAAGTGGACTTTTTACGTTCACCTGCTCCCACTTCAGCGAAGGTCGCCTGATCAGGATGCATGCACCCGAGAATTAACAAGGTGCGGGTATGCTCAGTGGCCATATTCGTTCATTGAAGGGGCTTCGGTGATCGATGTAAGTGGCTGGCCTTCCTCGGTTCGGTCCCGTTTAGGGGAGCATGTGCTGCCGGGTGTCGAGGTCGCAGCGCCGTTACCTGTTGCGTGCCGCCGACCGCACCGCGAATCCGGCGATATGTCATACCATTAGTTTGACATCGACTGCAGTTGGTACTTGGTGCTGAAGGATAGTTCACTGACTGATCGAGGACTACCGCTGTACATTCATAAACGGCGGTAGGCCCCTATAGTCACCGTGGTGACTAATTATAGCTAACCAGTTACGGCTACTTAAGAAAGACGTTCATTTTTTTACAATTCGTCGACGAGACTTCCTACGGAGAGACAAAGTCAACGTATATAGGCATGCAATCATAAAAATGGCTTAAAAGTCATCTAATTTACGTCGGCTGCAAAAGACCACGCTGGTTCACGGCGACTGAATGCCACTATATTCACCGTTCACGGCAACTTATGGTCATAGTCACGTTAGTCACGAATACGATCCATGACGGTTGAGGTTACCTGCACAGTTCACGGTTCACGACGACTATCACAATTCACAGCAACCACAGGCCACAGCAATTCACAGCAATTCACTGGCCATCACCGTTCACGGCGACTATTGAGGTTATTACGCGACCTAGATCATCAGCATTCACAGTGACTAGCTGTCGAAGGTCATCGCCGTTCACAGGAACTTTGTGTGAAGGTCATCAGTATCACCGTTCACAGTGAATTCAGGTCATCGCCGTTCACAGGACTAAAGACGGTCATCACCGTTCACAGCGACTATGTATTATTATATGTACATATATTAACCCTCGCCCGTAAACGGCGATCTGCCACCTTCGCCCATGCAGGGGGGGGGGGGTTGGTGCGACCCCCCCCCTTGGCGTTTGAAAACGGAGCGTCGTAGAGCTTAGCGGAAAAGACCAACGGATTGCTCTCGCCGAGATCTCGCGATTGGTGGTATATTTTTTGGTCCTAGGTCAACATTTGACCTACTTTTGACCGGTCAAAGGTCAAATTTTCGGAAAAAAATAGACTTTTTCAACTTTCCGCGGCGATTGCGGCAAAACGGTGGGAGATATCGACTTGAAACCTTCACTATCGTGTTCCTTGATCAATTCTCTATCGTTTGGTATGTATTTCGTTTCCCTAGCTCTAAAAATGGCGCGTTGGGAGCGCCGGAAGTCGGCAAGGTCACAGTCGGTGGCAGAAATTCGAAAAATCAAAATTTAAATTTTTGAAATCTGATTGTATTTTTGGATTTGGGAGGTCCATTTGCTCCCTATAGAAGCTAATATTGCTGCATATTTCCATTGAGGTGACAAGAATTAGCAAAATAGTGGTTCGGGCGCTTTTCAAAAATAGTACCGGACGCTGTTCCTCTTGTGACGTCATAGCTCCATGACCTGACCTGACCCGGTCAAGTTTCTTATACCATATGATAGCCAATACTTGCCCCAACATGCATGGGAAGTTTCATCACGATCCATCAACCGATGTCCGTACCACCGGCAGGAAACCTCGGGCGTTGGCACTCAGTTTGTGAAAATCCGGCCGGAGGCTGTTCCCTTTGTGACGTCATAACTCCGTGACCTGACATGACCCGGTCAATTTTTTTTTTTATCAAAAGATGCGCAAGGTTTGCCCCATAAGGTACCCAAAATTTGGCGGCGCTGCGCGCCGCCGTTTTTGCACTATTTCCGAAAAGCCTCAGGGGGGGGGTTGCACCAACCCCCCCCCCTACATGGGCGAGGGTTAAACCGCGAGTAGGTAGAACAAATCTTTTAAACGTCTCGCCTATGGGCTCGACGTTTAAAAGATTTTTCTACCTACGAGCGGTTCCTAATACCTAATTTTATGCCGTACCGCCGATATGTTTCGGGCACCTAAGAGTAAAAATACATTTTATATAAAAAATACGAAATAATTCAGACTAGACAAAATGTCTACTAGACGTTTAACAGTTTGTTAATCGTCTAGACGTTTAACAAGTCAGTTACACGACATCTGATAATTTTCTCTCTTTGCACGTGAAACAATTGCAAACACTGTATACGGTGCGGGATAAATAAAAATAATCATCGTTCACGTTGACTAAGTTCAGCACCATTCACCGTTCACGGCGACCATAAGAGGCCAAACTACGACAATTGCCTATGCCTATAGGCATAGAAAGTCATGCACCGTTCACGGTGACTTTACGTCGCTACCGTTTATGTAAGGCGAATGTAAGGTAGGTATCTGTGGAATTCGGTAGAAGGCGAATACCGTCCTACACGGCGACTCTAGGTCATCATTGTTCATTAGCGACTATAGAAAACCGAATCTACGACGTTTATATAGCTCATCGACGTTCACCGCTTAGTTTACGGCAACTACCTATGTCAGCACCATTCTGTAACCTATAACTGTTGCTAGCAAATCTCAGTCATGGTTTATTAAATTGGCCTTTAGTGTGAGGATCTCAGGCCGACCTCGAGATGATTCACTGGGTCTTGAGATTGAGATTTAGTGTTGGCTGCAGTTAACCGACCCCTGGTTCTACCAAGGCCGAAGGCCCTCTAACCTACTCTAACTGTAAAGGGTTCTACTACTTATACCTACTGCAGTTGACCGACCCAGTGACCAGTGCTGCTACAGTTGACCAGCCGCGGTACTGCAGTTGACCGACCCGTGGTACGACACGACCCACCCGTTGTACTGCAGTTGACCCGGTCTTCCGAAGTTGTATAACCGTTGGCCCTAACCACCAAACATCATTCATGCCTCGTAGCCCGAATGGGGAGCTGGATTCCGGGAACGTGAAAGAAAGTTCGATCGTACTCCCTGTTTCATGTCAAGAACACATTTCTATCCGGTCATTCAGCGCACCCAGTGCGCTATAGGTAGGAAACCGACCGGCGACCGTTTTACTAATGACTGGGTTTCTCGAGCGCTTGGCCGTATACTCGCTGTCGCGTTTAGGTATAGTGCTCGTCGCTGCTAATGCAACCAATGGAAAAAGTGAGGCGGCATTGAGCGGTGAAAGGCGGGGTGGTAAAACTTACGAATGCACAAAGGGAGTGAGGTTTATATCGTTACTCGGTATCGGTGGCCAATGGTCATTGACCAATCAGTGCTGTCATGTGACGTGTGTTCGCTGTCAGCGCGGTACGAGCGGTGTTTTGCATGGCCTTCGCGGATGCAGGCTCGGCAAAGAAGCGACGTAACTCTGATGAGGATAGAAGCCGACAGTACCTACCATCATAGTGCGTGTGTGTGTGTGTGTGGAGGGGGGGGGGCAAGTCAATCCGCTCTTAGCCCCCCCCCCCCCCCACATACACACCACACGCATTCCTTCGATGGGTTCTACCGATAGGTAGGTACGTACGTACCTACTGATTCATTAGGACCGGTAATGGTTTTTGGGTAGCAGCATTCCTTCTTACAATTTCAAACAATATGAAACCCTGACAGAGAATTGCTGAAATGAAAGCAAAGCAATACGATGCTGAAGCTGTTAGCCGATCACAGCTCTTGTCCGCTGGCTCAGCCTGGGGCTCTGTTCGAGTTCTGCGGCTGCAGACACTCAGAATGACTTCGGCTCAGTCAAATAATGTTTGTAACTATACACGCCTGCCTGAGCTGCGCATATGATCGTAGAATTCGTGAAGCGTGGCTAACATTTTCCAAATATCCTGCGCGAGCTATTTGCATTTCGCGTGTCAGGCGTTCCTTCCAAGAGTTCCTTCGTCCATCTAAATCCCCCTACTGAATATGGTAGCCGAGACTGAAATGGTAGCACTGTCGTGAGGCGAAATTGGTCCGCTTATGCGTCGTTTTTTGTCACGGGGTTTGTTTTGGTTCAGTGGGCAACGAGAAAAGGAAGTCGAAGTTGTTGAAGTGATGAGTCAGTGAGAGGGTGGATTATTAGGTAATTTAGAATATACAAGTCAGTTATTTGACCACTTCTAACTGCAATTTTCAAAAGGTAAATTAACTCTGGGTGTAGCAGTGCATTTACTGACTGCAACTACCCTATGTTTGAACAAAGAATGGTGAGAGAGTGTGGTGCCGATTTGGTGTTGGGTTTTCAAGTTTTCATATGGGTTGCATTTTCATTATAAAGCACAACATTAAAAGTCTGAAAGGATTGGATGTTGGGCCTGTTTTGGAATCACTAGTAGGGTTACTTTTTCCATTATTGTTATCACACCGCAATGTTTTGGCACTTTGAAAAATAAGGATAAGTAAAAACGAAAAGTGAAAAAACACTTGAGTGGATGAAGTACAAGAAAATGATAATATTTGCAACATCTTAAAGGTAGAATATTGACAAGATTTACTACTGCCGTCTGCCAGTGCCACTGCGGAGTGATGTTAAAATTGCACTGCAAGATCAAGTGGCGATATTGGCATTTCTTATCATTAATCATGATAGGTTTAACAATAGGTTAAAGCTTACTAATATTCACACTCAGGGTGATGTTGATGTGTGAATTCCTGATCCATGATGTGTTTCACAGTTAACATATATGGGTGTCTGTAAGGTAGACTTATCAAAAGCTGCCTTATGTGGTACCGTCAGTTGTGGGATGTATGCTGTGTCTATGTATTTTCTTGTGTGACTTACCTTCCTGAAACTTTTTTTCAATTGACTTGCAGGCTTTGATGTGCAATGCTCACTCACGTTTTTGTGGGGCATAATAGATTGGTTGCACTTGAGAAGAACTTCACTGGTGTTTGACTTACCACAACTTAATAAAGACTGTTATGAAGACTGTCAATAAAGACTTGATAAATCTGTTCATTTGTTAAAAGCTGACAATATGTGAATTTCACATAACATGTCTCAGCCTATATTTTACCCTACAGTGAATGGTATTGACTGCTTTGTGATTTAATGAAAACTTGATCAAAGGGCATTCATCTCTAAAATTAATTGATGATCCATTAAATAAGTTGAGCTTCTTTTGTGTTTTACAATTATTTCTCAGGACTAGTCATATAGGTACAGATGTCCTTAGTTGAAGGTTTTGTTTTGTCCCCTGCTTTAAATTTTTCCTCTGTCTTCTGTGTTTTGCCGGGATGCCTAAAGTCATATATTTCCATAGTGAAATTGATTGGTGAGCTAGGTTGATAAGATTTTGGAAATAGCTGGTATGCAATATGCATTTTGTTTGGTGGCATGCAGTTAATTTGCAAATACAATGTTTGCTAAATCAAATGCATAACAAATAGAAATTCCTATGGCCAGGAGGAAAAAATAGAAAGTGGCCACCACCTACCTATTATAAAATAAGGCATTCTGTTTGTTTTTGGGTATAGCTTTGGTATAGTGCCAAATCTAATTTATGTTAGATAGGTAGATGAGGTGTTATAAATGATGATAATTCTAAGGTCACATAATTTGTTATGATGCCCATATTTATGGGAGAAACACCAGTGACTTTAAAGAGAATGGATGATATCATCATGTGTTATATCTGATTAATATGTGTACCCATTTATGATCCTGCTGGAAGTTTCACTAACTCCATCTCCCAATCTCCAATCCCTACAGACACAACATGTGTTCTGTAATTCTGGTTTCAATTCCAAATCAAAGTACCTAATTAGTTTAATTTAGCATTTGCTGAACCAAAGCTTGCACTGCCAAATTAAACACTCATTGCATGTCGGTGATGCTCACTTGCTTCGACAGTCACAACTCAGTCATGCTCACTCCACATAGATCAGTCTCTTCCATCCCTGTTCATGCTGCCTTAAGTTAACTCCCCTGCTCTCATTAGCTCTTGGGCACTGAGCAGTGAGCAGTCTGGGGGGGGGGTGCCAAACACCCCAACTCGTCCTAGACTCATCGCCTCTCACACCATGTGAGAATGTGCCGTGTCTCCCCAGATGTAAACCTGCTAAGCTGGTAGCGGGGAGCACCATGCGACCATCTGCCAGCTGAGCTGTTCGCAGAGAGTATTATGTGACCATTTTCTCTGTCTGTCTTCCCAAGCCATTCAGCCAGTGGAGTTGCTGTTACCATCTATTTTCGTTGTGTCTCTCAGCTATGCTCCAGCAGAGCTGCTTGCAGAGAGTGCAGTTTGTCCATTTGTTCTATTCAGCTGTCTTCCTCCAGCTGTGAGCTGCCAGAGCTGCTACTTACAACTGTGACGTCGTCGTCGAAGGCATGTGGAGAGGACGGAGTGACTATTGGCATGTTACGCATGACTTGGTCTGTGATCGCACCACATGTACTCGAGGTTGTGAACGCGTCACTTGTGTCGGGTGTACTACCGGGAGAATGGAAGCGTGCCACTGTTGTCCCCATCCACAAGTCCGGGAGCACTTCGGAACCTAACAACTACCGGCCTGTGTCTATTCTTCCAGTGGTAGCAAAATTAGTAGAAAGTGTCGTCAGCTCCCAGCTATTGGAGTATTTGATAGCACACTCGGTTCTCACTGATGTTCAGCATGGTTTTCGGCCGGGGCGGAGCACAGAGTCAGCGATGCTGGACACGGTAGGATATCTCATGGACGGCATGGATAAGGGATATATAGGGTGCCTAACAACAGCTGACACATCAAAAGCTTTTGATAGTGTGCAACATTCCAGACTGCTAGAGAAACTTGCCTGGTATGGCATTCAGGACCACTGGTTCAGTAACTGGCTTGAGAATCGTTTTCAGAGGACTAGGGGAGGGGAAACACTGCTAGAAATCACTCATGGGGTAATCCAGGGATCATTAATCGGGCCAATCTTGTTTTTAATTTTTACAAACGATTTACCGTCATACCTTGAGGATAGCAAAATTGTAATGTACGCCGACGACGTGCAGTTTCTCCATCAGGGTCAACCGCGTCACATTTTGGATCTCCAGCAGAGAGTGGAACACACGGTCAACACAGCTCACCGATGGTTCACTGCAAACAGCCTAAAAATTAATCCTACAAAAACAGATCTGGTGTTAATTAAGTCCAAAAGGCGTCAACTGAACCATAACTTCACGATCAATTTCGGCAATGCTGAAATTCCTCTGTCACCCGCTGTCAAAGTTCTCGGTATGACACTGGACAGTAATCTGTCATTTGACGCTCAGGTGTCAACCGTTATTCGTCGCTGTTATGCTACCATGGGAGGTCTCGCAAAATTGGCGCGGTCTCTCCCGGAGGAGGTGAAGAAAATGATAATCGAATCTTTAGTTTTTCCCCATTTAGTTTATTGCATGTCAGTCTGGGCCGGATGTGGGACAACTCAGAGGCAGCGTATTCAAAAGGTTATCAACCACTGTGCGCAGATAGTGAAGGGTGTTCCGCGATCTGCCCATGTATCGGCGATACTGAGTGAATTGAGCTGGCCGAACGTGGATGTTTTGGTGGCTGAGCGTGACATGGCCATGATGCACAGCATACTGTATAACGACCAAGCGCCGGCCAGTCTGCGTGAGCGCGTTGTGTATCGCGATACTGTGTCAGTGCGAGACACGAGAGCGACCGATGCCGGTCAGCTGCAGTTGCCGCGAGTCCGCACCGAGCACGCTCGGAAGTTTTTCAACTCCCGAGCCGCGGCACAGTGGAACAGCGCGCCCGCAGAAATCAGGGAAGCTAGCACCGCCGCAAAGTGTCGCAGAATGGCTAGAGATCATTTTACTAGAACCGATTAGATGGTGAGCATGATATGTGATAGCGCTCTTTTAAAGGTGTATATATTTTTTTTTAGAGTTTTTAATGTCGCTTTGTTTTAACTCGACCATGTTTTAACTATACATAGTTCAATCGTCTGTGTTCCTGTGTACTGACGCAAAGACGTAAGAGCCACGGTGAGTGGAAGTCTTTAAGAAATAAATGATGATGATGATGACCCCTCTCCCACTCTCTCCCAGCTGTGAGCCAGCCGAGTTGCTCTGTGGCGGCGCCATTTCACCGTCTGTTCCCCCTGTCTCCCCCCAGCTGTGAGCCGGCAGAGCTGCTGTCGGGCGGCGCCATGCCGCTGGACCTGCCCCACTCCGCCGCGCCGGCCGCCTCCAAGACGCCGCGCTCGCTCAAGATCTCGATGCCGCGCATGCGCCATCACGAGCCCGAGCAGCCGGCGGTGAGCGGCAGCCACGGACGCGCCGACGCCGACCAGGAGCCGTCGCCGCTGCCGCTCCGACTCAGGTGAGAGCGCGCTCCCAGGGAGAGGGAGGGGAGGGGCCGCCGGGGAGAGGAGAGGAGGTCAGAGGGGAGGGAGGCAATAGGCGGTGGATGTGAAAGGGAGTGGAATGGAAAGTGGATTAAATCATGGAGATTTGTTGGTGAAATGTTTTGAGTCGGTCGGTCGACCGGGCCTCTAAAGATATGCATTAGTGAGGGGGGGGGGACGTATGTTGCATATATGTATATGAAAGGAATCGTTCTAGATGTGACATGATGCAGTGGGTGCTACTGGACCAGACAAGTCAAGATGTGCTCGACCACAGTTTGGTGCATTGGTTCATGGCCATTGAATGCGATGTGCTGACGTTATCTTTCAAGTACAGCTAAGTGGCTGAAACTGCCCTCTGTCATTAGCTACCATTTATCTGCAAATACGATCCATTAGAATGCTTATCGCTTATCTGTTAGTATGTGCTATGAGATCAACATTACAGATGCTAGTAGTTGTTTGACTTTCGGTCCCGTTCTATGTGATGTTAGTAACAACGTTTCGGCCAGTTGGTTCTGTGGTCGTCGTGAGACGGCGACGAATGTGCGACACTCGACGTCAGTAATACGAACTTCTCGTTTAGAGGATTCCGAAGGGACGCCTCTCAATAGCGTCTAATCTTTGTGGCACCGGCCGCCAGTGTGTTATTTGATTGTGCGCGAATGCTACCCATTTGTTGTTTTTGCTGGCTTAGGCCGACCTTTAACGAATGTTTCCTTTTCAGATCTCGCCTCAACGATCTATTTTTCCAGATTGAGAAGGAATTCGAAGCAGTTTGCTCAGAAAATGCAGCATGTAAGTAAAAAGATTGACGCAAACCTGGTCGTCGTTGATGCTTGCCTAATGCCCCAGTAGTCATGTTTGTTGATGCATATAGCTCTGTTGTGTGCCGATTCGTTCAATCAACAGCTCCAATCCCGATCCAATACGCTTAGTTCAGCGCTATCCAGATTTATCCGTATTCGTCCTTCCTCCATTGGTTTCTGCCTTTCCTCGGCTCTGCCGGTGGCCGGGAGCCCATAGGGAGCCTTTGTGTATTGTTGCTGACCCCACGACCCCGGTGATTGCCCGTATGAAGCCGGTTTTATTGTACTTGGCACAGCTGCTATGGCAACAAACAGTGTAAAGCTAGGGGACTGGGCCATTGTGCCTGGTGTTAAACCGTATTTGTTATGACCGTGCAGCCCAATATAGCTGCAGTTCAGCGCCGGGCGCTAGAAGTAACTTATTATTGAACTATGTTTGGATTGTGCTACTGTTTACGAATGCAAAGCGGCTGCTTTTCTAACTACTAGTTACCGGATGTTGCCAGTGATTTAGGTGCAGGGTTGATCCAATGATCGAAAGATACAGGATGAAATTTAGTACCGTTTACGATATAACGGTAAATAGGCTAAACGGTAAAGTTACGGAGGATATATACGATAAGATTAGCTAGTTCACTAATTTGTTTTCAAAACACTGACTGAGAGGGTTGATAATTTTACTTGCACACCATACATCTACTGGCACGTACAGGATGCCGTTAATTACGGAGCGAGCGAAGCGAGCGGAGTCTTTCCTTAGATTAACGGAAATTTCTGAGTATGAGCGGCCGGCCGGCCGGCCGTGGGGACGCTCTTCAAAAGCTAATATCTTAGGAACGGGACATCCGATTGACAAGCGGTCTTCTTTACTGAATGTCACTTGGACGTAAAAGTTCTGTGGTGTGATGGCCACCATGCGTTCTTGCCAACCACCGCACGTGGCGCGTGGTAAAGTTGGACATTTTTTAAGAACCCCCAAAATTGCAACCTCAATAACGGCACAACGGTTGGGCCGATTGAATTGAAACTCGGTACACAGTTAGGTCTCCATCAGATAATTCATCTGCATGTGTTAAGGTTGGGGTGCTGCTGCACGTGCGCACGTGCAGGGGTCGTTTCCAGATCTCGAGAACGGCTGGACCGATGGCGCTCAAATTTCGTACACGGTTAGGGACCAGTTAGTAGGGTGCCGTGCACAAGTCAGTTGGGACCCATTTTGCACGTGCGCACGTGCAGGGTGCCGCTTCCAGATCTCGAGAACGGCTGGGCCGATTGTGCTCAAATTTGGCACGTCGCTAGAGACCGGTTAGTAGGGTGCCGTGCACAAGTCAGTTGGAGGCACCCCCTCGAAATTTCGCACGTGCAAGGCCCACCCTCTCGCTCGCTCCGTTAGTCGCCCCATAAGGCGTTATACTGGTGAATGATAAATGTATAATGCACAATGCATATGTACAGGGTGGGGCAGCATAATCGGGAATAAATATCAAACGGGATTATTTGGTCATGAATTTAAAAATACAGCTCCAAGCACTATTTTAGCAACATCCCATCAATTGGTCACCTTTTACCTATCTCTCATCCTATGTGACCGCCCTCGGCGTCGATGACCTTCTCAAGGCGGGTCCAAAAGCACGCGCATGCACGTGCAACCTCCTGCTTGTCCATGATCGCCCATCAGCATCGTACCTTGCACTGAAGACCGTCTTTACTGATGATAAGTTGTTCATTAACCTTCTACCAAAAAACGCTCCATGTAAAGAATTTGGTCGGATTTAAATCGGCGGAGTTGAAGGACCAGAAGTTTTTGGTTCATCTCAGGTGGAGGTGCCCTACACAATAACATGACGTCCTCACTGCAGTACCAGCACGGACAGAGTCCTCGTAAGACGTGATCTGGACCGTCAGTGATCCTCTGTTCCGACGGCTCCACATGAGTCTGCCACAGTGCGGATGTATTTACCAGAGGTGCTCATTTTATCTGGGCTCGATGAAGTAGGGTGCACCACGTGCACCTCCCTTGAAGACCACCCATAGGTCCATCACCCCAACAGGATGTTTACTTTGCATGACCGCTGGAATATTCTCGATACAATCCCCTATATGGCTTGCCATTCTTTTTTGTCGTATTCCAGTCGGTGGTGAGATTTTTGGTCGCTGAAGTTTTGAACATTGTTTCTTTTTAATATGCTCAAGAGCGTCTTCCTTATATTCAAGTGAGTCATCTGTATGTCCTCTGCTAAGAGTTATTTTACGACGATTACGTTAACCTTTTGTCCTAAGTATTCCCACACAATCCTTATTGTCCGTGATAACACGTTGACCTGTCCAGCAACCTTTACGTGGAATTGCAGGGGTTTCAACAAAATGTTCTTGTTTTACTCGTTTAACATTAGTGTCTATGGGCGCGCGCAGAGCACTTGGAGCACCGTCGAACTATTTTGCTGCTCTTTTCCAGGAGGTTGCATGCTCATGGATGTAGTCATGTTAGATGATGCACAACTTTTGGGCGTTTCATTGCCATGCTATAATTTATCAAAATAATGTCATGCCTACTCATGATTAGAGCCCAAAAAGCATTCCCGATTATGCTGCCCCACCCATGCCCCACCCTGTATACACTTAAACCATGCGGACACAGAGGTAACCATCAAATCCGGACTTTCATAAACCACAACTAACATTACGACATTGCAGCACCTCTGGCGTCCTCAGACCTTGCACTCTGGAAATGGGCGTTTAGCTTCTTGAGCCAAGTCCGGCAGTGATACAAAACGTATTCCTCATCCATAATCCGATAAATGGTGATGAGCTATGTTGGGGCTCCACAGGAGCACGTATAAGCTAAGTTTCACCACTCCGTAATGTTAATGATTGCACCTGCCCGGTAAGTGGAACCATGTGCAACTAGTTGACACACGCTGTATTTCCGGCTCAGTTTTGTCACCAGCGTTGAGCTGACTGTGTGGATAAATCGAACCTGTGCGGCAAACCTCCCCTTTTATCAGCGCTGACAGAAGAACTATAGGCCATGAAGCCGTGCTAAACAAACGTTTTATAGTAATGTTCTCCTCTTTTTTAACCTTAATTCGCGTTTGGGGGGGGGGGCAGGGAAAGGTGAATGAAATTTTATAACCAACTTTGTATTGTCATATTCCTGTTTCAATGTAAGTGTGAAACGATCAACACAACCGGCACGTACAGAATCATCAATAAATGCAAACATTAATGTCTCGATGTTCGTACTTCTTTATTGATGGCTCATGCGGCCCACCTACCGCCTACCCAAAATGACTCATCGAGCCACTAACGTATTCCGCTTTCTCTGCCCGCCGACACGGCTCACTCCGTTCCGGTAGCCCGATCAGTGACACCTCCCGGCCGACCATACCCGTCACCCGTGCCCTCCCCTCGCCGATCGCCCCTCCGTGCCGGAGCACTTCCCCCGTGACGCATTGCCATGTGATGGATACGTATGACGCATCGTTCACGCGGGGTGTGTGATTCACGCGGTGTGTTCGAGCTGTCCATGCACGGTGTCTGACTGAGTGGTGTCAGCGTGTCCTATCCACGTTCACATGATCTACAGACTACAACCCCACATACCGAATGTTTTCACAATATTGCACGTGTCCACATGTTAGGTAGATGAATAATTAAATATTACACCGAATGTCCATATATCCTTTCCACTCTTTTCACAGTCTACACACCACACTGGCCACGTCCTGTCCACATGACGATCCACACAGCCCACTGTCCACCTCAGTTGTCCACCTTTGCCATCCACCTGACCCCCACGTGTATCCACAGTGCACAAGGAGCTGGAGCTGCTACAGGAGAAGCCGGACCGCGAGACAGGAGACCGGTGTGACGACACGGACGGAGCCGTCAAGAGCAAACAGAAACGTGAGTGAGGCGCCAGACGGTGCTGCCGGGAGCGGCCGGGGCGCCAGACGTGATCAGGGATAAGGGATTGACATATCGGTGAAGCTAAATAACTCGTGTGCCCCGTGCTCTCTTGGGGCGCGTCTAAGCCAACATATCCTTTTCAGCGTTTGAGGTTGGCTCTGCTGCCATTTAGCCTGGTGTCCGGTGCCACCGTCGCGTGCACCCTTTTATTGACTCATTACTTTTGCTCGAGATTGGCTGCATTTACAGTTCTTTCTAGCCTTTTGGTATGCCCATTGCCCATATTACCCATATCATTATATTAGTGACTATTAGTGACTTCCAGTACACACATTTTCCCTAATTAATTATTCAGTTTCATCAGCTGCTATCCCGCTAATAACCGTTATTTATTGGGGTAATAAAGCTGCCCACGTGTAGCCCAAATGTTTCCGTGTTCAGCGCTAGCCGCTATTTCCCTGTCGTTAATTTGGCGGCCGTTACTGTAGAAGCGCCTGATAACCAAAGACATGTCTGTGTATGCCTGGCCCCTGAGTGGGACGGGTTGCACTTGTGCGGTCACGCAATACCCTGCCTAACGGGCTTCCTTGTGTATCTGAATCCGTACCCTGCCTGACCCGCACACCGTCCGTTCCAGGGGGGACCCGGCAGCTCTCCTTTCCACCAGTGACGTCATTAACTCCAGTACCCTAACCCGCAGACCGTCCGTTCCAGGCGGCACCCGGCGGCGCTCCTTTCCACCAGTGACATCATTAATTCTAGCTTCCTGAACGTCCTTTACAGGTGGCATCCGGTGGCGCCCCTTTCCACCGGTGACGTCACTAACCCCAGTACCCTAACCCGCACCCCATCCGTTCCAGGGGGCACCCGGCGGCGCTCCTTTCCACCAGTGACGTCATCTCTGAGCTCCGAGCCGATGACATCCATATCCGACCTATCTCCTGCCCGAGCCTCGGCCATGTACCACGGTAAATGACCTTATCCTACAGTGAACACCGTCGCCACGTACCACAATAAATGATATCCTATGGTAAACGTCACCGCTAGTTACCACGGTGACTGATCTTACCATGATAACCGACGTCCTATGACCTGATAACCGGTCGTTACCACGGTCATTGGGCGCACCTGACAACAGAGTACCCTTGCCACAGATCCGACCTAAATCTCGGTAAATGAACACGGTAGCCGACTTTCCTCTTCAGTTACCCGCCCTGGCTGAGTCAATCAGCAGCCTGACCTGGCTTGCCCTTCAACTGTCGCTCAATTGAATAAGCCAAATGATAATTCCTAAGTAACGACCATACTCGCTTTCCCTCGCCCCGAAAGCTCTTTTTTCACATCCGGTTTTACGCGTTCCCCTCTGTGTCCTCTCAATTCTCTACGGATTCCGTTTGCTCTGTATGTGCTCGACGCCTATCGCCTTATATCCTGTGTCGCAACTAAACCCTGCTGCTCCCTACTGTCTCAGTAGGCCGCAGCTGTGTCCCGAGACTGCGCCATTTGCGTCTCGGTGGTCAACTTAGACTGACTGCGGCGGGGTCTGCCTTGACTTGATGTCTGTGTAACGTGTCAACTGCCAAGAAGCCACGCAGAGTTCGGTCTTTGAAGTGCAACAGTGTTGATGATAATTGGGTGAATCAGGAAGTTTTGTTCGTGAGTGTGAGGCTGCTATGCCGGGCTAACCGATCTGCGAAAGCTCTCACCGACTCTCAAGTCTCACCAGTTAACATCTCCGCTCGGCAGTCATGTCGCACGCGGCGCAGAAGCTGAAGCCGGCCTACAAGCTGAAGCAGCAGACTAGTAAGATCGTGTCGAGCTTCAAGGCGGCCTCGGTGGTGTGCGCCCTAGTTCGGGAGTACCGCGGTCACAAGGACGGCGTCTGGGAGGTATCGGCCGGACGGCCTGGGCAGCATGTGGTCGGCACAGCGTCAGCAGGTCAGTGGGGGAAAACGGGAGGGGAGAGGACGCAGGTCAGTGTGTGGGGGATGGGTCCATGGGGTAGTGGGAAAGAGTGGGATTCTTCGGGTCTGTAACGGGAATGAGCGGAATGCTGAAGGTCTGTAGCGGGAAGGAGTAGGGTGCCACATGTCTGGAGGCTGCGGGGAGAGGGATCGCCTTGTCAGAGGTAGGAATAGGAATCAACTACGTCCAGAAGTTGAGGTTCGATGGCGGTACGAAACTTTGGTTTCAATTTTTTTTTGTATATTGCCTTGTTTTTGCTGATGCTGTGTGACCTGATTTGTCAAATTTCCATGTGTGACCTGCCAAGCCACCTATGTAACCTGCATGGCGTGTTGTCTGACCGTCCCTCCCCTCTCGCAGACCACACGGCGTGTGTATGGTCGGTCGACTCTGGCCGGTGTCTGCTGCAGTACCAGGGCCACGAGGGCTCGGTGAACTCGGTCCGGTTCCACCCGACGCGCGACCTGGTGCTGACCGGGTCGGGCGACCAGACTGCACACGTCTGGCAGGCGGCCGTCAACATCGACTCGGGGGTGAGCCGGGAGGCGGGGGAGCGAGACCCAGTGGGGTACGGGGTCCCAGCTGCTGCCTGTGACGTGTTTATGTTCATGCATATTACAGGACCAAAACACTCCCAAAATGCCACGCATACGAAGTGGTCATATGTAATTCTGTAGATATTCCAATATGGAAGGCTGTTCAGGACTTTGACACCAATCAGTATGCAAGAACGAAGCGTTGTAAGCACGTCTTAAATGCCGAACAAAGAGTCGGTTGTACGATATTGGATCATGCACAAGTGTGAACAACAAAGCACGCTTTCACACTTGAGTGCCAGACATAACGCAGGTCAGGTTAGCCTGGGGCCGTTAAGACGCGTCGCGGTATCCGCTAATCTAAAAAGTGAAACATTCCGAAATTTATGACATGAACCTCTACATAGTCTCAGTCCTCTTCAGGTGTCATTTAGCGTCTCAGCTTCAGATTTTACCGTACCATGGGAAATAGGATCCTCAAGCTGTGCGAATCTAATTGTCCTTAAGCTGTTTTAACATTTTATTGTATCAAAACTGAGCGTGTAAGTGTATGCCACCATCACAGTCTCTTTTGGGAACGACCCTGATTCGACGCTAGCGACCTAGTATGCAGTATAAACGAACAAATGTAAGGATAAACTACCATTACCGTATCAACAGCTTCATGCCAGCATATTTATGAGCTGACGACAACTAACGTAGAACGCTCACCTTTCCCCGTTGGTTTGTCGCTTACCCTGAGAAGAACGAATCGAGAGAGGTGAGGCAAGGTTTGGTTACTGCATGCCACTATTCAAACACTTCCTTATCATATTTCGCAGTTTGACTCTATGCTCTCTGCCTGCACCAGTAACTGTTTTCAGCCGTCCTTGATTGCGACACTCTGCGCAGTTTTAACAGGTGTCGGGATACACAAACAGTTGGGCGCACACTTGTGCAGTGCCGTTTTTACTAACTATAATACCTGCACCAACTCTCTATCGTGCTGCACTTGTGATACTTTCGGTGGATCCAGCCTGCTCCCTCGTCCACGATTTCAATTACAGATCGACCTGCTGTGATGGGACACAACCAAGGATTGAACTGATTGATTCAATGGATATGCAATATGCATAGATTGAACAGTCCATGCATAGCGTATATAGAGGACATTTCCAGGACATCTATATTCTAGATGTTTTTCGATGCTCGATTTATTTCGTTCCCTCATCGTATATGCTTTGTGATGATATTCCAATTCTATTCTATCCTCGACCCTTTCATATACCTATCATTCTGAGTTGATGTGCATTGTGCATTGCCTAAATACGTAGAAACCTTCAGATATGTGGAGTTTCTAGAAACATTATAGACACTAGAATAGTTTATCGCTGATATCTTAGACTGAGAATACGGCAGTCCGTTTGTACCACTACCCACCCTCGACCTCCCCGGCAGGTCATTAGTACCTTAGGCTTGTTGTTTGCCTATGGGGACTAGTTTTCTACATACCCCTGCTTATCCTCCCTGCCTGTCTTCAACGGCTCTCACCCCTCCCTCTGTATGCCAAGGCCACGTCCCCTCTCACCCTCCCCCTCTCCCATCTCTGTCACTCTTCCCCTTTTCTCTTCGAGTGGGCCACGCCCTCTTCTCACTCTCCCCTTTTGTCCCCCAGCGGGTCATGTCTTCTGAAGAGGAGGTGGACCCGTCGGATAGGTATGACGACCCTCTCACCCTGCCCCTCTTTCTCACTCTCCCCTTCTGTCCTCCAGCTCACTCTTTCACCCTCTCCCCCTCTCCACCGCAGCGGGCCATGTCTTCTGAGGAGGAGGTGGACCCGTCCGACATGTACGACGACATGGCCGCGCCGGCCGAGGGCAGCAATGTGCTCCGGACACCGATTCTGGAGCTGACCGGTCACTCGGGGGTGGTGATCGCCGCCGACTGGCTGGCTGGAGCCGAACAGGTGAACGGGGCGGGGGCGCCGTGGCGTGGGTAGGAACGAATGAGGAGAGAGCGTAGGGAGGGGAGATAGAAAGACGAAAGGGTGGTTGACTGTAGAAGAAACTCAGGGAGGTGAGGCAGTTCATACGAAGTGGGGTTTCGGGAGAAGAAGACGGCGTCATTGTTGTGGTATGGGTTTGTGGCTAATTTTAGACGATCATGAAATGCTGCCTCGTATTGCTACGAGAATATGGTTCATTACTACGTGATAATGAGTTTGGACTTTGGAGAACTATGATTTTGGGATTTAAGTGCTGAAGTTGTGGGAGTAAGTGTTTTGGGTGGCCTTGTTTCGGTTAGCCTGGCCTGGTGTCTCTTAGAACAGGACGGTGCTGTGGCCTGACCCGACCCCTGACCTTTGTCCTCAGGTGGTGACCGCCTCCTGGGACCGGACGGCGCAGCTGTTTGACGTCAACACGGGGGAGAGCCTGAACACACTGGCTGGCCACGACCAGGAGCTCACGCACGTCTCGGCACACCCGAGCCACAAGTTCGTCGTCACGTCCAGCAAGGACTTCACCTTCCGGCTGTGGGACTTCCGCGAGCCCATTCCCTGCGTCTCCGTGTTCCAGGGACACACAGAGTGAGAAGGGTGGGCGTAGGCGCAATTTTAATGCTTTCAGTGAACACACTCTATTGTGGACCCAAGCCTCTGTAGTATACGTCGCGAAAGGTAATGTAGATGGTGCCAGCAGTCTTTGTGAGTGAGAATAGAGTGCGGCACTTCGTGGTTGACTGAACGTATAGCCGCTTTGACAGAATTTTATTGCGGTTACTCGCTTGGAGTTTTAAACTCAAGTAGCCTAATGAAAAACTTGATGCTTAATTTAGTGAGAGAGTTAAGAAAGATTCCGATATTCAGTTAGCAAGTCGCAGTTAGCAATACGCAGTTTTGCTCCTGCCTCTTATCTGCCCTATGCCTTGCTTCATGCGAATCGGACATTGTTCATCAGTCGACTCGCGTTGCCTGCGACATGTCTGCGCCTCTAACAGTTGCGTCTCATCTACTCCCCCGTCCGACCCGTCCCCGCGTAAGTGACATCGCTATTTTCTCGGTTGTGCCATGACAGCTTTGACCTCTCTTCCATCTGACCCGTCTAACCCATCTGACCGTCCCTTGCCCCACCGCGACAAGCCACCCACCCTTCCCTCATCTAACCTCGTCTGACCTCTGACCCTCCCTGTCGCCAGCGCTGTGACCTCGGCCGTCTTCAGCCGCGAGGATAAGGTAGTTTCTGGCAGCGACGACCGCAGCTGTAAGGTCTGGGACCTGAAGAACATGCGCTCACCACTAGCCACCATCCGCGGGGACGCCGCGGTCAACCGGCTGGACGTTTCATCGGCAAACGTCATAGCGGTGCCGTTCGACAACCGGCATATCCGCCTGTACGATATGAATGGCCAGCGTCTGGCCCGACTGCCGCGCTCCAACCGGCTGGTGAGTGGCGCTAAGGGGAGGGTGTAGGGAGGTCATAGTGCGTGGGATGGATTGAAGGGTCGGACGAGAGATGTGCTTAGGCCGGGAAGGCAAGATAGGGGTGTGACAACTGACAAGGTTGGGAGGGTTGTGGGGGCAACTTTGAAGACGCAGTGACCGATTATTGCTTCGCCGGCGGCAGAGGACAGTCACGATGCTCAATGTCGCTAGATGTCGCGTCGCCTCTAGTGTACGAGAGCTATGTAGACTGAAGAGCCATGGTAACAGCAGCGCATCCCTAACCGATTTTGTGTATTGAAAAAATGACCACATTCCGTACTGTCTGTCTTGCGGTACCTCGGTGGTGGTCGAGTGTCATAGCCTACCCCCACTAACCCTTCGCGCCCCATGCCGTCCTCACCGGTCTGACGGCCGTCCGTCCCTCCCGCAGGGCCACCGGCGCATGGTGTGCTCAGTGGCATGGAGTGACGACCTCAGCTCGGGCCGGCCGAACCTGTTCAGCAGCGGGTTTGACAACACGGCCATCGGATGGCTCATCACCCCGCCCAAGGACAGCAAGGACTAGTCAGCGCGCTTCGAGCGCCGTGTGATATATCGACCGACCAGTGACCGCCGTCGCCGCCGCCGCCGTCGCCGCGGCTCGCAGAGCTACCCTTGCCCTTTCAGTTGCCTGTTTGTATACGGAGCGCGGTGCCGAGCCGGTCGGCCGCGCGCGAGCACAGAGCTAGAGAACACTGCTTGTCGACTCACCGCGCGGTCGTGATGTTTTTTCAGCTGTGAGCTAGGAGCGGCCGCGCGGCGCCGTTAGGACTGGTAACACGTCTTCCCGGGGCGGGTCGGACGGCCCGGCCCGGCCCTGCTGTCCACGGACCGCGAAGGCCGGGCCGGCCGCCGGCCCGCCCGTAGTCGCCGCCGCCGCTGCCACCGCGCCGCGTCACCCACATACAATCATAGGGGCGGTCACGTCCGCACTGCCCACGAATTGTGTATATGTATGCATTTGTGTGAGAGATGTCTTAACTACAGGGGCGGCGGCCGGGCCGGGGTATGTGTTAGGAGGTGGCGACTGACGAACGCTGGAGTTTTAGTTAGCTCGGCAGTGACATGCCGAATCGAGAGGCGAGTTGATGGGTCACAGATCGCGACTGTGTCACGTGTGTGGACCCGGTGACAACTGAGAGAGTCGGAGCACCCAGGGCATTGTCTCCCGAGGCCAGTCAGAGGTAGACCAGGCCAGCAGAGCGTCCGTGCGCCGAGTGATGCAGATCTGCCCGCGCCGCCGCCGCCGCCCCGCGCTAGGAACAAACTCGGCCGCGCCCGCCGCGTGTGCCGCGTGTCAGTGTGGGGGCGCCGCACGGACGGGGCGCGGCGCCCCCGTTTGGCCTCCGTGTGGCCGGGGCGCCGCCCGCCCGCCCGCCCGCCCGCTGTAGGCGGCCAGTGCAGTGTATTAGATACATATACAGCGCAAATACACAGCTTTCCCTGTTTAGTGAGCGTTTGGGGATGACCGTTGACATGCGGAGTGCTGTCAGGTGTAAGTGGTTTGACGGCTGTGGGACGAGAAGTCTCTTACGGGTCGATGTGCCCTTGACATTCAGTGTCTAGCGGGTGTCTGGTAATCTCATCAGCCAACGAACCTTGCTGACCACGAACCACCTGACAATGCAAATCCAAGTTTCTAACAGCTCTAGGCAAACTACAGCCTGACCCACTTTGATTCAGTCTGCATTATGCTTATAAGCTGAACATCAGCTACAAATACCAGTAAAACGTCTTTTGGGCGAAGAACGAGCGAGCGAGATAGTGAGCCCTGCACGTGCGGAAGGGCGAGAGGGTACTTCCAACGGGCTTGCGCAAAGCACCCTCCTAACCGGTCGCTAGCAGCATACCAAATTTGAACGCAATCGGCCCAGCCGTTCCTGAGATCTGGAAGCGGCATTCTGCACGTGCGCACGTGCAAACGGGGTCCAAACTGACTTTTGCACGGCACCCTACTAACTGGTCCCCAACCGTGTACCAAATTTGAGCGCAATCGGCCCAGCCGTTCTCGAGATCTGGAAGCGCCCCCTGCACGTGCGCACGTGCAGTAGCACCTTAACCGCAACACATGGGAATGCATTGCCTGGTGGGTGCCTACCTGTATGCCAACTTTCAGCGAAATCGCCCCAGGAATTACCGAGTTATTAAAATGGGAACAAATTTGACACCTCTTATTGTTGTATTTTGCACGTGCAGTAGGGGTCACTCACATAGATCAAGAGTATCCGAACTAGTAGAAGGGATGCAGCTACCCTATAAAAATTACCGCAAGACAATCGCCCAAGCGGCTGCTGCAGGCTGCTGAGATATGAGCCTCTCAAAATCACTACTTTTGCAAAACAGCTTGAACACCCTTGACTTTTCACGTGGCACGTGCCACGACGGTCACTAAGATGTGTCAAAAGTAGTCAATAACGGGGTAGAAGGGATGGGGCTATCCAGCAAAAAAGACCGCAGGCCAATCGGTCCAGCGGTTGCTGAGATATAAGCCTCTCAAAAGCGTTACAGGCCGGGCCGGGCCGCTCAGTACTGAGATTTTTCCGTTATATTGAAAAAGACTTCGCTTCGCTCGCTCGCTCGTAACAACTAACTCTTGCGGCGACGTGAGTGCACAACGCAATGCACTTTCTTTTTCATCGGAGCCAGGACCCAACTGTCTATTTACGCTATATTGATATATTGCTTACAAGGATGAGTCGCATATAGCTGCAATGCGATCGTTAATCACACAAAATTAACGATCAGAAGACGGATTAATCACAACGAAAATTAGTGAGGAAATAAAGTACATAATTGGAAACAGTAATGAGAGGCGCGCCTTGCTTTGTCGGGCGGGTTTTTGTAAATGCCTAAAAAAATCTCTGCAGCTGCAGAGCTTTACTCTCCCATACGTAATTTGTTCCATATCTTCAAATATCAAATATCCGTGAGACATCCAGTCACATTCCTCGCTAAACATAATGACGAAACGTCTATAAACATGTATTAATTCACACTAAATCATATTCTCATATATGATCTCTCAGTAACCACGGACCACCCAAATTCGATCCTAGCAGTCGAAGATGAGCAAAAGAAGAGGAGCTGCCTCGATACAACGCGAATATAGATCTTCAAAAAACGGCGGCGTCGACCGGCGCGCCGGCTGAGCGCGGCAGGTCTTTTTGATTAACCTCGCATCATCAATCGCTTGTCGGGAGGCGCACCGGCCCCGCGACGGCCAGATCCAACCACGGAAGACGAAATCAATAAGCGTCCGATACTGGCAGCACAATGAGAGCCCCAAGCACCGGCCTTTGAGCCGCAGACCCTGGACAAAACAGCCGGCCGGCTGGGCAGGCGCCCTGACCTGACCCCAGCGAGTCGCACCCACCAGAGGCAGTGGCGAACGCCCCTGATCACACAAACAATCCACCAACACACAAAACACCCCAGCGTAACATGGTCAACAATCGGAAAACATGGCAACGTCGGGCTGAGCCCCGGCAGAGCTCCACTATTGGCATCGTTGGCATTTCGTCATTAATGGCCCCGCTGTCGGAAAACATTGACGGGCGCGTAACAGTGGCACATACCTACATCAGCGCCTGGTTAGAACGGTCGGTCACAATAATTGCACTTCAGCATCGGCACCGCCCCGCCGCCCGCTTTCATGGCACATGACGTCCACTCCTCTCGCCGCCGTTTTCCTGGCGGCCCTCTACCTAATCTTTCCGTGCCGGTCTAGCTTATTCCATCTCCTCCCCATCACGCCCCTATCCCGTCCCTAGCTGTCATCAGCAGGCGCACTTGGACTCCTCTACGGGCGTGAGCTGCATGTGCGCCACGTCGGGGGCCGGTCTGCCGCGCCGGCCCGGTAGAGTCGACTGGTCGGAGGCCTGCTCCATACGTCTCATCACCGCCTCCAGTAGCAGCTCCACCGCGGCGCGGACGTTCTGACCGGTGGCTGCTGATGTCTCGATGTATGTTAGACTGGGGGTAGAGAAACGGATCAGTGGGGGATATCGTAGGGGTAATGAACGGTTTTCAGTTAGATATCAGCGAAACGAAAAACGCTAGCTAATCGTAATGGGTGGTAGTATGAGGGTATACGAGGATCAGGCAGTGTACACAGAGGGGCAAAACATTGTTTGGGGGGGGGGGAAGTCAGCAACAATATTGGTAAGGGCTCTCGCCACATGACGTACAAACTCTGTTGAGCCATCGTTTGGTACAATATTCTTTATCCCCTAGCACTGTCAATTCCATGATCTAATTCTACAACTTGCAGCTCATACATCACCGCATGAACTCACTATAGTTGCGCTTTGCTTCCACGATCCATATATCAAAACATCATTCATTTTTATCCTCAGAAACCTTCCGCTCCCCGCCATGACCACAATGTTTAATATGCGGGGCTGGACGGCCGGCGGTAACCAGTGGAAGTCGGCAACTCAAGTTGGATAAGTTATCCCGGGGCGACCATTAGCGAGACTCTGTGACCCGCCACTTGGACTTTTCCTCGGGACAGCGCTGAGCAGAGAAACATCGAAGCAAAATAGCTCCCTACCCTAATTCCCGATGACCGACCAATGGCCAAGCAATGGTTTCGTAGGGACGAAAGCAGCTAAGTTTACTAAGTCAACCAAACAACCATCCAATCAGCCCAACAGCAGCATCAAGCTGTCGCCACGTATACCTTAGCACACACATTTGTTGAAACTATCCAGACGTGAGACACCTGTTGCCCCTCGTGTTCTGAACCCCTTATACCGTTTTCCCGATCTCCCAGTCACCGTAACGAGCACGCCGGTCGGATACTGACCCGTGTTTATCTGCCACGTCCCGGGCGCGTTCCTCGGATACGGCTCTCTGCTCCAGGTCAGCCTTGTTTCCACACAACACTATGTCGGGGTTATCGCAGTATGCGTGCGTCTGAAAATACCATACAAGAGACGCTGTGAAAGGTGTGGAAATGAAGCATGAGATACAATGATTAAGTGCGGAGAAAAGATTCGCAGATCTAACTATGAACAGCTTCTAAGGAAAACTAAACAAAACGGTACGCTGAACACGCTTGGAACACTTGGAACTTAATCTACAGAAGAACTCCGTTCCTCGAACGCCTGTGAAGACAGCAAGGCTATGTCAAATCTTTCTAGTGAACCGTTTACCCAGCGAGTCACTTCAATCTAGCGCAATACAGCGCGGTCAATCGAATCAGAGACTATCGATCGGTGACCGGTCGAGGTAGCGCGTCTCGAGCGGCCCCGCTAGCGAGTCAGAGAGGTCACTTAGAGGACACCCAGCTCGCACAGACACACAGACACCGAGGTAATTACGTGGGTAACACACGCCGCGCACCGGGTGGGGTTTCGTGCAACTCATAAACAGTGTACACAGCAGTGGCACTGACAGTAAAGCACGCGGGGCGGGAGTGGCGGCAAGCTTCAAAGCACTGATTAACGCAGTTTGCGCATTCGCTCGCGGGTGTCACCGCCAGCATTACCGCCTCCCACATACCGCAAAACACATCATCAAACATGCCGGGACTGGGATAACAATTTCAACCGTTTGATGTGTGAAATTTCAGGTCTGGTGTGTCTAAATCCAGGCATCAATCACGATCTCAAATAGGTTGAAATCCAGTCCAGAATAAGGCCACACAAAATAACAAGTTATCATCTCCATAATACACACAGTGCTCACAATCATCATTCACCTCACTTTACTGAGACCCATATCACACCCGAACACAACGTGACCTCATCCCAGCTCACACAACCCTACCGTCCCCTCCAGCGACGGAAAGCTGACCACAACATGACCCCGTCCCATCTCTCACAATCCCACCGTCTCCTCCAGAGACCTCCATAGACGGAGAGCTGACCTTGAGTTGGTCGAGCCAGCCCTGGATGGACAGGAACGACTGTTCACTGCTCAGGTCAAACAGCAGTAGAAAGCCCATGGCGTCGCGGAAGAAGGCCGTGGTTAAGCTGCGGAACCTGCGGTGACCAGCGGGTCAGCGCAGAGCCGGCGACCGATCCAGCGGCGGCGAGCGGTCCTAATCAGGCGGGTTAGTACGTACTGAGCGCTAGTGAAGGCTAGAGAGCTATACAGCAGGCACCTGTGCTAGCGAAGGTACGCTACGTTATGAGCTATGCTAGCGCTATGATGCAAGCTGGTTAGTGATCAATTAGCAAGCAGTCTAGGCAGTTAGTATTGACATTCCGTTAGGCTAGTCAGGCGAGTTAGTCAAGTCTCATACAGCATTCACGGCAGAGCGCATCGTTCAGTGCTAATCACCACGGCAAACACTAAGCTGTGCACTGGTAATCGTCTAGTCTATTCCAACTTCCAAGGCATCACCCGCCGGCGGAACATGCAGTGGATGAATGGTAGGATAAAGAGCCGATAGGCAGACTGGGAGGCCGGGTGGGAAACCTTTAGGTGGGGCGCATGGTGGGACGGAGGAGTCGATGGGTGGGACAACTGATGGGACGGGGACTGCTGATGGGCGCAGTGGCCAGTGGGACAACTATTGGGACCGGGGAGCTGATGGAAGGGTGCACCAATGAGCCTCAGGAGTGGAGGGCCTAAAACCTATGGGCCTCAAGAGTGTGCGGACGCGGATAAATGACAGCACAGCGTCCGCTAGGGACCGGTAATCCCCCTACCGCTGGCGTTAATGACAAATAACTATCAATAAGCATTTCCGTTACTGCTGACGCTTATGACAAATAAGTTACTAAAAATACTATCTGTAAGAATCTTGAAAAATACATATTCTATCCTCGGGATCCCCTGGTAGGCGATTTCCCCATATTTTCCATCTCAGACGCAATATAAAATACCACCACAGAATTTCCTGTGACGCCGCACTGGCACGCCGTCTGCCGATAATCAGAAGCCGGCTCGGACGGCTGCTCGTCAGCAGCCATCAGAGGCAGCTCCCTCCGTTAGCGCCATTTATGATCGCCGGCAGCCGGCGGCCGGGGAAAGCCACTCAAATAAAGATCCCGGATGCCTTTGATGAGGCGCGCCGGATCTGTTTGAAGACCAATAGAGCTGGAGACGAGTTCCAGCGCAAAATAGCGCCGTCATCTGCATTCGCGCGGCGCAGCTGCTCGCTCAGAACATAGGGTGTTATAATCTTCCAGTCTGAGCACCAGTAGGAGCTTTGAAGGGTCCTCCATGCCAGGTTAATTACGGTCGACAGGGAAGGGCTATTTAATACGGCACGTTGGCAATCCCCCGCCGTTTCTGTTAAACACCTGTGCTTTACGAAAGAGGGAATTTATACAGCCCACGATAAAACGTAAAATATTTTATAAGGGAGATTGTATTATATGCACATAATGCCAAGAATCAAGATACTAAACGTTTGGCCTCACAAGGTGAATCTACAGTTATTCTCCAAAATTGCTCGAAATTTCATTACAAGCTCGCACATATGGTCCTTTTAGGCACAAACAACCTTGCAAATGAGTTATCCCATTCTCAACAATTAGTCCCGGTAGGTCTAATCCTGTCATGTAAGCTATACCTCATGTATCTATTCGCCATTCCGCCTGCACCTACTTTTAGACGGTGCGATGGGCTACGACGGAAGCGCGTTGAGGCAAGTCCATCCCGTCCCATTTGCAATTTGCAGGCAGGTCAGCCATCCCGGTCAGGCCACTCTAATGGGGCGTGCGTTATTATTCTATGAGGCGGAGCGGGATTCGTAAACAACAGACACGCGAGAGTTCGGTGTCACTCAAACTCGGAAAACAGAATTTCAGGTCCGGAGCGGATGGGAAAGTTAGCGCTGCGATGGAGGAATGTAAATTATGAACGGAACACGATGTGTGATATTTTTGGATGCCGGCGGGTAAATGCCTTGTCTCGACTCAGCTATACCTATGAGCAGTCTCGCTAGGTTCACAGCAGAACTGGCCACTAAAAACCCTCCCAGACGGATTGTGATCCGGTTTATGTTTTGATAGCCGATGCCAATGCAATATTATCATTCACCCTGCCTGCGGGCCGGCACTGCAGCACTCAACTCTTATCATCGCGCTGCAGGCACAGCCCACAAGCTGAAAAAGTACACCTGCTGATCAGGTTGCATCGATTTTCCGGCTATTACCACCCGCAGCATTAACCCGGATGATTTGCAGTTATACAACACTTGGTTACAACCATGACCAATCCGTCTGGGAGGGTCCTATCTAGCAGCTGTCGCTACAATGCCGGCACTATCCTAAGCGACCCCCGCCACTCGGTGACCTCTGCACGGTCTCGGTGACCTCTGCACGGTCTCGGTGACCTCTGCACGGTCTCGGTGACCTCTGAGTGACCGATCTGACCTCTCCTGGCCGGCGGTGTCCCAGAGTTGTAGGTGAATCCTCTGGCTCTTTCCTTGTGGTGTGCCGTCAGCATCCTTGGGCCGGTACAGCTAAAACACAATAGGACAACGAAAGGTCAGGTCATGGGGAAACAGCTGAGGTGGGGCAGGTCAGGTCACAGGAAGGGAACAGCTGAGGTTAACGAAGTGCATAAGGGCCAGAATGGTACACGTTAGCACACAATGGTACTACATGAGAGGCCATTGTGCATAACAAGGACCCATAATCTGATGCATTGGAAAGAAGTCCAAATGAGATAAGACCTTAGACCACACCGGAGGGAGGCTACTTGTAGGAACGGAGAACACAGGAAACATCTCCTTTCGGAGAAAACACGGATAAAACATCCCATCATGTCAGACCCACAAAAACGACCGGCCAGTGCTCCTCTCGGGGTATCCGGGAGTGTCTCCCGCCGGCGTCGTCGTCGACAACAAATGAGAGTCGAGACGGCCGCCGGCGGACGGGCCGGGGGCGAACGAAGGCAATGAGACCGACCCGACGGACCCCGGACAGAAAATAGACCGGAGGAGAGAATAGGGAGAGGATGACGTTTTAACGAGAGAAAATGGAGAAGAGATTATGCGGGAAGAAGTGGAATTAGGGGAAGATAACATAATCCTATGTGAATAAGGTTGACGATAATTGAGAAATGGAGTCGCAAATATGCATTGCATACCTACATGTTAACCCTCGCCCATGTAGGGGGGGGGGGGGTTGGTGCACCCCCCCCCCTGAGGTTTTTCTTAGCTATACGCCGAACCGTTTCAGATAGCCTGCTCAAATTTTCAGTACCCTATGGGGCATCCTTCGCGCAACTTTTGGTATTTTTTTTTTTGTCAAGGTCATGTCAGGTCACGGAGTTATGACGTCATAAAGGGAACAACCTCCGGCCAGATTTACGCTAAATCGGAGATTGCTTCACATTGGTATAAATGCCGACTGACCTGACACACTGATGGATTGTTTTAGAATCATAACTGGCTGATTTGACATTGACACAATGTCCGTTGACCTTTTCAAGGTTACTAAAGGTCAAGGTCAGGTGACAGGTCAGTGACCTCGGTTGACCTGTAATGACTTCTTGCACTTGTATGCCTTTTCGGGGTATTTTGATGCCCTGAATTCGAATTTGCTATCCATTTCAGGCATCGTCGGTTGTTTCTTGTAGTTCATTTTGGGTCAGGGTCAGGTCAGTGACGTCACACGCCTGACGTGACCCAATGCACAAATGACCTTGCAGACTTCCAATGCTCCCAACGCATCATTTTAAGAGTTATGACATCGAAATACACACCAAACGATAGAGAATTGATCATGGATCACGATAGTGAAGGTTTCAAGTCGTTATCTCTTACCGTTTTGCCGCCATCGGCGCGGAAATCTGAAAAAGTTAGATTTTCCCGAAAATTTGACCTTTGACCGGTCATAGTAGGTCAAATGTTGACCTAGGACCAAAAAATATACCACCAATCGCGAGATCTCGTTGAGAGCAATCCGTTGGTCTTTTCCGCTAAGCTCTACGACGCTCCGTTTTCAAACGCCAGGGGGGGTCGCACCAACCCCCCCCCCCTGCATGGGCGAAGGTGGCAAAACACCGTTTACGGGCGAGGGTTAACATGTGACCTACCCTTGTCTACATTACAAGTAATCTTCCACGTCTCGCATCTCACAAGAAATTTCTCATCTTATTACTCCGCATTTCTCCCCGCCCAAAAACTCATTAAACACGTCTTTCCTGTCGTTTCTTCCCGTTACCCAAGTGATTTCTCCCCGTCTCACAAGCCGTTTCTCACACCTCACCCAATGATTTTTCCCGTCTCACCCAACCTTTCTCCCCATATTTCCAGTCATACCTCCCGTCTCCTAGTACGTTTCTTCCAGTCTCCTCGGCCTTTCTCCCCGTCTCCCCGAACCTTTTTCTCCGTCTCACCAGTCGTTTTTCCCTGAAGTCGATGCCGACTGTGGATATGAAGCGCTGATGAAACACACCGTCCGTGTACTGCCACAGGAACGAGGTCTTGCCCACACCCGAGTCACCCAGCGCCAGGAACTTGATGAGGTAGTCGTACTCGATACTGGTACCCGCCGGCGCGTCCAGCATGGCAAGGTCTGTAAACGGAGAGAGGGGGAGTTAGAGAGAGAGAGAGAGAGAGAGAGAGAGAGAGAGAGAGAGAGAGAGAGAGAGAGAGAGAGAGAGAGAGAGAGAGGAGAGGGGGGAGAGAGGGGGAGAGAGGGGGAAAGAGGGGGAGGGGAGAGGAGGAGAGAGGGGGAGAGAGAGGGGGAGAGAGAGGGGGAGAGAGAGGGAGAGAGAGGGGGAGAGAGAGGGGGAGAGAGAGGAGAGAGAGAGGGGGAGAGAGAGAGGGGAGAGAGGGGAGAGAGAGAGAGGGAGAGGGGGGAGAGAGGGGAGAGAGAGAGGGAGAGAGAGAGAGAGAGAGAGAGAGAGAGAGAGAGAGAGAGAGAGAGAGAGAGAGAGAGAGAGAGAGAGAGAGAGAGAGAGAGAGAGAGAGAGCGAGAGTGGAGGAGAGATGAGAGATGAGAGATGAGAGAGGAGAGCAATAGAGCAATGACAAGCCGGTAAATGCCATCGACCATTCACTACAACGGTAACACGGTGAAGCACCACTCATCACGGCAGCATTGTCAGACCTAATCCTCCGCTGAATGTTGATAAATTTGTTAGCATGGACGCGGGAGCCGGGGGGGGGGGGGAGGGGGCAGTGGGAGCAGCTTGCCCCCACAACTCTGGGGCCGTGGGGGGGGGGGGGGGCGCTGCCCCCACAACTTTTCATAGGGCCAGGAACCGTCGGGGCAGCTTGTCCTCCCTGAATTAGCAGTTGTGCGTCACAAAGGAAAACTGAATGGAAGAAAAATGTAAAAAATCCTCTTTTCCTGGCATGCCAGCTCATGTGAAAGATTTAAACCTTTATTCTATGTTACCAAAAAGGTGGTCCCTTGACTCGGCTGAGACGAAATATCTCACTTTGTTGCAAATGTTTTCGTTTCATTCTTTTCGTTGAAATGGCGAAGGGATGAAAAAAGTGGTCTAACACCGGTGAGAAAACTAGATTTGAGGGTACCCTCGGTTCCGGGAAGCATGAGGTGTGCCCTGCCGTGTTGTGAAGCATAGGGGCGAGGCATGCATCCAGAGAGCGGCGACAACAGCGGCGGTCTATGTCGGCAGCACGCACACGACCCGGGCGTAGCCGAGAGCACACTCACCCAGCGCGGCGGGCAAGCGTTTCCCCGGCGAGGCACATTACAGCTGGCTAACAGCAGCTGTTAGCCGGCGTACAGCTGCTGTACACCGGCTAACAGTATGTACACAGTACCGCTAATATCACATGCCCCCCCCCCCCCCAGCCTGAAAGTAGTTCCCGCGCCACTGTTTGTTAGTTGCGTTCGCGCACTTCCCCAGCCAGCACAGATTAGCGCTAAGGTATTAGGTAGGCATTGGAAGTGTTGTCGCATTGTGGAAGTGTTAAAAACCGTTCATAGATGGCGCCAGTGTAAATGCCTGAAGGTAGGCTGTACCGCAGCACTCCAAGTCCGAATATCAAGACACTTTGAACGAACACTTTTTTTGGCTAGATGTATGAAAAAACATAGACCGCTACACCTTCGTAGTGCATCTGTATCTATGAAATGGTCTATGCACTAACGAATCCATTTTCATTTATGTCATGAACAGTTTTGTCGACAAGCAGTTAAGCTTCAATTCAAGCGACTAAGGAAAAATGGATTATGGAGCGTTCCATGTAGGCACGTAATATGAACGAGACTGCGTGAAAAAGATAAAATAGTCAGGGGGAGGCACTCGCCTTGGCCGTATATGGGCCAGAATGTCTAACGATTTCCGCCATGTTGTGTATACCAAAGTCTTGAAAAGTTGATCACTGCAATCAAACTGCAAGCATGAAGCAGCAGCACTTTTGAGTAGTGTACCTCTCACTAAACTGCACCTCTGCTACCGTACATGCAATTTATATTTCTGGTATGCACATTGCACAACATGGCGGAAATCGATAGACAAAAAAAGTCACCAATGCTCCTTCCAGTATATATTAGAGTTCAGTGAAAATAGTACATCTGATACGTACCGTAAAGTGGGGCTATTTGAAACAGATTTTACAGTTTTTGGCCTTTCCCTTCAAAACGGTTGATATTTCCTATAGCATGTAAATTGCAAAACGTAGTTCTCTGCAACCGCTTTCAGATAGGTCAATTTTGGTTCAGCTATTAACCATAAATAAAGTTATTTTTAAACTTGAAGCCTGTCTCAAATAGCCCCATAGTGTGGGGCTATTTGAGACAGTTTTGGTTGCGAGGAAATTGAAGAAAATTGGTCAAGCTAGGGATAATTCTTTTAATGCCATGCGATTGGAAATTAAATTTTGATACTTCTAGCAAAAAGCATTTCTTTCAACTACCTACAGTTGAATAACCCTTATAATCAAACTTTTCGTTTTTCCTTGGACCTAGCATTTCAGTCTGCTAAAAAATTGCATTACTTTATGCTAGGGCTGTCATAATATGATGTGATCCTAAGCTTTAAAAAGCACAGGATGATTATCTAGGACTATTTCTTAGTCAATGACAGTGAAATTTTCAAATAAAGTTGTTGTGTTTATTTCTGGCGGCGTAAAACACATAGGCCGAAAGTTGGTGGGGCTATTTGAGACAGTCTCGCTACATGCATTAAACGTACCGTAATGCATTAAAAAAGGGAAAGCAGTTTCCAAAATGGTTGAATGAATGATATGCATGATTGATTGTTCCATTGCACATCAACCTGTGAAGAAATAACAGAAAAAGGTCAAACGGTTTTGATTTTATACCGATTTTCCTAGATCACTGCATGTTGTATCGAATGGCCGGTTACCGCACTGCATCAAGTACGTATACTGAAGGCTCACCTAACAGTTAGTATGCATGATAAATAACCTTCAATGGTGCTTATGGTCAACCAGAGTAGACATGGGTCGATTACCGACCACGTCAGTGACTGATGAAACACATTCTGTGCACATATTCATAAAGGTAACTAATGCCGTCACAAACTGGATTGTCGTATTAGGTTACAATGTGTTAATATTGCTTGCTGCTAAAAGTACCATGAACCCATGGCCGATTCACCGGTGTTCCTTAGGTCGAACGTTTGATACACCTTAGGCAGATGGCGGTAAGTCTTTTAAGATGCATCATATCACCTGGTTTTAGGGCCTTGGCATCACAATCATCAGCTGTATTTGGCATGCGTTGAGGTTTGACGAGGTGGGTATCATCGGGATTCTGAGACATCGGGTTACATAATTGTCACTACCGCTAACAATATATAATGTCTTCATGTAAAATGTGCTTAGCCCATAAGTAAAACGATAGTTACGATAGATTCGGTTGCAAAATTTTAAAAACTTCAACCATGTTAAGCTGCAGGTAGGGGTGCTTTTCGTATAACTTAAATTGTGGTTTTTCTGTATTTCTCATTAAATGCCAAATTTCTTTCAAAAAATTTCAATATTTTCAAAAAACCCTATCCATGGAATTCATTGTTAAATTCCACACCAGCCTGAGCAAAAATTGATCAAATATATCAAACGGTTTTAATTTTACAGCAATTTTACTAAGCCACTGCCGCACTGTCTCAAATAGCCCCACTGTCTCAAATAGCCCCACTTTACGGTACTTATACGTTTGCAGGTGGTTCCTAAAACGGAAACTGTTATATCACGGTTCTCTCCCGAGTTTGTTAGGATTTCTCATCATCCAAAAATGGTCGGCAGCTGTGATGGAGCCTGGGGAAGCGGGACACACGGCGCCGGGGTGCTAACGAGCCGTACTGTTCTGCAGAGACCGGCTGTTAGCCAGTCTTCTCAGAACACCACCGTTCGCTAAGGTCATTCATCAGGGCAACCAGCAATTCTGTATGGGTGGCGAAGCGATGATGTGATATTTGATTTCACTGATGAGGGAATACCTATCCAAATATTTAAGTCATTTTACCTAATATGTTTTAGGTTAGTTGTTAGACGTCACGAGCACAAATGACAAAATATATTGAACATGTGTAAGAAATTATCATCGGTAGATTTCAGATGGCAGTTTACATCCCACGAACTTCATAAAGTATAGATATACCGGGCCCGAAAGCCATCTGAGGTCAATTTCTCGTGGCCATGTCCCCGAATAATAGTTCAGCAAACCCCATCCATGGAAATTAAGTGGTAGTCCAATAACAGAGTAGCTAGTGAGCTGCGGAAAATTTAAACATTACATTACCAGTAAATTATGCAGCCTTGACCATCCAGTAAATGCCACCAATTTCCTTATCAGCTTATCATTAAAATGTCTTCACATATCCAAAATTGATGACACAAAATGGTTCATAAGGATCGACCGTCTCGTTAATGGTGCCCTGCCGGTCATATCCAATGTGGTACAGCAAGGGTGCAACATTAGATTGCCGTCTGTTCCTCCACAAAGACACTGAACAAGCTTTGTAATTATGCCACTGGCGTTTATAAAGTACGCTCGTTTTTTACCGACAAGCTGCATCGATAGCACAGGTAAGTAACTAGTAATGGGCTTATTTTAAAGAATGTTGGCGCTGAGCAGAACATTGACGCTGGCACTACGATTAGCATAAAGTACCTATAAACTGATCCAATAATGCGTCCTGTAGATAAGGACACTTTAAATGACATTCGAGGGCACATTAGCAAATTAATCCACGGCCAGCTAGGCATGTGGTAATAAAATACCGACACCAACGCATCGTAATAGCCCGAAGTCTCTCGTTGAAGGCATACTTATCCATAATAAATAACGTCTAAAAACTCCTTTTACCGCCCGCAGTCCGCTGCTTTCAGTTGCCGAGGATGCCGACAGTCCCCCATGACCTAATCACTAAGTAAGGTCTGCCCTGACCTACCCAGCCCGGACTCTGCTGCATAATGCAGCCGCGCCATAACCAGCGGCCGAGCAGCGCCCTGGGAGGTCACTATCCGGCTGCGATCGGCCCCCGGGGTGCGGGTGCATCAAATATACAGCGACAGCGACACCCCGGCCCGCGCCGGCCGACCTGCCAATCTCGCCCAGTGGCCAATCGTGCTGATAGACGGTCCGACTGGGCGGACGGAGCGGTGCGCACTGACCGCAGTCCAGGGCGCGGACTGAGCCGCGTTCAGATTCAGTGAATAGGCCGCAGTTCACTTCAGATACCGGGACTTTAATTGACCGTGCAGCCCATTCATGGGCCGGGACCTGAACTAACCCGCAGGCCACATGCATCGGGAGTCGGGACCCAGGCCGATGCATGCAGTTGACACACTGCGGTCAGTCGGGGTTCAGGGGACTGACCAGTGTACCCGAGATGATCCGCATTTTTTCCCCAGACTAAGCGGTGGGTGCAGTTCACCGTTCACCTGCCTGTCCTCGTTCCGTGTTTGTGTGAAATTCGTGTTCCATCACTGTGTCCGTTTTCGTGCCCGACTCACATTTATACGACTCATTCACTTAGCTCCTATTTTCTTGTTCACGGAAACACAAACATCTTTCTCGCGATGTCACGTCTGAAGCCAAGCAGGATCCACACCGACTCGATACTGACACCGTGACGGTGTGAAGACAAACCAGTTACCACATCACCTTCCCTCATCGGATCCCGAAACATACCTATAGCGACACAAAATGGGTGAGAGCGAATATTATTTACAAAGGCTGCCGAACCGATTACCACCAAAGGCATCGCAATCCACCGAACCGCAATCCACAATTTTGATTTGATTGAGCCGGAGACCAAAGGACTGCAAGCAATAGCCAAGTAGCGTCGAAATACCAAGTCTGACTCGAGATCGGAGACCTTCAGTCTCGGAGACAAGTCCTCGGAGTTCGCCGCCCTCCCACGCTAATCGGCAGAGTTGCCGGCCGGCGCAGAACATATGGGGGTCAGGCTGTCAGCAGAGGCAGTCACCGCGAGGTAACGGGGCATGGATATTGGATACGATTGTCGCACACATCTTGGAAGAAGTTCATTTATGAGTTACACTTGGGGACGGAGGGTGCCACTGGATACAAGAGTTTTTCACAATAATTCGGAGGGTTAATGAATGGTTCTTCCAATTATTTTCGTAAGCATGAAGCTAGAACAATTGCATGGTTACAAGAACGGAAGCATGGACTCCATGATAGCTTTCTATTCTTTCTGAGGGCGCTTTCGAGCAAGTGCTTTACGGATTCCATCTCCGGTCTTATGCGTAAAATGATGGCTAAAAGAAAAAGGTAATGAATAATGATAAAGGTGATGTTGTCATCAGTGATCATGAATGACCCTCATATCATCATCCAACGATGAGCAGCAATCAAATCATCCAGGCCATAAAAAACATCAGAAAAGTCGGCACGTTATATGTTATGCTACACGTCACGCTATAAAGATGCGCGTACTACGCCGAAGAATCGCATTCCTATCATACCTACCCAGATGAAAAACCACCCACGTTCTGAGGCCCGCTAGGCTGTGTCAGAACCGGCAAGTGACAGACATTGCACCTGCCTTATCAGCTCAGCCGGACGGCCGAAGTGTGGCACATACGATAGAACTGTACGATAGCACTGACGTTGCCAAACGTCACGGTGCGGGTCGTCCGAAGTCTTCGATGACGCCGAGACTCGACTCGTGCTTTTTGTATCGTAACATTTCACAATCAGATGTAGAGTCCTAGGCTTCCATCAAGGCCCTTATGTCATCCATGTACGAGTATCAGTATGTGATCTTACCTACCTAGGTTGGATTTTTTCATGGTCATTTAGTCTCGAACCAGTCTTTAGTCTCTATAAACCCTATGAGCACCACCCCGAACATAAGAACGTCTCACCTTTCAGTACGTCGATGCGGCGCTGGTTCGCACTTCCCATCAGTTGGGCGGCCCAGCCCACCACCTCCCCTGCCCCTGCGGCAGCTGGTACACACCAACACAGCGCGACACCAACACAATCGGACACCAGCACACACCAGCAATCACCACCGGAGATCCTATCAGCCGATACTACCGCTCACCGATCGCGGGCGACAGCGGTCTGATCCATGTCCAGATAGCACGACCTACGACCTCGTCACTGAGCGTCAGGAGTGCAGCAGGAACACCTGTCTCCGACCGGGTCGGTCCGTCGGGCACAAGTGGCCGCCAGTCGGCGCCGCGCTGAGCCGAGCGACGCCGGGACGTCGGTGGCAGGAGGGGCGGGGCGGCCGGCTGAGACGAGCGACGGCACCGGGGGACGCACAAGTGGAGAGAGCGGCGGGAGACGAGGAACGGAGAGAGAAACGGAGGAGAAAGAAGAGAAGGCAGAGTGGAGTGAATGAAGCAGTGATATGAAGAGGACTGAGTAACGCAAGATTGAAAAAATAGCACATATGCAAGTGTCAAGAGAGGGCAACTTCGCGGATGAGCGTTAATATCGACCTGTCTGGATAAGCACATTTGGCACTGCCGGATATCTCCGAGGTCATCTACCATGGGCACAAAGCTACAGCGCAGTGTGGGTGCCATGCGGCCTGGGTTTCGATCTGTCGTACAACAGGTCATGACACAGAATAACACCGATAAGAAAACCACCGCCGATCAACAGAAAACCTATCAGAGCCTATCTCATAGACCGGCAGATATAAAAGCTGGTCGAGCTAGCAGGCAGAAAATTCGTCTGTCGCACAATGATCTCAGGAAGCCCGATAGGAGGAGCCGCCAAGAAAGGTCACAAGAGCGTCAGTCATCGCAGGAGATCCGGAATGATAAGGTATCTAACGATAAGTCGAAACCGACATCAGAACAGAAGCTAAAACAAACTCTCGGCAGACCCGGTAAAGATAAACGAGAGAAATCGACTGATCGTAGCCATCAGCAGCTCCCAAATACACAGCAACCCTCCAAAACAAGCAAACAGAACGAGTACACCGGAAGCGAGTCGCAATATAACTCAAGAGGATATAAGAAACAGGCCAGGGAGGATGAAATTGAACCTCAAGGCTATCAAAGATTACAAGTGCCAGGTAAGACGAAAAAGGCCCCACACCCCCGAAGCAAGCAAGCGAGCCCGCGACATTCGCCAGCAAATCCAGGAAACGAGCATACAACTAACGGTCATCAAAATCGCCAGCACTCTCAGACTGTTAGCAAGCCGAACAAAGCAGCTCCAGACGAGGGATCAAGAGATCGCAGCAAGCAGTACGCACCTGCAAAATCAACGACTGAGAGCCAAACAACGAGACCATCCGACCGGAGAGAGAACATTCAGCAGGCAAAAATAGCAGAGATACATCGGGCAAAGTCAACAGATAGACAGATACAGCCGCTAAATACACGAGGTAGGCAGCCTGCCAAGCCGACAGTGAATAAATCATATAAGGGTACAGAGAGGCGGAAGAATGATTCAAGTGTGACGGAACACAGCGAGCCATCATCCGAGAAGAAATATCAGCAAATAGATAAATCGGGAATTCAAAACGACCCTAAAGCGGGAAAACAACACAAGGTGCACCCGCATCTGAAGGACACAGGTCATAATCGATCAACGTTAAATAAATCGAAAGTAGCTGATCAAAGTCGTGGAGAAGTAGCAGCAGACAGGACAAAGATAAAAAACGGAAAGGAAGAAGCCAAATCGCCACCGCGGCCAACAGAGGACAAGACACCGGTGCAAAAACTCTCAGGGATGCCAACACAAAATAATGCTGGCTCAGCAGCCGTGGAAAAAGAAAAGAAAGACCTCAGCAAATATGGGAAAACGGAAAACGGAAGAAACAAGAGAGCTCGTCGTAAATGGGCGTCACTTGCCCAACTTGTAGCGCAAACAAGCAAATTAGCACCAGTGACTACCAGCAAAGCGTCCAAAACATCGCCTAATCAAGACATTCCGCTGGTAGATAAGGAAAGGACGACGGTAGACCAAAAATTACCGAATGTCCCCGACAGAGCCAAGATAACGACTTCAACCAAACTCAAGACGAAAATAATCCCAAGAAAGGGCAAACTCTTAAAAGTCAGCACTATCAAGAGAGAGCCAATATCATACAGGCGCAATGCTACTCGCAAAACAAAATTGAACTCAGTTCAGCCTGTATCCGATACAGCAAAGGTAGCATCGTTGGATGCCGAAGAAAATAACCAAAGAGACGACAAATTACCAGATCGCCAACAGGAGACTTCATATGAAGCCAACAGTAGCATAGTCCCGGTAACAAAAATAAAGCCGAACATGGCGAAAACTCAGCAACGAGCCCACGAGCGAAAACAGAGCAGTGACAACCTCGCCATGACAGACGAAGAAAGTGACAAGTCACACCCGCTGAACAGAACAATGACTCTTCTGAAGGGCTACTCCGAAATGATTTCCACCGATGCCTCTGGCGAAATCAACCCGAATTCCAACAATCAGCTCGACACACCAGGCCCCAGTGACTCTAAAGAAGTCAAACCGAAAAGAAACAATCAGCAAATGAACACGGAACAAGGCAAGGATATTATTCCGCACACAGAGCTCAAAGTGGACCAGAAATTGATCCCACAAACAGACCTTACTTCTGACCAACAGGGAGACACCGCCACCTCCGACCCTGACCCCACCGACCTCACTCCGTCCGACCCCTCTACATCCGACCGTGACCCCGCCGACCCCTCCATTTCCGCCAACCATCTGACCCCCAGCCGCCGTCCCAGTACTGCCACAGCGCGACAGCAGCAGCAGCGGCGCCGGCAGCGGCTGCTGGTCAAACTGGAGGAGGAGGCGCGGCGCCGGGAGGGCGGCCAGTCGGTGTCCCCGGCCCGGCGGCTCACCGTGACAGCCACGCCGTCTCCGACACCCAGCGTGGCCGGCGCCAGGTCACCCAGGCCGCTGAACATGCCGCGGGTGCGACTGGACAGCGAGACAGCGCAGCTGAAACCCAGCTGAACGGACTTCGGTGCCTGTCAGCGAGACGGCACAACTGAAACCTAGCTGAGCGGGCTTCGATGCTGTCCAGTGTGATAGATTGAAGGGACGGGACAGCGGAGCGGGCAGATAGGTTCCACCCAAACGATTGTAAAAGAAAAACAAACGGTATATCAGTCGATAGATTACACAAATTAGATTGTAAATCTCGTTGTCTAACCCGAGAAAGAAGCACGATATCGTCGTAAGCACAGCACGGTAAGATCCTATGCCCGTGTTGTGGCGGTGAATCACACGGAACGCTAGGTGGCGCCGCGAGCGTAGCGCCCCCTGCAACTCGGCTCCCGAGTTAGGTAGTGATTCTGACGAATGGCTAGCGCCTTTCCAGATAGTTAAAATATTTCGAAATACTCGCGATTGTCAGCTTATGTCAAAAAGTGAGGCTAGCAGAGCTAAGAAGACGTCAAGTATTCTTGATTTTTACTGGTGATGACAAGGCGTGGTGATGATGTTTGTTATTGCCACTTGCCAGTCAGCAATCTGAATCATGGTATGGCTGCCACTGCTAACCTATTGACTACTGCATTACCTACTGTAATACTGTATGTCTGCATGAAATAGAGTACCTAGCCTATGCAGCTACTGAATGTGTCTTATTGAATTATCTAGCTAAATAAACAAAACAATCAATGCTGATAACAATAATTATGCAGCTGCTTTTCCAGAGATTCTGATAGAAATTCACATTTCTTTGTAACTCTGTGCACACACCACAAACAAGTAACAACCACTGTTTGGCACAATGAACAATTGAACTACGATATGACAGTTTCAAACAGTACCAATCACAAGTATTAGGCAAAACTATGTAGGTTGACAACAGACAAGCCCTTTAGTTTGTGTGAAAAAACTCACAGCCGAGGACTATAGCTTGCGCAGGCTATGCTTAACCCACACAGGGCCAGGGGGGTTGATGCCAACCCCCAAGGTTTTTCGCAAATAACGTAAAAACGGTGGCGCGTAGCGCTGCCAAATTTGGCATACCCTCTGGGGCAATCTTTTAAGGTAATAGTAAGAGCAAAAGCTCGTGAAGCTCAAAACCACTCGGCACAACTTATAAATCAAAATCAAAGTTGATGTAGGTAATAGTTTGAGCATGAGCTGTTGAGCTGACCAGCTGTTGACAGTTTAAGTTGTGAGTGGAATATAGCGCCATACTGAAGGCTTAGCTAACTTTGTACATTTTATGTATTTCAGAAACGCTCACCTGTAAAAGACACCTTCCTTATCCCAGAACTTCCACGCCTCCTCAGCTCAACAAGTGGTCGCTGATGTTGAGCTCGATTTTTGCGATTGTTTACACGCGTCATGTTTGCAATACTACCGCCACCTTGCCTGTGATCTTTTGATCCGCGATTGCATTGCTGACAGTGACATGTAACCAATCAACGGGCGTTCCTTGTCTGAGCAGGAAGTAATTGAACACAAAATACGGTTAGTGTTGTATCAGTGCTGCGATAAATCCATAGAAATAAAGACACTAAATATCTATATAAATTATACCTATGGACAAATCAATCATTTGTTTATGTTGCTCCTTTTTTTCGAAAAAAAATGAAAAAACAATGCGTTTTACTCTTTGATGTTTTAATATATGAGCCCTTCATTGTTCTTAAATACAGCAACACGCTGCTAAAATCGAGAGTTGCCTAGCAACATGTTTGTAGTTTCATTCTAACGTCATTGAAAACGGCCTTGAACAACGATTGAACACAAAGTCCATCACACAACGAGCAGTCCCGCCTATTTTGGATTTTTCGGAAATCCCTCGGGAGTCGGGATTGGGATTCATCTCAATCTAGTCCATCCCAGGTCCATCTCTTCCATCCAGTGGGATCAAAAGGGGGCTTGGACTGAGGTGAAATACAGGGTATGATAAAAGATTATTGGTGTTGTGGGTTCATATATCATATACCTATATCTATATGATATAGCCTTGGTGTTGTCTGTTACCTACGTTTCCATTGCCTGAAGGGCCAAGTTTAACTGATTTTGTCAAATGGTTTTTCTCCATCATGTCAACTAAATCGATTTAGACGTGTCATGGAAACGTAGTGTCAGTGTATGTCACGAGTTGAAATGCATGTCACATTGCTGTGTGTCATTGAGCTGTACGCAAACCTCTGCCTCCAGGTTGAATTGTTGACTGTCAACTCACCTGTTCATCTCATCTGCTTTAAATCAGCCGCCAGCCCTAGTGGATCCCTATACCATGCTGATGAATACCTATGATATGGATTTAAAATATTGAATCCTGATACAATGCACTGAATGTGCTTTGATTTATTCATGCTTAATTTTTGTGCGGCCGATTTTGAGACTCGAGCTCCCTCTCCCATTCTATTGGTCCAGTTCCCCCACCAAGGCTACAGAACTCCACCCAAGGTTCCCACTACACATTCTTAGTTTCCTATACCATACTTTAATGACTTGATGGGGCTTAAGTGCTGCAAGCACTGGTCATAAACATTTATACATGGGTTTACCTATTCCTGAAGTGCCTGCCAGTTCTAAGAAGAGCCAGAAAATGAGGGTTTTGTTTGTCTGGAATCTGGATGGTGTAAAGCTGCTCACTTTATTTTTTCCTTTGGTCTGCTGGAGTTGTTTGCTTTTAATTATACTTTGCTTTTCCTTTGGTAGAAAAAAAGTTGATGGCATAATGGTGTTTTTGTCCCCACAGACCACAGGAGCTGAATCTAAGTCTGCTGGAGGACACTCTTCCAGTCAACTCTCAGACATACAGCTTCTCATTGATCCCTATGCATGGTGGATAAAAGCTGCAAGGTGAGTCAGTGCAGAGTACAGTCACTCTACCCAAGTTAATTCTGAATTATCTGTTTATGATGGTTTAGATGGGCTAAGCACATGGCTATCTCAGCATTGTAACTGATAAAGTTTCAGATAATAAGTGACCTCCAGATACTTGAGATAAGGCTTGTCTTCTGTCAGATTGCACATATTACTAGGAATGCTCACTTTGGTGATGGATACTGGACAAGGCTGACAGTCAATTTCGTGTGTAACATGTGCTTCAAACTGGAGAGGCAAGTCAAGCTAGTTGCTGCCACCCTCACCTGCCACTGGTGGTGCCAATTTCTCCCTTTTCTGGGAAGGAGGAAAAATCGATAATTTTTAGGGCTCTGCCTCTCCTGTCACACTTTGGACTGGAGAGCCCTTGTGAAGTGTGAGTGAACCAAAAATATGACGTTTTGTTTTGTTTAGCAATGTTATACATTTAGCACCACTGTTTTGCTGCTTACAGCAAATAAGAAGTGAAAGCAACAGAGTCCAGAAGCGATTGATAAATGTAGTATTGGTTCTAGCGCATCGATTCCTCCTTTTCCTTATACGCTGCTCAGCTGAAACGGCACGGATAACCATCTCATCCGATTTTCGACGGACGTCCGTTTACGCTGGCCCACCAGTATATATGTTACAGGCAATGTGTGGAATCAGGCATTCTATAGAATGCCTAGGCATTCTATAGAATGCCTGGCCGACCAGGCATTCTATAGAATCCCTAGGTATTCTATAGAATCCCTGAATGCTTAGGCATTCTATAGAATGCCTGGCTTAAGCTCCCAGGCATTCTATAGAATGCCTAAGTATTTTGATTGTCCGAAACACACTTCGAAAATTAGGGGTCAGTGGCAGTAATGCTATTTGTTAACCTAATTTTCTTTGTTGGCCTAGGCCGGTCGTCACCTCACACCATTTCAGGGCAATGAGTTGAGAGGAAGCGAGGGAGAAATTGGGCTATGCCGACCACCAAATGGTGCGCCGCAAGCTGCAACTGATCCAATCCCGTTGGCACGGGAGAGCCACGGCGCAAGGCACGCAGGAGAGCCACAGGCCAACCAGTCGCAAACGGTTACCCTCGGAGGATTACGCCGCTACAGATATGAAACTGCATCAGAAGAGTGTTGGCTGGGAGGGTGGACCTTAGGCTTGAATCGAAAGTGATTGCGAATGACGGTGGCTTTGTTCTGATGTTAGAAATGAAGGTGAATAATATACCAAAGGTCACATTTTATGTCGTCATTAGCACTTCGTGTAACGACTCTCAATATACATGGACAGCTCAACCTACACTGTAATGTCAGGGAATAACCTGAATAAATGGTTCATTATTCCACGTCTGGGCGGTGGCCCGGCCGTAACAAGAGCCGGATTAGGTGTTGTTCGATCTCCCCTTCCAGCTTGACTTCTGGGCCATGCGGTATTCGAAAGGTCGTCAAAATAATGAAATTTTACTCCAGTTCTTCTTTGCCAATGTTCGAAAGGATGCCATATCTAAAACAAATAGCTAAGCCATTTTTAGGTCAGGCAAATTTTTGTCCCTTTTTGGCTCGTAGCCGTTTTCTCCAGTTTGACCTTAAATCAATTCCTTAGAAGGCAAACACCTCCAGAAATGGTCGATTTGTCAATCCTTTTTTTCTGTGTAATTTTTACCAAAGACGTTTCCGATATTGACATTACCACCATCGTCTTTCTAGCGTTAAGATAAATACTCTGTACTTTCAGAATGAAATCCTGATACAATTTGACCTAATTAGGCTAGATTGAATACCTGACCGGAAAATTTGACTGAATGAACATGAATGACTGAATGAACATTTGACTGAATGAACATAAATAGCTGACCGCAAGGTAGCCTGGCAGAAAATAATAATGTTACATATCGGTCTGTGCTCATAATCTTATACATACAACATGCACTAATATGTTGGAAAGATTCGTGTATTTCCTAGGCATTCTATAGAATGCCTGAAAATCAGGCATTCTATAAAATGCCTAGGGATTCTATAGAATCCCTGGTGGGTCAGGCATTCTATAGAATACCTAGGGATTCTATAGAATGCCTGGTCGGTCAGGCATTCTATAGAATGCCTAGGCATTCTATAGAATGCCTGATTCCACACATTGCCTGTAACATATACACCGTACGCCCTTGTGCCCACCGTCCCCATAACACAGCGCAACGGTGCATCTATCGACCTGGGTCACTCGAGGTCGGCCCGAGGTCGGCTCGCATGTCCCCGAGGGGTGTCACCTGCCGCGAATCGGCCCTGCGGCTCTGCCCCCGCCCGCGTCCCGATATAGGGCCTTGGCCCGCGGCGGGAGGGCCGTCTGCTTGCCGTCCGTCCGCTGCTGATGGGCTAGTTCGATAGCTCTTTTGTTGCCATGGTTACGCGTAAACAGGCGTGGCGACCCGACCGTCTTGATTGGAGGTGTCCCGAATCCGGCCCGTGGCGGTGCCGACTTGGTGAAGGTTTGTATGGATGGATATGTGTAAGAGGAAATTTCATGGTCGTTATACCGCCGTGAGACTGCGTCTTGGAACGGTTATCCTGAGATACAGGAGTCATGTTTGACTTTTGCCATGTGGCGTGAGGGATGTGCGCTGAATGACCCCGCTATTAGTGTGCACTGGACGGACCCAAGCAAACAAACAAGTAAACAAAAAAACAAACAAACGAACGAACGAACAACGGTATAGGGGCGAGGGGCGGGGTGAGGAGAACTCCTGATAGAACTTTGACCTTTGTAGGCGGAAGTTGAGCTCGTGTCGTTCCTTTTCGCTACGCTGATCGCGCTATTATATCCTCAGGTTTCGCTGGTAAGTTTTGCGCATTCAGACACTACACTACCTAAGGTGTAAGAGTGCCATATTTTTTGTTTTTAGAGAATATTTTCCATGAGCATCTGACCAGCCTACACCGGCACCAGCCAAATGTGCAGCTGGCCGGCCTGGCCTGCCACCTGACGGTAGGGCGGCGAGGTGCCTGCGGCCATCAGCGTTGCCATGGCGACTGCATGATTGATTTCCGCCGGCCGGAGACTCGGGCGCTCGGCGTCGTTACGGTGGGCTGGCCGGCGCGGTGACCGGGTCACTCGGCACAAGCTTACCGAGCCGGTCGGCCGACCGAGCCGGCGATTCCATTGTCACACTCTGAATGTGTGTGGAGCGTCCGATGAACGGAAGGGGGTGAGTTAGCTGATAATAGGCTCGGATTATGTTGGGGCGAGGTATGAGCTCTGCTCTGTTGAATCCGACGTTGTTGTGATGGACAGGAAGTAGATCTATCGGAATGTTGGAATGAGCCTTGTCCACTTCATGATATTGCTGCGAGGAGAGCGATGTTAACCTGCCACTAATCTGCCTTCCCCACCGGCCTCTCATTGTCGAGAGTAGTTCACGTTTTGGCCGAGCGGCGGCGCCACCGTCAGCACAGGTGCTGCCACCTAGCATCGATCCCGGTGCCGGCGAGTGGGAGTCTAGCGAGGTCGGCAGCGACAGCCTTCACAACGGGGACCGACAGCTCTGTGCTTATCCATGTCCAACTCAGATCCTGCCGCCGTACATTCTAAACAATTAAACTCATGTTGCATGGTTATATGATTCGGTTTGTATCATGTCGATTCCTCACGGCTCCTGCGGTTCGTAGCATGCTCGCCGATTGTCTGCGTCTCCGTCGTGCTGCACCGTTCAGCCATCGAGCCGTCATTCATCCAGCGCTGGCCGCTGACACGCGTGGTACGCCGCTGGGAACCGGGTAGGGGGAGGAGGGCGGACCTCCGGGTCACGCCAAGTGACTTCGCCGGCGGCGGGGCGGCCGCACGGGGCCGGGAGGGGGTCATCGATTCAACCCCGGACTTGTATCGCCCCTGCGGGCTGGCGGCGGACCACTGGTTGCTCGGGGCCTCCGGTGCCAACAGGTGGTTAGATGTCGGCCGCGCTGAGCCGGTCAGTTGTGCGGCTGATCGGACACCCTCCTCCTCTTCCGGTCGGCGGCTGGTTGGTGCCCCTCCCCCTCCGGTCAGCCTCGCCCCTCACCCCTCCCTCCCTTCCCCGAGCCATCTGGGTCTGATCTCGTCTCTCTTTTCGAGGAAGGAATGTTCAGTAGATCCTCTTCTGAGTGATATGACACCGGATACCATGCTGGCTCAAAAGGAGCTCCGAATTGACCTGACTCGTAGGTGGAGTTCGGCGACTTAGTGATTCTTAAAAAAACACACGGCTTCTTGCTAAGTCCATCTATATTGGTTTCTTACCGTACCAACGACTTCGCTTTCATTTACGTTACAGTATTTAACTGAATGGCATTTCCGTATTGGTCTAGCTCTTTTTATCCTTCCAGTGACCACCGTTACATTCGTTGCCGGCTTCGATCGATTAGTTTATGATTTGGCATTCAGGTGGATGTTAACCCATCCCATCCCACAAGGGACAGACGGCAGAGGCACCCATGCGTCCCTCATGCGACTATCACGAAACTTTTTGGCTATGACAGCTCACCTTCCCTATCAGCATGCTAAACGCCGGTGTTGCCGCTTCGGACTGTTTTGTTTCGGCTGTACGGTGAGGTCTCCACATCTTTTGTTGTCACCCTCGATTCACGGAGGCACCGTGTGCTGCTAGTTACCCTGATGGTTGCCGCTCTATGGGTGCCACTGGGCTGAGTTACACGGACAATAGAAGAAGAGAACGGTAGGGGAGACATCCTCCGGGCAGAGATGGTATCAACGGCCGCGATGAGTATTCACACATTTCTAATTACCAATGAGAAATAAAAGTTGGGGGAGAGATCGAACTTGACAGTTTTGGTTTGGAAGCCAAGGCCCTAAACGCCCCTCCCCCTTCCTACGGCCTTACTCCCGAATCCGTCAGTGTATCTCTTCCCGATATTCTAACGCGATTAATTCATTTTGATTGGCGATTATGTGCCAGAATCGGCTCATAGACTGCGAGCTCCTAATGCTTCTTTTCGCAGTTGACAGATGCCGCTAGCCGACATTACAAAATGACCGATAAAGCTCGACGTCATTCATTCGGCGCTATTGCAGCGCGTCTGGTGTTGCGGTTGGCGGAGTATTACGCCAGTTTTACCATTACGTCAGTCTCAGAACCGAGATTCTGCCGTCTGGTGGGTGTGCCGAGTGCTCAGTGGCAGGCGGCAGCACGGCTGAGGCGGGCGGCAGTCATGGCAACAGAGAGGAATGGGGGTGTGGCGACATATGGACGCAGTGGAAGGGGCGCTGGATTGTGCCTAGCTGGTTCATGTCCTTATCATTAGAATGCCTGCAACATGTTCCGGTTTCAGTGTCGATGACTTAGCCGTGTGAAATGAACAATTTTCGAGGAAAGCACTTGGATAAAAATATTTGTTTTTGGAGTTGTTTTGGTATGATGCAGCTACACTTTGATGAAACTAATAAGTTTTTGAAGTCCAATATTATTTCTTAACCATCTACTATTTCAACTCCCGATTTTCCCACGGCAACGTCACGCTCGACCTGTGCAAAAGTCTTAATGACGCCACCTGGTATTTTATCGCTTTTGTTTTGTATGGTTTGGTACAAACTCAAATTTGAATATCTCCCGCTCGAAGACGATAGACGTAGATACTCTGGATTGCGGACCAAATGCAGAACAGTAGATAAGGCTTAGCGTAACATTGATTAGTGTGCTTGCCGTGAACTGCGATTGTACTTGCGTTAAGCGTCTGTCACTATGCCGGACCGGAGTTCTGTAGCCTTGAGCGCATTAGTTTTTCCCCTCTTTTACTACCACTCAGTTATGTTTTTAAACAACTTTCAGGGTGAGTGGATCAGTGGAGAGGTATTTATCCATTAGGACAGATTTTCAGAATGATCATCTGAATGCCTGGTGAGGGCTGCATGCAGCTGGGGCCATCCTTTGATGCCATTGCCAATAGTGCGCTTTTCCTACTGTCGTATACAGTTGTCATTGACGAGTATACTGGGTAGTACTGACTTCTAAAATACTAGTTTATTCATAATATTATGGTCTGCGAATCATTTCCAGCGCCCGTGATAAAAACCAAGAGTCAAAAACCAGTGATAAAGGCCAGCGAATAGTGATCCGGAGGAGACGGAGACAAAGCCCGCCAAATATAGTCCAGTTTTCGTCAGACTTATTTTAATTGCTGAATCATCGAAGCAATTATACGATTTCTTTGGTTAATTAGCGCGCACACATGTACCATAGTTTGTTGTACGGGCTGTTTGAAAAAGGGCCCATCTTTGCGAGGGTGTCATTTGTTGAAGATAATTATTGTGATCCGGCGAGTATGGTTACAAGGTAGGAGTCTCTGTGATTAGGCTTTAGCTGGGTAATTGTTTTAGGCTGTAAATGTCACCTATGTTCCGGTTGCAGCCTAGCTCGAATGGAATCGTGCAGGCGCAGAGGTATGTGGGAATGTGCTCAGATTCCGTTTGTGTTGCGTGCTTTAGATGCTTGCTTCGTTAGCTCCAGGCTCGATTATGACGTCATGGTGACGTAAGCATCTTGTAAGTACATACACACGCATATTGCGTTGATGTCCGCAGTCTACTCGTATAGGTGACGTCTCATGATGTCACGCAGTCGCGTATTTAACAGGCGCAGAACAGCATCAGAGGGCAGACGTGGGGTGATATGGATGGAGGAGATCTTCGCTCGGTGTGCTAGTTGTGTAGCTATGAGTTACTCTGGAAATTTTGTTGTTTCTGTAGGGTTCATGAGATATTTTCTGAAAAAAAATTAAGCAGGAGTGTCGTTTTTCAGAGTTACTAGGCATTCGATGCGTCGTATGTAAGATGCAATTTGTCGTTTACGTTGTTTCAAATCACTTGTTACCGTCTGCTCTAAATTTGGCCTTAGTAAATAATATGGTTAGGTTAGATTGGGACAGGTTAAGTGTAGGTTGCTGTTAGAATCTGTCATGCAGTACTGCAGTCGACGGTAAGGGTGGGCAAAAGTGTAGAATGGAACAGGGTTCGGGTGCACCTGGTTACGCTACCACAAAATGAACATTTACCGGTCTCTGATGGAAATTCTCTAATGAACACTGATTTGCAGGTTTTTGGGATGATGGCACACAGGAATCACGGCGTGTCCTAAATCTCACCTCTGGTCGTGCACCTCACGATTTGACTGCGGCGTGCCACTGACCCTATATCTGCCGACGGTCGCCGCCCCGCGGACATATACAGTCCTGCTGCCTCGGCCAATGCATGCCAATCGTCACACACCTCACATTCAGCTGTGCTAAGAGGCGGCTTAGGTGGTGGTGCTTCGGCCGATTTATGCACCATGAAAGCTTGTTATGAGTCTCCGTTTTGTTAAGACAAGGAAGTTACGGCAATGCTGGGTTTCGTAAAGCGCTGACGTTATGGGATATTCAAAGTTTTGTTGTGGCTTACCTTACCTCGATACGATTGGTTGTAAGAAGTTGGATCATGCTGAAGACTTGATGGTTTATGATCGTTTAACTGGGCTTCAAATCTATTCGAATTATTGTTTCCGTATAACACGATTGCGTGGCACGACGGTCTGGCGCACGTAACACCCACTGCTGATGCTTTCAAATGAAATATCTCTTCGTTGGACCAGTTTCTAGGCATAAGATGGTATTGCTGGACATTGGAAACTAGATGTTACCAGAGCCTGGAACTAGGCTTTTAGACTGTTCCAGCTCGCGGCGGTAGTATGCATAATCGTTTCAAACAACGTTTGAAGTGCATCGATTACGTCAGCTTATTTTATGTGACCTACAGGTTACAGTTTGTTATGCAGATACTCGCACGACATTTCGTAAATTTTTGTTTGATCTCTCTAACTTCCAAGAGTGTCGCCAACTCACGGCGAGACTTCTGGCTGCTTCAATCGGCTGTCGCGGTTGCCACCTTGGTTGCCACGCTCCGCGCTGCGGCTGTTTGACCAAACCGCCTGCCACTGCAAACTGGCGAGCGTTTCGACGGATGGTGCTTGCTTGCAGACAGATCTACCTTCTTGCAGACTTATCACTGGGCTCGGACACAGACCGGGTCCGGTGGTTTTTTCTTCTCCGCGATCTCCCAATGATGTGGGAAGGGGATGCGAGTCGGTCGCCGTCTCGTGTGGAGGGAACTACCTCCTGTTGATGGATAAATAAGGGGTACCTAGATTCCGTTCTTAAGAGGTCAAATGTCGATTTTCTATTGGGCTCGACATGGTCATCGGCTCATATCTGGGTGATATTTGCTGCCTTTTAGCGTACTCTGCCAAGGCCACCTAAGATTATCGGAGATCATGTGAGCTCAGCATTAGAGTAGACTTTTGTCTTCCGAAACGAAAAGTCTTCATCGACGCGGCTTGACACAACAGTCACAACACGTGATGGCATCATAGCTGCTGATTTGCGAACGTATTTGACGAAGTTTTATAAAAAAAACGTAGTAACAGCTAGGCTATTGACCTGTCCATTGAAGTCACCGTTGACCGAACACTTGATAAAGCACGCGGATGTCGCACCCTACCCGGAAACCGATATTTTGCATGCAAGTATTTTTCTAGGTTTCAGATTTCACTTTAGTATCTTTTGCTTCCTCTCTTATAGAGAAACACACTCGTTTGTTTTTCACAACACTCTAGCTCAGTAGCCAAACGCGAAGGGGTCGTATTCCTGTGCCATCGAGCACGACCAAATCTGCAGTTCCGGCAGGGTGCATGCTCTGGCAGTGCATTCTCCAACTCAGCCTGGGAATGTAATTTGTTTCTGATGTATTCGTTTGTGCTGTATTGCGGTATGGTCATGTGCTGTATGTACCGCAGTACCGTGTGCTGTATCACAGCGCGTGTTCTGTGATTACCTGTTTCTGTACCGTGTGCTGTGCTGTGCCGTGTCCTGTTCTGTACTGTGTACGTGTCCTGTGACGTACTGTGTTCTGTGCGGTACCGTGTGCTGTGCGGTACCGTGTCCTGTGCTACTGTAACGTGTCGTGTCCTACGCTATGCTTTGTCCTGTGCGGTACCGTGTCCTCAGCGCTGTGCTGTGCCGCGGTGTGCTGTGCTGTACTGCGGCATCCTATGCTGTACCACAGCGCTCTGTGCCGTGTCGGCGCGGCGCGCTGGCCGGCGGTAATGTGTGGGCCGCCGTCGCCGTCGCCATACTGGCCGGCCGGTCAGGTCAATACCAGAGGGCGCCGCTCGCGCGCCCCGGCCCGCTACGGTCGATAGGCGGCCTCCGACCGACCGACCGACCGACCGACCGACCCTCGCGCCGCCGACAGATATCCGCCGTCCAGGCACGAGCAGCCCACACTACTGAGACGCTCGGAGCTCCAAACGAGTGGTCATGATACCACTTTTTAGGTTGATACTTAATTGTTATATTTCACTTGCTGACATTGCAAGTGTTCTTACAAAATTCGTCGTAAATCGTCGGTCATTACTCTCTTAATGCCGTTTTATGAGCGGTTAGAGTAAGTGCTACCATGGCTTGTTTAGTATTTGTCATGGTGTCAAAATTGATTGATTTATGACCATTGTTTGAGGCTATGACACCTCACCGCTTCCACTGGCCGACCCAGAATGGCGTTGGGTGCTGCTGGGGCATGCTAAAAACTGCAATGTAGAAAGTTGGTTTCTGATTCCTCATGCGTTGATCTTCTCTATATGGCATACTTTTTTATTTGAAAAGCTGTTTAGTTTTTTTTTTTTTTTTTGCAAGGCACCTGCCACAATTTCGTCAATTTCGGAGGCCATGAGAAAGGCATATATCCCGAAGTCCCCCGCTCCTTGGATTCGCCGGTGGCCCCATTCATACATAAAACGTTCATTGGTATAACTATAACCATAGACTGCCCTACCAGTGGGCCCAATCTCACCAAGTGCGGTAAACTCAATTTGGGGTAAAATACCAAACTACCCCACTCCGTAACTACAAAAATACTACCCCGAAATTAGTTAAACTAGCTTGGTGAGGTTGGGCACTTGGCCTAATCTCACCAAGCTAGTTTAACTAATTTCGGCGTAGTATTTTTGTAGTTACGGAGTGGGGTAGTTTGGTATTTTACCCCAAATTGAGTTTACCGCACTTGGTGAGATTGGGCCCACAGTAGCTTTAGTTCATACAGCTGACTTCATGGTCTGGCGTTTCCTGATATCTCACTACTAAATTTGTGGACCAGCTTCCATTCAACAACACTCCTAACCAGGGCTCGGAGTCGGAGTCGGAGTCGTTCGGAGTCGATAGTGTTGACTGGAGCCGGAGTCGGAGTCGGTTTTAGAAACCGGAGCCGGAGTCGGAGTCACCGAAAATTGGTTGACTCCGCAGACCTGCCAGGTGTGCGGATTCGGAGTCGGAGTTGGAGTCGGTCGGCGTTGATGATAGTTCTGCCTGGAGTCGGAGTCGAAGCTGGTTTTGAAAGGTCGAAGCTGGCCGGAGTCGGAGTGGGAGTCGGAAACACCGGGAATCCATCGACTCCGCAGCCCTGCTCCTAACCCTTCCGTACCTCAATGCGTCTCTCCTTGCTGCAACACCGTGAATCACGTTCAGTCGTTTTGCCTAGCGTCAATAGCTGCTCAAATATTTATAAGCCTGTTCCGCCGCCCAATCAGTGCAGGTGGCTTACGTGACCCGGCGAAATGGATTTCACTGTTGCTCGAATACAGGGACCGTTTGTTGTTCACGATTCCTGTGTGGCTTCTTAGAGGGTTGGTTTAGTTATAACGTCCGAGCTCGCATGGAGTCTTGCCCTTCTAGCGAATCATGTGCGACAACTTTCATAAGCGGAACAATTAATGCTTTTTATCTCTATTTTGTGCATGTTCTGCGGTGTCGCTCATGAAAAACGTGTCTCTTTCCTGCTGTTAATTGCGACTTAGTCTCCAGATTTGCCGCAGAGGGCTCATTATGATCGGCATCGTATGTGGTTTTGTGCCCCGTAATGAATATGATTTTTAACGGAATGAGGTGACTTGGTGGGCGACGCTTCCAGCGTTTTTGTGGTTCTGGATGACTGGTCAGTTTCGTTTCCGATATTTCATCATTAATCGCTTCACAAATGTATTTTCTTTCATTAAAATGGCAGGATGCTACTTTAATCAAGTTATTTAGTCGTCCTTAACATTTTTTTTTTTGTGGGAGGGGGCTTTCTTTCAAGTTCTTTCTCTGTAGTTCTTTTTCTGCTGTTCAGTTGATTTTTTTTTGTGTTCTATATCTACTTCGTTTATGTGTAAGTGTAATACCTAATCGTATTCCGCATGTTAGGCTAGGTAGGTGTGCAATATGTATGATGACATGTGCTGTTTTTTTTTTAGTACGGTTTCCTACGTTGTTAGGCTCGATGTGCAGTTTTTTTTTTGGACCACCAGTGTCCTCAGGAAGAAACTAATGAATGCGCATCTCTGGAGTCCGAACGGCCTTGCTCTCTATGATAAGTGCCTGCAAACTGCAAAGCGCCATAGCAGCTAGGTGCCTATCTCATAAGTTAAGGCACTCCCCCCCCCCCTAGGCTGCACGTGCATGGAGCGCCGAGACTCTTCATGCGATTGCGCATCTCTGCCGCTAGATGTCACGGCTGTGCAGTTTGAAGCACATCTCTGCCGCTAGATGGCACTAGTAACACACGCCTGAAAGTATGCTGTACCGCACGACACGAAACCGTTAAAAGCGATCGGCACCGCCTGAGTCTACCATTTCAAACGAAAGTGGCCCATACGATGGTTTATATGAACACACAATAACGTAATAAACTTCTATCGTATGCTCTGGCTATCAAGCTATCTCTCTGTCTGTACTGCCTGATATTCTGTGGCAAAGCAGCACTGGTATCACACCGGTCGGGTTCATTCATTCCGGGAAGGCTGGTGCGGTTGTTTGCCCGGAGTGGCGACCGATTCTATCTACTGCCAGCAGAGCGGCAGTCGGCTGATGGCAGACAAGGAGGGGTCATAAGGATCACTGCTGACATAGGAGGCAGAATCCGGGAGTTGAACGGATGAATCCTGAGGATTATTATTTGAGTTTTTGATAGATGAGTCAGTTGAATCGATGAAAAATGAATGCGTTTTGTATCACAGCATCTTGGTGATCTGTGCAGTGACCAGGCCAAGTTACATGGAGGATTTAGGCTGACGTTTTTGCACACCTCAGCTCAGACCCGAAGCCGCGCAGTGACAAGTGGCAAGCAGCGCTCGTAAGAAGATCGTAAAGCATCATGTTGAAGAGATCGGCTGTGGTCAGCTCAATGATACCTACAGGGTGTCCCATAAGTTCGTTCTCACCTAAATTTTACGTTTTTAGGTTCTCTTGCTTAAAGGCACGCTCAAATTGGTTCGTTACTGGGCTTACGTGGTTGCCATGGCTGGTAGAAATATGCTCCACAGTAACTAATTTCTGTAGACAAAATAGTTTTTGCTAGAGAGCCCGTTTCCTACACAGACGGCTAACGCCGCAACATAGAGGTCTCCAATACGGATACGTCTCGGTATTTAGTCAGCACGTGACCATTCGCGACGATTGAGGGTGATTGAGGCCTACCAGTCTGTAGACAATGTCCATCGCTAACTGGACGCACAGTCAGCAAGTGACACCGATGATTTGTCGGGAGTCAATCATTGCAAGTTTATCCTCTTTTTTTGTCAGCTCTCCGGAGTGAGTCATGTGGCCAAAACTGTGTGGCGCCAAAGTGGCCATCAAAAAGGTCAAAGGGTTAGAAAGTTGGTAAACAGACTTTTCAGGATGGATTACCAGCTGTCTAAGAGTGTTCTTTCGGGGTACATAACTCAAGGTGACTTAAGCTTTGCTTACCGGAGGGCTCAAAACAGTCAAAAACGTCTTAAAATGGCCAAACATGAGTTTCGTTATGCCTGAGGCTAAAAAACCAAAGGGCTGAGGACATCAACCAGGTCATCTGGACTAACTAGTCCACGTTCGACATGAAACACCCGTCCAAACCCGAAAACAACCCCATAAGGGTGAAGGAGGAGGCCTCCGTTTCGTCCCGTTATGTTCCTATGCGAAAGGCCAAGGTCACGGTATTGTGGGGTTATAGGCGTCCAGACGCTGACCAGGTTGCGAATGGTGTCCCAGAAACAGCTTTGGGAAGCATAATGCTTTTCCAAGAATATCTAGGAGGAGTTTCAACCCTCAAGCTTAACTCGAACCGCGAGTATGAACACATTTATAGAGTAGAAAATGGCATCCGAGAGGTCGTAGACCCATCTTCAGGCAAGACAGTGCATCAGTGCACAGGTCAAGCAAAGCTTAAAAGCGGTGCAAGGAGACTGTGACAGGCGTTTGTGGGAAGACCACATGCCAGGCACCTCATCGGATCAAAATTTCATAAAAATTTGTTGGTTATGCTGAAAATTAGGCTCGTCGAAGCGTAGCGCTGTTACAGCCTCGAGGAGCTCACGACGCATGTCAAGTCAGTCTGATTAACTTTAAGCCTGCTATGCAGCCAAACATGCCGGTTGGCATGCCGCAGCATGTGTTCATGTGTTTTCCTATTAAATGGGGAGCACATTGAGGGGTCACAAATATATCAAGACGCAATGTACTCTGTTTCACATGCAAATATAATGTGAGAACGAACTTATGGGACACCCTGTATGTCGGACTGATGCTACATTTGTGTACAGTCCACAGCAGAAGTAATGTGGGGTTTCAGTCATGGGTATGTTCTGCTTCTGAAGCTTAGGAACGATTAGCCAGACTACAATGAAACTTTGAATGTAGCTTATATGTATCGTCACCCTTGCAGCTGCAACTTAAGCTATTGACATCTTCTTTTCGATCACTCCGCATTAACCCTATTCCTGGCGGGCTCCGCCGGGACAAGAAACTGGCGGGGGGGGGGGGCCGATTCGGCCCCCCTGAGATCTCGAGAACGAAGCAAGATAGCGACAAGCGGTAAACGGCATCGGATACGCACGGCCAAGATCTACAATTTTTACTAAGGTCATTTTCAGGTCAGGTCAAAGATGACGTCACAGGGGTCGAAAAAGTCAAAATGGCGGCACTAGATATGGAGAGAGTTTTTCTCAAATAACTTTCGAATTAGTCAAGATACGAACAAACTAAGGGCATCATCGTGATCCTCTCGTCAATCCGCATCGAATGATATATATGTTGACCTCGAAAGGTCAAGGTCAAAGGTTGACCTCAGGTCACGTGACCTCGAGGTCATCATGTATATCATTCGATGCGTCTTGACGAGCTGAACACAATGAGACCATCCACGCGTCTGTATCTTGTTCCTGTACGGAGTTATTGGCCAAAAACCTTTGGTGACCTTTGATGACGTCACATGACCTCACAGCTGCCCAACAGCAAAACAGACCTCAAGGTAGTGAAGGTTGATCGTATATGAAGTCATGTATGGTATATGGGGCCATTCCGACCCGTTTTAGTGGTAAAAACAGGGAGTTGATTTTTCCCCCATTGACTTATAATGGGGAGGTCGCGAAATTGACCTGACCTTAGGTCACCGATATCAAAATTCCGAGATATACAAATTGCACATACTGGTACCCTAACTAAACCCTGAAGAGAAAAAATTGATCGGTCAAAAACTTTAGCTCTGGCGTGATTGCAAACTTTTCTGAGGTAGCGTCACCAAACCGCCTCTGGTGACCTGACCTGAGGTCAGATCAACTCAAAATTTTCAGACATGTTGCGTAGAAGCCTTTTAGGAAAAGTCAGAAAATTTGAGCTTCCTAGCTCAACGCGTTTGGGAGATATAACCAAAAAACCTCAGGGGGGGGGGGTAGGGTGGCACTTAATTTCGACTTTTTTAATTTCGATCGGGACGGGTAGCCATATTGTTCTACCCCACGAAAAAATGATCTGTATGAAATTTTATCAAAAAATATTTATATTTAGAGGTAGCTCAATGGGGTACTTGGTACATATTGAGAAAACGTATATTGTGAACGGGGATTCAGATGTGTGTCGCGCCATTCCAAGCATTGTCATATTTGAGCTGTAACACGTTTAAATGAATGATAGATGCCTTCCTATTTGTTTCATAACCACAGTGTTTCTCACCGCAAACGCGCTGTGACGCAATGCGTGATTCAATCAATGGCCGTTCAGCGTAGTTCAGCTTATTTTGTTCGGTGACGGTGGCCCGCTGCCAGGCGTGCAACTTCAGCTCTTCTCTCGTATTACGATGGTTAGGAAGGGTCACGAGACTGCTGGCACTTACCGGGGTTACATAAGCAAATAAATGCGTATAAGGAATGGTTTTCTTCGCTGAGTATTGTGATCCGTTTGTAATACGCATTTACTCTGCTCATGTCATGTATCCCAGGTTACTGATGCGCAGGGGGACACTGCCAGTGTACGGCCACAGGGCAGGTCTCCGTGTCTTCGTGATGTCAGGGAGAAGACGTGCACGTGAAAAAGATAAGCTGTGTTTTGCTAAGCCATTTCAGAACATTTTTCGCTAGCCAGGCTCAAATTGTCACGCCGCAGCAAACGCTGTTCTAGAATCCCTCGATGAGTGAGAGTTGAAGGATTGAGTGAAAGCGCTCAGTTTTGACACAAGTGCATCGAACACCGGCCTCAATGCAGGAGCCTGCACGATCATCAAGCAGCGGCTCGAGCAGGACTTGCTCCATCTGACTTGCCACGGCATTTACGAGTTCGTTCTATAAAGACATTTTCAGCCTGCCTCGGCCCGTCCAGCGGCCCGGACGTTGTTTTGTTTAAGCGCTTCCATAAAGAGTGGGCGGCTAGGTGGAACGAAGCCATAAACCTTCCAAAACTGTGACATGTCCCACCTCCACAACCCGCGTGATGCTCTTGCACAGTTCGGTCTTATATCCTTGACCACCAGCATTCACGCGACAACCGCGAGATTCTGGAGCTGGCCATCACTGTCCTCGGTGGTGCTCCGAAACGAGGTATGAAGATCGCTCGCCCCGATATGCTCCTTGTGTGCTGGTTGACCAATGTCATTTACGCTATGAAGTTTTACCTCTTCCGAGCACAATCCCGGCTCTTTACGTCTAAAAAGAAGAGCCTCCAGCAAATCGTGACCTTTGTGCGTAACAACGTAGTTTTCGGCTCGATTCAATGCACCGCTTCTGGCGTCTGCACCAGCGCAAGATCTCGACCTCCTCAAGTCCCTTCTGGAGTACGAATTGGTGTCCGAACTGGTGTCCAAGGCGACAGCCATTGCCTTCAGCCGTCATCTCTGGTATCTAAATGAGAGGCTGGTCGCCCTCAACTTCTAATGAAGGAGACTACGATTGCTGCTACTAAACGTGAGATGGCTGCATCGTTACGAGAGGAGGAGAGGGCCGAGTGCCCCTCTCCCCCCCCCCCCGTCGAGCCCACGTTGAACTTTCTATAGCTTCAGTCTCTAGCAAGTCCACGGCAGACTTCGTCATATCACAACTGGCTTCACAAGCTTCTTCAGCATCCTCAGTATGGACACCGACTTCCTCTTGAAGGAGGTGATTCTTTGGGAGGTCAAGCCATTCTACAATGCCGCCATGCGCTACATGACGTCTCTTCACGCCTCTACGACTTCGCGGAACGAGGCATTTTGTTGATGGCCAGGATATCGATCTAACCCCCACGAAGGATAAAGACTAACAGCAGCTCCTCTTGTAGGTCGTCGAGGAGCAAAGAAGCAAGCATTCTGACATACGCCAGGCGATCGTACCTTCTAAGTAGGCAAGACTAGCCGACGAATAACGTGTACAAGTGTTGGCTGATTACGGATGATACCGCTTTCTCTTTTCATGGAGTTATGCAGTAAGTTATGCATACCTTCAAAAGAATTATGTACCTCATATGTACCTATATATCTGAGCTTTAGGTGCTGAAACGTCTCGTTAAAGTCTTGGCAACGTCCAATGTCATTGTGAACATCAGAAATACACGTGGAAATTAAAATTGGCAAAGTTGTGTTTTTCACAAAAATGTGAACTTTGACCTGGTTGAGCTACCTCTAAATAAACATATTTTCCAAAAATATTGTACACGCAACGTTTTCTCGGGTGGTAGAACAGATTGGCTGCCCGTCCCGTTGAAAATTCTCAAAACGAAATTTTAGCCCCGTTTTAGTGCCACCCTAGGGGGGGGGGGGGGGCTCCTGAGGCCCCCCCCGCCAGGAATAGGGTTAAACAATCGCCAGTCAAAGCCAACCGTTGAGATTGGTAAAACCCTACACCAGTAAAACGCCTTTTGGGCGAAGAACGAGCGAGCGAGATAGTGAGCCCTGCACGTGCGGAAGGGCGAGAGGGTGCTTCCAACGGGCTTGCGCAAAGCACCCTTCTAACTGGTCGCTAGCGGTGTGCCAAATTTGAACGCAATCGGCCCAGCCGTTCTTGACATCTGGAAGCGGCATTCTGCACGTGCGCACGTGCAAACGGGGTCCAAAATGACTTTTGCACGGCACCCTACTAACTGGTCCCCAACCGTGTACCAAATTTGAGCGCAATCGGCCCAGCCGTTCTCGAGATCTGGAAACGCCCCCTGCACGTGCGCACGTGCAGTAGCACCCTAACCGCAACACATGGGAATGCATTGCCTGGTGGGTGCCTACCTGTATGCCAAGTTTCAGCGAAATCGCCCCAGTAATTACCGAGTTACTGAAATGGGAACAAATTTGGCACCTCTTATTGTTGTATTTTGCACGTGCACTGGGGGTGACCCACATGCATCGAGAGTATCCTATTTTGGGTAGAAGGGATGCTGCTACCCTACAAAAATTACCGCAAGTCAATCGCCCAAGCGGCTGCTGAGATATGAGCCTCTCAAAATCACTACTTTTGCAAAACAGCTTGAACACCCTTGACTTTTCACGTGGCACGTGCCACGACGGTCACTGAGATGTATCAAAAGTAGTCAATTACGGGGTAGAAGGGATGGGGCTACCCAGCAAAAAAGACCGCATGCCAATCGGTCCAGCGGTTGCTGAGATATAAGCCTCTCAAAAGCGTTACAGGCCGGGCCGGGCCGGGCCGGGCCGGGCCGGGCCGGGCCGCTCATACTGAGATTTTTCCGTTATATTGAAAAGACTCACTTCGCTCGCTGCGCTCGCTCGCTCGTAATTACTTTAGCGGTGGGCTGTACATTTCTCTGTCGAACACTATGAAGCTTGGCGTGCTGAGGACAGATCGACCCATCGAAACAAGGACATGTGCGCTAGACCTCTGTTGAATAGGGCGAGGTCTCGTGGCGGGTTGCTGTCACCCTGGGGGAGGTCAAGTGGGGGGGGGGGAGGGGTGTCGTGTGGTGTTGATGCCACCAGGAATAGGATAAGCCCGCTCGTAGAAACGTATCCGGTTTCGTGGGTCTGGTTTCATCAGAACGTGGAAAAGACTGACGTGTGCTCGGAGTAATTTACATAACTGTGCCGAGCCACGCCCTGAATGGGACATCAATCATTTTTAGTGCTGACTTTGCAGAAAATTGTAGGTGTTTCTGTATCGACTGGAAATGGTACAACATAAATGGTTGTTGATGATCACTAATCAATGCATACTTATATTCCGATCATGGTTTGATTAGGTGTTTGATGACAATCCACAGTTGACAGTAGTACTACTGTTATCTATGCATAATCTCATCCCATGTCCCGCTAAGGTGCCAGTGGTTCGGGCTCCGTTCTTCCCGAGCGTGGCGCCTGATTTGGAGAAAGATTGATCTGTGGACTGGACCGCTAGGGCCACTCATCAATTTGCAGAACGGAAGGTCGGGCACCGCTAAGCTGGCTGATTTGTCGCCGATGGGAGTCGTGTTTCCGCATTCCGGGGATGATGACACGGCGCGGCGCTGCTCCGCCGGGCCGGGGAGGGAAGGGCCGAGGTCAGGCCGCGCTGTCGGCCGGCCCGGACCTGACGCTCGCCACTCGCGGCGCCTGGCAACTGGCGGCGCCGACGTCCCGGCCGCCGCCGCCGTCGGAGCGTCGTCTCCGTCGGGAGGCGGCGGGCCGGGCGCCGGGCGCCTCGTGCCGCCGCCGACGGGTCTCCGCCCGCCCGTGCGCCGGCCGATGACCGGCCCGGCGGCCCGTGGGCGGGAGATCCTGCCGCCGGCGACGCTGACCTTCCGCCAAGTTGTGATCCGGCTGTGTGTGGGCACGGCGGCGTGGGCACAGAGAAGCATTGGGAAAATACTGGAAAGGCGCCGGACCTGCCTGGAACAATGCGAACCACGCGGAACCCAAACAGAAGTAACAGAACATGGCGAGCTTATCGGGTCCACAGCGAACCACCGAGAACACTCCACAGCTCAACTGTACTCGTGGCAATTCCCTATGTTCCTCTGGACCTTGCCGTAATTTACCGGAACGCAAAGGTTTGGATCCAAAATCAGTTTATTTTACCCTGACCGTATCCCCTGGATGTCCACAGGAAGAGGGGAGGGGAAGGGGGGCATAAGCTAAATTCCGGATAGCCAGACACGATTCGTCTGCGGGCTGCCTCGGCTGGGGCTTACGCTGCTGGTCGGAGCCCCGTCGCCTACCGGGCCCGACCGTGGCCTTCGGGCGGTGCATATAAATTCTGATTGGAGTTCGATCGCCGCTGCCGACTGGGCCGTCGCGTCGATGGTCCGCTCTGTCGGTAGTAGTTGTACCGTCGAACGGCGCGGCAGGCCGCCAGACAGCCGTGGCCCGCTGGTAAGCGGATTAAATATCGATCGCCGCCGCAAACAACCGTAAATGTGCCGGATTCCTTGTCAAGTGCACGTTTTCATTTGGTATGATCAGTGGCAATGAAACTTTCAAAATGTGATAACTACGAAGTGAGTCGGCTATGATTTTCTTCACACAATGTGTCAACGAGCCAGCGCTTCACTTAACCCTCGCCCGCACATGCCATTTTCTCATCTTAGAACGCACATGGGGGGGGGGGGGGTTGCCACTCCCCGCGCCATTTCGTTCCTGTTGAAGATAGAGCTTAGCGGTAAAGACCAAAAAGATTCTTTGGGAAGAGACAAATCCAATGATACCCAATTTACCTTCTCAGGTCAGTCATTGACCTTCCAGGTCAGGTCAAACTAAAAAATGTTGGTTTTGGGTCACTGTTAGATATCAAGTGCGCTGCTTATCATATACCGATGACGATGCCGTTTTCTGGTGCCAAGCCAGCTAGAACCTCTTTGTCACTCTACCCGACCAGGTTTTTGCTGCTGAGGTCATTTCAGGTCAAGTTAGGTCAAGGTCAATTATATGTGTTTGTATGTCTGTGTGTGTCTCTGTGTATACTGATATGTGCACCGATTGTTTATGTGTCCATAATATTACATGAAATAATGATCTGAGAAGCTTTTACCAAAAATGCAGTCAAAAAACTTCACAAAAAGTAATTTCCGCTTGCTAAAACGCAATTATCTTAGATGACCTAGGTTGACCTTGACCTTGACCTTGACATCTGTACATCGTCGAACAACATGTTCCATGATAGGGTGGAGGTAAGACTGGCAAAAAAGGCCGAAATCAAGGTCTCAAAAGCTCACAAGGCCCATAGCCAACGCAAGATGTTGAGAATTGGCCATTTGGGTCATGACATGACCTGAAAAACAAGGTCATACCTATCTCCGAAACCAAAAACCACAGAAACTTGAAATTTTCAGTGGACATCAAGAAAGGATAGAGGAGCAGCTATACGAAAAATCAGCCTTCTAGCTCTAAAAATGTAGAGTGTAGAGCAGAAAGACTACCTGGGGAGGGGGGTGGCAACCACCCCCCCCCCCTACATGTGCGGGCGAGGGTTAAACAACACGTTGCAGCTGTAGATACTTTATAATACACATCCTGAGGTGGCGCTTTGCTTAAACAGTACGTTGCAACTGCAGGCACTTTATAATACTCATCCTGAGTTGGAACCGAATGACACATTGTTTTATTGCATTCTTTTGAAGCGCTATAGATCAAATCATCCATTATTTTAGTCTCGCAATGGATGGGTTCTGAAGAACATGCTTAGTGAACAATTTAATATTGAAATATTATGCCTTTTTGTTTGAATGATGATACCTATTCCGTACCGTAAGGTGGGGCTATTTGAGACAGTGGGGCTATTTGAGACAGTATTTAAAATTGCTATAAAATAAAAATCACTTAAAATTCATGCTTAATTTTTTTGCTCAGGCGATTTACTGCTCGATTCCACACCTCCCTGAGCAAAAATATCACACAAAAAACAAACGATCTTCATTTTATAGCGATTTTAAATGCTGTCTCAAATAGCCCCACTGTCTCAAATAGCCCCACTTTACGGTATCTTTTGAGCTCGTATGCTGCGATCAAGGCATGCATGACCGGAACCACAGGTGCCCATATGTTTTCTAACCACCATTAAACTTTCTCCTTGGGATGATTGTCTTTCTTACTTGCGATAATCATTTGGTGACCGTCGATTTATCAACATTTTGAAAAAAACACGGTATTTGTTTACATATATGGCTGCCAACTGGGCTCAGGTAGATGTAGCTGCAGGCTGCTCTGTAACTCATAATGGTTAAGCTTAAAGGGACCCTCCCACCTTCAAAAAAGTTAATGAAATGGCATGAAAGTGATGTCGCTCGGTTCAGAAAGAGCAAAAACGAATATCTACCAAATTTTATCGAAACATATTTACCGGTTTTTAAGATATTAGACTTTTACTTTAGTTTACTTTTTGGGATCTCCGCTGTTCCTAGCGACTTTATTTGAAAGTGCGGCATTTGTTGCGCGCAAAGCAGCATATACCACCGCGTGCTACAAAGCGTTTTAGTCAAACATTTAAAAATCGTTAGATATCTGCGATGACGTCACACATTCAGAGGGGTATTCCTATGCATTAGCCCCTCTGAATCAAAATGCTGCAATTTTAAAATTCAATATTTCCGATTTAAGGCATTTCTCGATGTTGTGAGTGCCGAAACCGGTAATTGTGAGCCAGGGACCCCATTTTGGCTATCTCAACTCAAATCTAATGTTAAGGTGGGAGGGTCCCTTTAAAGCTATGCTACACTTTTGTTTGGCTCGATGTCCCCCATACCATCAACGACCATGTAGCGTCCATAGTGTCTACAATGCGTGGTAAGTCTTAGCCGTTTTCATTCACGTTCAACTGAGGATGTTGGTTTTTCACATTCTTCTGGGAATGGGAGACTGGAGGATTGAAGCTGGATTCCTCTACATCTCGACTTCCATCCGCATGGCGACAAGTGGACGAGTGGCTCTCTAGAGCAATATCAGAATACATCAGCCATTTAGCCGCTGCCACAATGGTTATTACCGCTATTAGTGGTCGAGGCTGCCATGGCACAGTGGTTGACTGGCTCTCATTTACTGGCTGTCTCATTTCCTAGTTCCTGGTTCCGGGGTGTCCCCGTCCTCAGCAGCTGCCGCCTTCCACGGTTCATTCGTCCTTAACCGTCTGAACGCTGTCGGTACTGCTGCCACTGCCGTCTCTCGGTACTCTCGGCGGTTCGGGCTCCCTATCCGGGAACTCAGGACGCTGCTCCGTTCTCCGCTCGGTGTGACGTCATCGTCGGTTCATCGAAGGCGCATCGACGCCGACGGCCGTCCGTCAGCGGCTCACTGAGTCGGCTCAGCGGCTCACTGAGCCAGCTCAGCGGCTCAGCGCTCAGGTGACAGAAAGATGTCGTGCTAGATCGGAGAGCAAAGATAACGTCAAGGGCAGTAAACTCAGCAGGATGCTTCCAGTTCCTTCTACATGCAGAAATTTGCTGCATGGGTGTATACTTTCGGTGGGCATATGTATCCGTTCCAAAGAGTCCACTGATGTCATGATTTATTCTCCTAACCATGTTGACTAGTGTAAGCGATTCGTGTGATAAACGGGGGCTATCATCGGGTTACTTTCAGATTAATCAGGGGAGTTGTGTGGGCTGAGGTGGCCGACAGTTTTCTCCGAACTTTGTGTAGTGGCTGCCCAGACTGTTTTCTGGGTAGTCATAGGTTTTTTTTTCCTTTTTAGATTCCGCTGAATTCATGTTTCTTCCGTGTTCAGCCGTGTCCTGCAACATTGATGCACGAACAATTCTGGCGCGTCGGTCAGTCGACGAGGCTTCCCGCGGCCGTCAGCGCTTACGAGTTTTTAGGAACGCCCCTCCGCATATCAGATGCTAGTGACACTCAATCTCTGCCTTTATCGACCTCGAATATCGTAAACGATTAATCGTAAGCCCCTGGAGCGTTATTCAGCATTGTAGCTCGTCCCGACACTACCCTAAAGTCAACTAGCACCCAGAGCTGAACTCTGCTGTTTAGTCGAACTTCCTCAAATCCCCTCCCCCTGAACTCCCGGCCTGACGCCTCTGAGCTGGGTCACGTGACCCCGTCGACCGCTGCCCGGTCTGGGAACCGAGGCCAGGCGCCAGCGACGTAGTAAAACATTGCCTCTGATGCGTGACTTCGACGAACTGTCCGTCTGCCGTCCCCGGCTACGCTCGGGGCTCTGCCGACGCTGAAATGCTCAGTGCTCAAGCTTGGGGTGTAGGAAGCAAGGAATGGCGTGTTGTGAACGGTAGTTGAGGCATGTGAGGAAAGGCAATGGGCGTGCCGGTTATTCGATACATGAGTAATACCGTCTTTGTCTTAGGGTGCAAAAGAATAGAAAAGAGTGAATAGGAAGTAGACGGGTGAGAATAAGAAGTAAATGGTAAAAAGGAGTATAAAGTGGACGGATGTTGGCCACCAGTAAGAAGAGCTTTTGACTAAGGTCATTCTTCATTACTTTCTAATACTTATTGTTCTTTATATAGGTAAATTAATAAAGTAAGCCAGTGAAGAGGCGGGCGATTTTATCACCGATGTGGCGGGTCGGAAGGAGGGGTGCGGTGGGCGGTCCGGGCGGGCGGGCGCTCCTGACCAAATTCCTGGCACGGCCCGTATTGATCGCGGACGGCGCCGGGTTTGAGGCGGTCGGCCGGCAGCCCGGCCCCGTACCGGCCGTGGTTGTCGGCCTACCCGCCGTGCAGTGGCCGAGGGATCGGGCTGTGTCTGAACGGTGACACTCTGCCTTACATGTCTTCAGCTGATATCGGTTCAGTTGATAACCTGCCAAACTAGCCAGATAGATAGTGGGGATAACGGGGTATTAGTAGAATAAGGGACCTGACGTTACTTGGATAGACTGACCCGACCTGACCTGCTCTGTCATAAAGAGATCTGTAATACCTATGTAAACTGGAGACGCCGAGTAGACCTGAAACGCAGGGGACAACCCTGTCTACCTGAAAGGATTGAACTGGTCTAAACCAGGAAGGCCTATCGAAACCGAGGATACTCTTGACCAGAATCGGAAAGATCACATTAACCTGAAGCTGAGGAGACTGACTTTACAGACTGGTTTACACCGACCGTATCTAGTCTTTCTGCATCAATTTGGCTCGCTTCCAGCCGCCTTTTCCCGGCCGCAAACCCAATCAGTGATGCATCCTCGCGGTGCTGTTTTTTACACAAGTTTTTGTTCCCGTCGGTGCCCATGGCCTGGCGACGTTGGATGCCGCTCTCGCATAGGCGCCTCACGGTATTACGCTCGAGTTCGACAATGCCTTATTTGTTCTGGGAAGTCTGGTTATATATGGAGACGGACTGTATGTTGATTTGTGTTCGTTATGATGTTGACCAAGTCTGTAGATAGGTTCAATGTGGGAAACAGTATGAAGTGTGCGTATGTCTACGTGCTGATAATTAGAACATCCATTGAGAAGACTGGCTTGTTTGTCAGAGTTTGTGATAGCCAAGGATTGATTGAATAATGCAGTCTGGCGTGCGGAGCGATTTAAATATCGGAAAGCAGAAGCTATGCAACTGTCATTTGTCGAAATAGAAGGAAATCGCATAACGAACACCAAGCTGGATCCTGAACCAGTTTCTGTATCCTGAATGCCGAAACAAACTCAACTTGTCCTAGAGCGGAATAGTGGCGGTTACGAGTTGTATCAAGCAGTTGCCTGAATTATGATGCATCAACTCCGAATAGTGCTGAGGTGTTTTAGACCAACTGCTCAGTAAAATGGACATCCTTTGATAATACGGGTGTTAGTGAATGAGAAATTATTGAATATGTTTCTCATAACCGCCATTGAAAGGTTGTAATGTATGCCTTTTACCACATTCGCTCTCAACTACGCATGTTTGTGATGCTTTCAGTCGGTCACCAGACCCCCGGCAGTGGCCGCCAAGTAGGCCTCTGCGTACTAGAAGGCCAGACATAAAATACCAGTAAATATTTACGCTCCTGGCAGTGAGCTGCTTGCTAGACTAACCGGGGATGCCGCCGCCCGGGCTGCTAGTCGAGCCGTGTTCTATGACTTGTTCCGAGATCCTCCACTTGGGATGGAGCTACGAAGGATGATGCTAATGGATGCCACTCACCACCTCGTTACCATGGCCGGACGGACGCCGCACGACTCTTGATGAGGTGACGGAAGCCGGGACCGGATCCGGCGCTTTCCTAGACTGTTTATTGGTCTGATGAATGGGATTAGAGCATTGCCCAGCTGTGTGAGGCGTTTGAGCGGAGTCAGGTGGGGAATATTCATCGCTCATCTTAGAAACATATAGGCACATTTATTCCAGACAGATATCATCCAACCGAATCCTAGATATGGAGCTGGGGTAAGAATTTCTGACCTTTCCACCCGTCATTCAGTTGCGGTATAATTACTCGAATGGTAGGCCCACTTTAACATTCACCCCCCTTCAACACGCTTCGCAGTCTAGATTACGGTTATATCGCCACTTCATCGCGTGAATGACGCATGACGCGAAGGTTAAAGGTTTATTCATGTCACTCAGACCTCTCGCACGTGCTGCGAGAGTAACCGCAATTGGTGCGCGTAGACTTCTACTTACATACAAAAGGACTGACAACGTCGTAGTGCACGAAAATAGATCGAGAATACAACTCTTGCAGATATACGACGGCATAATTAATTTACCCATGTTTCTGTTAGCATTGTTGACGGCGGGTCGTGCTGGTGCACTATAGCGGAACTAGCCGCACGATTCGGGAAAGGCCTTATTCTTGGCAAAGCCGAACAGAATCATCACTGGAATAATAAGGGGAACAGAGGGAGAGGAGCTCAATGAATTACAATGAATTAAACTTAAACCAATGAAACGCCTTTTTATCAACGAACGACCGTGCGCAAAAATGAGGTCTGGAAGAGGTTAACAATGAGCGCGTCAGGTCGTGTCGCTCATGATGTGCAGGAGCCGGTCTCTGTTCGCGCGCACTGTATTTACCAGCGCGGCTTGCATGGGCTTGTGCGAAGCAAGCGCGGAGATTCCCCCTGTCAGCCTGCTACTTCTACGCTCGTTCATAGATGGTGCTAGTAGTGGGCGCCTGAAGTTATGCTGTACCGCATGACAGGGAGCGGCTGCCTCTATGTACGCTCGTTCATAGATGGCGCTAGTATCGGGCGCCTGAAGTTATGCTGTACCGCATGACAGAGAACTGCTGCCTCTACGCTCGTTCCTAGATGGCGCTAGTATCGGGCGCCTGAAGTTATGCTGTACCGCATGACAGAGGACTGCTGCCTCTGCGCTCGTTCCTAGATGGCGCTAGTATCGGGCGCCTGAAGTTCTGCTGTACCGCTAACACAAAACTTCCTGATATGCAGTGTGAAATGACGACGCCCTAAAAGACAACGATATCGCTTGAGATGCGAGTTCAGTGCCCCAAAAATATGTGTTTTTATCATAGGCGTCGCCAGACATTTTCGGTTGGGGGGGCAAAATCAAGTTTTGTGTTAAATCTTGCCTTTCCCCAGCCGTTACTCACTCGTTTTACATTTCATTCGACGCGCAATGGTGCGAAGAATCCGATGGTGACAAAGTTTTCCTTGTAGCTATAGCATGTATTTTTTTTAAAAATCAAAATCTTGATATTTCTGGACAAAAACGACCGTCAGAATTACAGTGGCTGCGATTGCCGACGCACTGCAGAGGGCCCCCTGTGCAGACTCTCGTCGCTCATCATAATTACCCAAAGAAGGTGAAAAACGCTCCATTTGAATCGAATCGCCTCGCTAAAACCTCCATTCACGCATGCATGCCGAGGTTTTACGTGAAATGCATAGGGCTTATCCCAGCCGCCGATTGTAGCTAAGAATTGGGCATTCGGCGGAGACTGAGAGAGAATGTCGGAAGTGTGAATCGGAAGTACATCATTCATCCTTGCTGCAGTGAGAAGAAGTGTTTTGTTCACTCGAGTGTGAACAAAAAGCTTCTAGTTTTTCGAGTGAAGGGAAGCGCTGCAAACGCGACCAAAAATATTTAACGTAACCAAAAGTTACGCACGGCATAGCGGCAAGGGATCCCTTAGAGATAGGATTGCGACTTCCATGCCATTTCAGGCCACTCAGGGTCAGTGTGGACTCTCAGAAGCCTGCTTAGGATCCCGGAGATCGGCGTGGGTCACCCCAAATATTTACGTGCATTTGGTGCTTTAGGGCTTTCCGAGCCTAAGGTGGGCCCGGAAAGCCCTTTAGGGCACACGAACTTTCAGAAGCCAGTGTGGGCGGCGGGCGCTAAGAGACTAGGCCCAGGGTGAGCTTGGAGCTCTCGAATAACAGTGTGAACCGTCGGGGTCTGTGTCGAATCCTTAAGGACCCTACGTTGGTAGGGACATAAGAAACATGTGTTGCGGCCCTCAGAGGGACACGTGAGTTGTGACCCCTCAGATGCCGGGTTGGGGTTAGTAAAGTCTGTCGCCTCAAAAGTTCGGCTGAACTATCATAGGCCAGTTGAGGTTTTCAGAAATTTTCGAAGGTATCCTCAAAGATTCGTGTGGGCCTTCAGAGGTCTACGTATGTATAATGTCCTCAAAGATCCCTGTATGGGCCCTCTAGAGAACATGGACACCAGTGGGACTCTCAGAGGCCGGTTTCGGCCCTCCGAAAGCGTCTTAGAGCTCAGTGGAGCTCCTTAGGAGCCTGTGTAAAAAGCAGGCTCATGAGCCCTGCGGCACTTGAACGGTACTTGTGCCTGTCGCAGACATTTGACGAGAGTTGAGAAAGGCCCCGAAGATTTCGTGTCACGCTTTGAACGAAAATTATGTGTCAGCACTCCAAAATTTATGAAAATCAGCTACAAAATGTAATAAAGAACCAACTAGGAACATGGCATGAATCATGGCATTGACATTTCCGACTCTGGAGTCGGAGTCTTGATGATTTTGGCGACTGCGACTCTGACTTTGGTTTGAACTGCACGCTCCAACAGAGTCTGACCTCACAGACATTCTCAGAAAGGTACCCCCATTTTTCCCCGACTCCAAAATCTCATCGGATCTGTATCGATCTCAGGGGGTGCCCGGTCCGAGGTTGGGGGGGCAAGCTGCCCCGCTTGCCCCCCCGTGGCGACGCTAATGGTTTTTATTGCGGGTTATGAATTTCATCCGGGTAAGGCTAATGTGCTAAGTGCTAACAACATAAAAAGTTCATGGATCGGTAAAGAATACTCTTTTGCTACTCTCCCTCGGTGACAAGTGCAATACAAGCCTTGTTGTAGTTTGGTAATATGTGTAATGACGCTGCAACCTTTGAAGTATTCCACATATTTCATGAATATTCATGAAATATGTGCCTTGATGAAAATAAAGGTGCCTTGAGCACCTTTATTTTCCTTTGTCCTTCGGCCGATCGCGCTGTGAAGCGACGGGAGTTGCGCCAGTGCTGCTCCAGTCGGTGACACACTTCTTTTGCCGGTGCTCCACCTGAATCGCCGCCCTGCCCCGAAGCGGACGATGGGACGGACGGTCGAACCGAGAGCGCCGCTCTGCCTGCCACCTGGCGGCGGCGGAGCGCAACCGGCGGCGAGCATCCGACAACGCCGCACCGCTCACCGCGTACCGTAATTGTGGACTGTTCGACGGCGATGCGGCGAAGGCGGTCGCCGTGGTGAAAGGTGTGGGAGGTTGGAGGGCGCCCCACCCCGCCCTGCCCTAAATTGGGCGGCGAAATGTCGCAGGCACGGACTGACATCAGATGCATGGAGTTTGGGGTCACTGATGCGGCTGCTCCCGGCAATACTCTGCGATGACGATCGCTCATCTTTCCCGCGGAGGTCAACGATTTGTGAGCATAATTGGCATCAAAACGGCATAGTGCGATGCAGCATGCTGCTCTGTTTAGATTGCAGGTGGTCTATGAAATAACTGGTGGGAGAGGGGGCGGTGGCTTTGCCCGTGGGCTTGCTCTCCTAGGTACAGAGCGAACACAGGCTGTCGAAGCTGTACCTGCTAACAATGAACTGACCCGTTCGTGCTAATCCTTGGACATAACACTTCTGAAGTGATTGATCGGAAAAAACTTATTCGAAATCGTAAGCCTTTCTTTAAAATGCATCTAAGTCTGCAAATATTATATTCAAAGATAACAAAACAGGGCTTTAGGTATATTTAATGACTTGGACAAAGAACTTGTTTTATTCTGTGCAATGTATCGATGCAAGCTTTGTTTTGCTCAAACGGATAATGCCAAACCCTTTGGTGATATTCAGAATGTTGAGACCCCAACTAAGCCCTAGATCATTGAGTGTCAAAAACTAATGGCTTTGTGGATTATCCCACGCCATGGCGGGATTCTCAGCAATTTCACCATGGTGGGGGCCGTATTTGGCCGTACCTGATTATACCGAAAACTGAGTAAGCTTAGAGCCACAGCGTCGCGGAAATGCGCATTCGATAGCCCTTTTACAGACCTTTCTGAGCGATGTTGTCAGATTTGACCTCAGGGCAACGGTTTAGCCTCCAGAGGGCAAAAATTCTGAAAATAGCAGTTTTCACGAAATAGTTTTTTGTAATAACTTTTGATTCAAGCAAGCCACGACATTACTTTTGCCAGCATCGTGTTCCTCTCGTCGAGACGCGTCGCATGAACTATTCGTTGACCTTGAAAGGTCATTTTGAAAATTTGACCTCAGGTCAAGGTCATGACCTGGCCGGAAAGGGCCATATTGCATATCAGTCGATCCGTATCGTCGAGCTGAATACATCTGAGGTGTTTTCATCGCTCTAGCCTGTCTATCAGGTAGCAAAACAACTGCTGGTGACCGTTCATGACCTGGTATGACCTCAGGGGCACACGTATGTAGAGGGGTCACAGGTGCGTTTTTTTTTCGATTCAGTGTGTCATGTTTACCTATGAACCGATGTTTGAGAGGGTTTCGAACACCATTCCTCCAAAAAAGAGGCGCATTTCAATTTTCTCGCTTTGACTGATAGGTAATGGAGAGGTAGCAAACTTGACCTGACCTTAGGTCACCGATATCAAAATTCCGAGATTAACATTTTGTACATACTGTTACTCTTATCAATCGCTGAAAGTTTCAAAGCAATTGGCCACTCGGTGTAGCCATAGGCGGCGGAGCGGGGAGGGCACCGTGCCCCCCTTTGATTTTGGCATTTTAACATTAGCCCTACGGGCGTTGCATGGAAAGAATGGGACCAAAAGTCGGCAGTGCCCCCCTTAATTGAAGGTGTTCCGCCGCTACTGGGTGTAGTTATGACGACTGACGAGGATTAAAACTTTTTCTAAGGTGAGGTCACTCAAAGTGACCTGGTGACCTGACCTTGAATGACATAGGTCTGAAATTTTCACAACATGTGTGAAAAAGATGCGTGAACAGCTGTGCCAAAAATGGCGCAGCGCCGTCGTTTTTAAGATATCTGCAAAAAACCGCAGGGGATAGCCGTTTTCATGCCCGGCGCGGGGTGTTCAAACACCCCCCCCCCCCCCGGCCCGGCGCGGGTCAAGATGCTTTAGGATTTCAAAGGTCATTTTTTCGATCACGTTATTGCTGAGGCCCAGGAGGCCATCAAAAGTAAAATAATCACGAACAATTTTCCTGATTTTCACAGTGTTTCACAAATAGCCGTATAACTCTGGAACGAAAAGAGCTAAAGGGTGGCGGAAGAGCGTATTCGATAGCTCTTTCAAAGCTCTTCTGCTATCACCAGATTTGACCTCAGGTCCGCGGTCTGGATTAGAGAGGGTGAAAGCTATCAAAATTAACAGATATTGCCGAAACAATTTTCCGCATTTACTTTAACGTCAGGTATTGTATGAATTTATTTTAACTCTATCGTGCTTTTCTAGTCCAGACGCGTCGAATGAAATATAAGTTGACCTGAACAGATCATCTTAAAAATTGACCTCGGGTCAAGGTCATGACCTGACCGGAAAATGTCATGTTGCATATCGATCGGTCCGTATTGATGACCGGAACACATTTCAGATGCTTTCATTGCTCTACCCTGTCTCCATCAAAAGCTGCTGGTTAAAAACTGCTCTTGAACTGTTAAGACCTTCCATGGCCTTTTTAGTGACCGCTGGCCGTCAGCTGCATTCTGTCTTCTACATACGGGTAGAGTTTACATGCTTCTGTAAATATCCTGTGGTTTTGACGTGTTTGTTCAAAGCAGGAGGCATTTGTACTTTCCCCCATTGCCTATACCGGTGAAGCTGAGCTCACCCAAGGTCACAAATATGAAAAATCCAAGATATATCAACTTTTTCTTCTGATACCCTCATGCAATACATCGAGTTTTAAATTTATAGGAGACAATCTGTAGGAATGACAGGATAAGCTAGAAATTATTTGGAGGAATGGCCGCTTAGTGACCTGACCTTATATGATCTGGGGTTATTTTTTATACACTGCGAAATTGGTGAATAATTAACTTAACTAAGCGACGCGAAAAAAAGAAACTTCATTATGGCCTAAAACGTCCCTCCCCCTACACCTACGGGTGAAGGTCTGTTTGTCTGGGTCATTCCGTTGAACGAATGCGAATATATGGCATGAATGAAATGTGAATGTGTAAATGGCTATTAAATAACGATTTAAAATTATGAATTGCTTTTTAATCGTGGAATGGTGTTACTAAAGGTAGAAGACCCACTATGACCCGGCCTGTGCCATCGTTGGTAGAACAGCAGTAACAAAATGCAGTGAACACAGAGCTCAGTTGACTGGGTTACCCGGGAAATCTTTTGCCGGGATATAGCGGAGGCCAACATTTGGTTATCTGGGATCAGGTCATTAGTTAGGTGAGCTCAGCATTTGTTGGTTGTCACGATCGATTTCTCTACTTATGAGCTTTCTGGGGTCGTGGCTTGTGATGATTGGTGAGTAGCTAGGACGGTTGATGTGATTGACTCCCTCTGAATTTGCCCATCACTGTGATACAACCACATGGCTTATGGTATTTGTTGTGCTGTAGCACAGTGTGTTGCCTTGTGTCTGTGTCCTGTGCCTTTACCCTCAGTCCTTCGCTGAGGGGGCTGAGAGAAGTCCGATGATTCAGTTTGGTGTTCTAGTCCGGAAGTCCAACCAACTGGTTTATTCCGGTGACGTAGTCTGTTGGTTTAGTCCGCTGTTTTCAATTCCGGTGTTCGTTCAATTGTTTAGTCTACCGGCTTGGTCCGGCACAGTTATTCAATCCATTGGATCAGTCCGCCGGTTTCGTCCGTTGTTTGTCTGGTGGTTTAATCCAGTCGTTCAGTCCAGTGGCTCTGTTTGCTGTTTCAGTGTTCGGTTCAGTCCGAGCCTTTAGTCTTCCGGTCCTGTCTGTCGATTCAGTCCTCCAGTTCAGTCCACCGCTTCATTCGGTTGGCTCAGTTTACCAGTGCAGTCCGGTGGTTCAGTCCTTTGTTTGGTTACTGGCGGTTCAGTCTAGAGCTTAGTCTGCCGTTTCATTCCGATGTTTCGTTCCGCCGGTTCAGTCCCCGGTTTAATCCGGTGGTTCAGTCCACCAGTTCAGTCTGTTTCAATTCGCGGGCGTAGTCCGTTGTTTTAGTCCGCCGATTCAGTCCGTTGTTTCAGTCATCCGGCTTAGTCCGTTTGTTTCTCTGGTGGCTCAGTCCGTTCTGTTAGTCCGTCGGTTCAGTCCGCCGGTTCATTCCGTCGTTTCAGTCGGCCGGTTCAGTCTGCCGGCTCAGTCCGCCGATTCAGTCCGTTGTTTCAGTCATCCGGTTTAGTCCGTTGGTTTATTAGGTGGTTCAGTCTGTTCTGTTAGTCCGTTGTTTCAGTCTGCCGGTTCATTCTGTTGTTTCAGTCGGCCGGTTCAGTCCGTTGGTTTATCTGGTGGCTCAGTCCGTTGTTTCATTCCGTCGTTTCAGTCAGCCGGTTCAGTCTGCTGGTTCAGTCCGCCGGTTCATTCCGTCGTTTCAGTCGGCCGGTTCAGTCCGGTGTGCGGCTCGGCGATGGCCGGCCGGCGCTCGGCGGCGCCCGCCGCCGTCGGCAGGCAGCCGCACCGGCGCGCGCAACACCAATCAATATTACCATAGCGATGCCGAATCAATACGGGGCCGGCGCGGCGCGGCGCGGCCGCCGGCGGCGGCGGTGACGGCGGTGGCGGTGCCGGCCGCACCGGCGGTGGGTCGAGTCGGCCGCCGCCGCCCGAGCTGGCCACACGTGCGTGTGTGGGGTCCGCGCCGGGCTGGCCGCTCGCCCCGCCGCCACCACCGCTGTCTGTCTGTCTGTCTGTGTCGGAGACCGCAGCCACTGCAGGTCAGTCGGCCGGCAGCTGTGGGGTCCACCTCCCCTCCCTCGGCCGCTCCCGCTACAGCCGGGGTCGTGACGGTTTGGACAGAACACACGCACCGCCCGCCCACACGTGACTGACAAAAGATGACCGGTATGAGCCCCAGAGGAAAAATTATCTCAGTCATTCTTACGGTTTCTTAAAAATTGGACTGATGACGCATCACCTGACTCCCTCCAAATCATTACATTCGTTTTTGCCACCTGACCTATCTGATCTTTTTAGTTCGACATGCACACAGGTGTCTCTTTCCATGGGTGGCTACAGATATGCTATAGCAAAGGCTATATTCGATGGTTACTGCAATCGCCCAGCAGTTTCCGTTTCCACTCCAACAGACTTGGTTCCCTTGTGGCATGCCTGAAAACCAGTGTGCTTTGACGTGACTTTGTTTTAGCATAGCCACTGCATGGTGCTTATTTAATGTGCTTGTAGTCGTGTAGCATCGGCTTCGTATTAAAGGTAGTGTGCCACCTTTGAAAGATTTCCCATTTTATTTTTCCTAGGATAAGAAGCTTCTGTTTTTACCTAATATCGCAAAAAAAAAATCAAAAATGGGCCTGGAATAGTGCCTTTTTCGCCTAAAAGTTTTTCGGTTTTTAGATATGTATAACAACTGTAGTGGGCTCACCTGCAAACAGGCGTCGGGCAACAATCGCGAATGCGGCGCACTTGTGACAATAAGCAAAGGTCATTATAGTGTTACGACCATACGACGTACGGGAATGAGTTATCAGCTGTCTAATCGTAGACAACACAATGTCGAGCCTTAAACTGTAAGCCCGTATTGGTATTGTTTCTTTTATTTGGCTGTCGAACATTATTTATGGTTTGAAATATGATTTTATGTAAAATAATTGATATGAAAAAGCCGTCTTATAAGTTATGACCCCATTTCACCACACGCAAGTGGCAGAAATGACAATGATCAGCTGACGCATTTTTCTTGGCCGAAGTCAGAGCGCGCGGCCCGACGCACCACGCGTATTTGGAAATTCCGACCTCGACGAGCATCAGAAGCCAACTAACAGGCGTGTTCGAAACCGCAGGAGCTGATGATGAACGGGTTTATCGAAACTTGATTGGATGAGCATATCGGTAATAGCGATTTCAGTGTGTGCATTTATTGTTCATAGTGGTGTGAAATGTGGTTGGGGTACGACCGACAACCCGTCGGGGCGAATTTCGCACTGGGGTACTCAAAATTTGAAGAATTTAAGACGTTTCCATGAGTTTTGAAGGTATGGATAAGTTCTAAAAATCCGGTTCTCCTTATCTGGGCCATTAACTCCATACGGTCCAAGAAAGCTGGCACACTACCTTTAAGTGACATTGAATTACCGATGGTCGAGCCTTTGCTTTGATTAGCCGTTTGTCTAGATGCTTCACTTCAACTTAGCATGCTTTTACATGGTTGATTCTCATTTCTTTTGTCTTCGGTGTGTTCTTTTGTTTCCTTTAGGGTTCTGTGTTTTATTATGGTGTGGGAGGAAGGGCAGGGGGACGCTTGATGCACGCTTTTGTCGCTGTTTACATTTTACTGTCACTTGATGTCCGCTTTGTCAGGTCATTAGCTATGTTGCGGTATGTGATATTGGTGTTATACAATACTGTCGCCAATTGTTAGCTACGCATAGAGGCCCGCTCAAATTATCAGTAATGCTATTTTCGCTTTGTTCTTTTTTTTTGCATGAGTCTGATTCCGTGACAACAATAAGATGGATGCATTGTTGCACGATTCTGAATTGTTCCTATATTACGTTTCCATTGTTATTGAGTGTTACCTGATTATGAATTATACTGTGCTTGTTTGATGATCATTGGTCACAAATGGCTGTACGTTTCTTGTGTCAATTTTCACTTGTTTCTGAATGATCAATGGTACGATGTCTGCTCGGATGTAGGTAATTGTTATTGATGGCATAAATTATATGTGACATAATTCTTACTGCATGTATGTATACTGCTTCTGTTGCTGGATATGAGACCGCGTCCATCATACTCTGGTCTTTCTTGGCAGCTGTTTTTCACGCTCGTATGATACATTCGTTGATATTGATATAAAATACAGCTTATGCCCCATAGCACTCAACTACTGATGAAAGCTAAGTGTTGGACATTGGTCTCGTAAAACAATGTACACTATTTATTCACTATTGATCTCAATATTGTTTTTTTTTTCTCACGACCCATCTACCATTACATATTCTTGTTTTCTTTCTTGATTACCGCCTGATTAGCATGACACATCGCACTATTCATTCTTCAATGGCAGGGTCCAGAGAACGCCCACTTGTTCTGCGTGCTGTGGCACCTCCCTGACACAACATGCTCCACCGTACCAAAGCCCTCTCCAGTCTCCTCCCTCTGTGACCGGGACCAAGCTCGGGTCACGTCTGCTGCCCGAGGCACGTGCCGTCTGGTCGGGTACCCCCGCGATCTGCCCGCTCAGCTGTTCCTCTGCCCTCTGCGGCGCTCTGCTCACTGCCGCGCTCTGTGGGTCACAGCTGTTGTGACTCGCTGCACACTCACAGCTGGGTTAGATGTGCAAACTGTGCACAGCACACCGCGTGCAGTTGGCCCGTGCACGGTGAGTGTGCACCTCACCTATACCGCTGCAGCTCAGTATCTCGCCCCGCCCGCCCTCGCACCCGCCCCGCCCGACCGCTCCGCCCCGGATCACACGTGCCGGCACTGGGTCGTACCGCGGTCACCGGAACCGAGCGGCCCACACGCGTGTGTCGTGTGCCGCCTCCGTGCGACCGGATGTAATCAACCCAATCCTTTGTCTCTGCAGCACGGCTGACTGGAAGTGGCACCAAAAGAAGTGACCGTTTCGTACCCGGAGCTGGGGTTCTTGTGTTTATTAGGCCGCTGCTGCCTCGATGACCTTGTTTTAGTTTTATGTTGTCTGAGGATCACACAGCACCTTTCTGGGTCACGACGCGAGTCGTTTAACCCCTGCCTTCCGTTCCCATCGTGTCTGGTGGCAATTCGATCAGTCGCTGAACGTGCATTGTTTGCTGTGGAAAACATTTCGCGCACGGCCTCGTATCGATGGGGCTAGTCTGGGGCACGGGGCAATCGACCTAACAAGTTCTCAGCCGAGTTATGTGACTCGGACTGGGTTTATGTTAACTAAAACCTCTTTCAACGTCATACAATTGCTTAAAATTTGCGTCAGAACGTCTAGCGATTTCCCTTTGCCTTCTCACTAACTTATTAACCCATCATTTGGTAATAAACGTAGTTGAACTCACCAGTGCCCTTGCTTCTTTCTCCCGCATACATTTGCTGCTCACTCCGGAGTGTTCTGGGTCAGACAGCCGTGGACCGTGAAACTACCGCCCTTCTTCCCGCGCCGATCGCCGTCCGAGCTTTTCCAATGCATTGATATGCAGTGGCCGAGCATCATCCAGCGGCAAGTTTCCAGTAGCGAGCCTCGGTCGGCATATTCTGTCCGCGAAGCCGACCCAAGTTCCCCGCCACCCGGAAGCCCCAGACGGAGTGCTAGGATTGAACCCTGTTGCAGTCCGCAACCACCCAGTCTTCCCTGTGGGCCGCTGAGGTTCAAGTTCACTGAACTTTGGGTTATTCGGAGCTACCCAGAGGCAGTGAGATTTCGTGGTTGCAGAGAGCTGTATTTTTAACAAATTATTACTTTGACAAATAATTGATTTTGAGCTAACGGAAAATATGGTACGTAAAATATGATAGTTTCTTTAGTTAATTTGAAAACAAACAAGCTTTAGATAACGTTAGTAGCTCGCACGCTAGGGGCTCTGTGTACCGCCCACCGCCGATGTTGGTTCGTTTTTTATACTTATGCCAAGGGTCATGTGTTTTCTTGCCAAATCGCAAGCATGTCAAGCCTCAAGGAGACGTGATGATCACGTAAACAGGCCTAACGCACATATAGACATATCATAGACACATATAGACGTGTAGACACAGACGGCACCACGACACGGGTTACGTGCACCGTTAGGTGCTGCTCCTATACAGCTGGGACATCCCCTCATATTACAGGGACCGAACTGCCGCATCGGCTTACGCACGCATTTGCATGCGATCATGCCGAACTGCGACCTAAGCCAGCGTCCCGTGCTCGGACGGTTATTAGTGGATGGCGACTATTTCATTTCCGTCGCCAGTCCACCGTTCGCCGATTATCGTCTAACAACCCCTGTCTACCGACGTCCACTGCCACCTACACATTATTTTCATACTGTCTATATCGCACACATTTCACTTCTTGCCATTTAGGTGTAGCGTCCAATTCATAGTCTGACCTCTGGTCCTCTCTCTCTTTTCAGACGCCACCGCGGACAGACAGTGTCAGTGCGTGGTGCAGCCGAGTGACGACCTCCGCCACCCTCGTCACTCAGAGGTGAGTATATAAAACAAGTACATCCCCGACTATCGTGCCCCAACTCCACACATTGTCCCGGGTGTGAGTGAAGAGCGATTCACTCCCGCTGGAGGGACACTATCGGTCTCCACTTCCGGTGTCGGTGATACCGGCTCGGTTCCCCGCAGAGCTGGGACTCCCCGTGCCAGGGACAGCGGAAATGCTGGGATTCACTTGGGTTGCTGGGTCATGTTAGCCGTCGTATATTGACACCAATGGTGATGACCAATGGCTATGTTTCATCGAGACGATATAAAGCGTTCTTATCGGGATGCATTCGTCTTTTTTACACTTCAAATGTTTGCCTATTTGTGATTGACGCTAGAGAAACATTTACTAGCTTTTACCTATCACTTTGTGTGCAATGGGCGGGGAGCGTATGATCCCTATCACCGGACGCATTGTATTAGGGTATACTTCCCTTTGAATAAGTGTGAGGTCATGTTCAACCCGGTCTGAGGTGGTACTTTGATCGTAACGTATTACAAGTTAAACGTAGTATGGTAATGTAATAACAGGAAATATAAGTTACTCATGCATTTCCATTACGACCCCACAATTCACCGGCACTATTTACATCCATTTGTTTCTTCATTGGCAGCATGCACCAATGCACAATAAGGTGCACTACAATGCAAAACGCTTTCTTAGTTTCAAGGTGCATGTTTTCTATGTTCGAACTGCAGGCGAATGTGTCAGATCAGGAAATGGAACACATCTGATGGTATCATGTCTGATTCGCCATTCAGTCTATATTTAGTCGAGGTTTACGGCGTTTTTCCTGTAATGCCGGCACGGTGGGAGTCTGGTCATTTGACATCACGGTTCAATTTATTCTGGATATAACCTTGTAGTCTAAATCAAGGTCTGCGATGTTTAGCGCTGGGCGCGTTCAAATGGACAGACAGTTGCGACGTATAGAGCTAATTAGACCCAACGTTAGGGACTGTTAGCGCTCCTCCTTATTGACTGACCTGACAAGGAGCCTCCCTCCCCTACTGACTGCTTATACCCTGCGGGTCTTAGCTCAGACTGATACTGACGGTGATTCCCCTTCCCAAGAACTTACACCATACTGTGGGCGTTCCTCTCCAATACCTCCCCTGTCAGTGAGCGCCCCTCCCCAGTAGACCAGGCGGGTCTGCGGCCGCCCGCGTGACCCGTCTCGGGCCGGGACAGGGGCGCAGTTGGCAGCCGCCCGTCTTGGCGCCCGCCCCGGGACTGCTCTGTATACAAAGCCACCGTCGCCGTGCGTATTTTGTCATGCTCCACCGACTGAAACCGGCGCCGCCAGCTGCTAGCTTTTCCCTGAGACAGGAAACGAACGGCTATTTTCATCGCTCTCGGCGGGGCTGCCGTCGTCGCGACGGTCGGGGCGGGTCACTGTCAGGTCGGTGACAGGTCATTGACAGGTCGTGGGAGGGTCATTGGCAGGTCGTGGTGGTTCGGTGGCTGGTTTGTGGGTAGTCGTTGCTCCTTGGGTAGCCTGTGTGTCGGTAGCTCCGTGTTTTATCAGCGTTTCAAAATGCAATTATGGATGGACTTTTCCCGGTGAAGTGTGAATGGTGGCGTGTTATATCTTAAAGTCAGCGCACCTCATCGCAAATAAGTCATACAGATATCCGTTAGCTCATTACGGGCTGTCTACTGACTACTGTACGATAGCATAAACCGTGGCGTTAACCAGTTGATTGGAGGTGTAAGTGGTACAAATTAGTGAGAGGTAGGTGATGAATGACCCGTAAACAAACTAACGAGGATGGAAATGCGGCGATAAATAGCAGAAATAATGAGCGTTACCCGATGTAGCTATGAAAAAGGCGGATTGTTGCCCAACCACTCCTACCCACCACCGTATACCTATGAGAGGGAAGGAGGCAGGGGGAAGAATACCTCTCCCCAGCCGTGCAGGGTTGACAGGGAGCTCCTGCGGTCACAAGCGGTGTCCTGTTTCCCAACGAACACAGGTCGTGACCGGATCTGACCGTCACGGGATCACGGATACGGATCACGGATCTCTCGTCACGGAGACGGATCACGGGGTCACGGATACGGATCACGAATCATGTATACTGGGTAGTGGGTACATGTCACGGTTACGGACTACAGATCCTTGGCATACGAGGACGGATTATGGATCAGGGGGTCTTTGAGACAATCATGTGGCCAGGAAGACAGGCCTCGGATTGTTGGTGTCGAATTACGATCATATATTGAGGGTTGACCAGTTTTATGCTAATTAAATAAATGGTTCCTGATAAGCTGACGAGTGCTGGCATGTTTGTACTCTTATTATGCTCGCTATAGGTATTACAGCCCCCACCCTCCCACCCGATCTACGGTACCCGCTTTGAAAGGCGCCATGGTTCACGATACGGCACGGCTGTTCTCATTGTTCACCTGTGGGGCTTCCTGGCAGTCGGGCTCGGGCACTGCGAGCAAAAACTGTCCGTCGCGCACGCTCGACACTGGGATGAAAACTGGGCCGCTCGCTCACTCCCAACTATTGACCCACTTATCGGTCCTCTGTGGGTAAATAGGTAACAGCGCACTTATCCAGCGTTTTGTCGCGACCTATTTGTTTTTGTACTGAGTCCGAACACGGTGTACCTACTGAAAGTAAATGAATGGTTCCTTGTAGCAAGATGATCACGATCTCAGATAAACATTCCCTTCTAGATTTGGAATAAGCATTGGGTGTGACATAATGTGGTAATGTAATGATTAATCACGAAACCAACTTCAAGGGAATGCAAAGGGAAGGTCCGCTTATACGAGCGCACCATGGAGTTAGTCAGTTCACTGCGGAGTACCACCGTTCGCGCCATGGCGGATAACCGGTCAACACGACATATGCAGCTCGGTAAACAACTCCGACCTTGCAGCGTCATTTGTGCAACCATGGCGGGTCGGCCCCCGGTTCTCCGCTCAACACGGGGACCTGAGACGTGCCTAGAGTACCTCAAAGCACAGCATTCTCTTCTGGGACATCCCCGCCACCCTACGGCGTAGCAGCAATAGCCATTGCTTTACTATTTCCTCTTTTCTTTATATCGTCTTTACTTCTTTGTCTTCAGCGGACAGTTCCATGACAGTTTGTCGACCGTACTATTCACGAACCGTGTATGATCTACCGTCTCCAATCACTGTTGCACTTACCGTGCTTGTTTCCGGGCTTTGTGGCCGGGGGCAACGACCCCTTTGCACCCAGCATCTGTGCATTGTATGCCGCTTTAACCTGCCATACCTCGGTACTCGCTCTCCCATGCAATCCAAATTCCAGACATTCCGGTTCTGAGCATGAGTCCTGCTCGTGCTGCCCATATTTTGTAGTTCTACCTATTCCAGTGGAGCTCTGCCCGATCCGGTTGGTCCGGGGCCGGTCTGAATTCCGGTTGTTTATCGAGACAGGCCAAGGTTTACATTGCTCATCTTGGCCGGTCCTCACGGCGCTATATTCAGTGCGGCGAGTCCCTGCCCTCTCTCCCCGGGTCCGGATTCCGGGTATCTGTCCGGCTCCCCGCGCCCCTGACGCCGGTGCAGTGGCTCCGGGCTGGTTCCGGCAGCGGGGGGTGGGGGGGGGGGGCGTGTTTTCCTGCTCGGAGCTGCCCCCACAGGTCTGACCGGCCACTCCCTGCCGCTGCATGGTGTCGCTACCGCCGCCGCCGCGGCCGCTGCCGAACTGTCTCTGTCCTGACTCCTGAGTCACAGCGGACCTCGGCGGGCGCGGAAACTAACGGGACACACGCCGCTGCCGGCTACCCGCTGGGAGTGGAGCGTCCCGCGCCGCTGGCTACTCAGAGTGCTCATCCCTGGGAGGCCGCGGTTGGTAATAAGTCGCGCTCATCCTGCAGGGATGCACTGAGCGACGCTTAGCACACCCCACGCCGTCCCCCTAGACCGAGCTCCGTCCGGCGGGCGGGCTGCCGCCGGCCGTGCGCAGCTCTCTGATGTGACCTTGTGACAGACGTCTCGATGCAGCCTGCACCGTGTGACGTCACAGCTCGGGCTGCCGTGGTGCTGGTCCGAGGCGACGACGGCGCTCCGGCCGACTGGCCGCCTATTTCGGCACCGGGGCCGGCCGCGCTGACCTACCCTCGCCGGTACGGGCCGCGGCTCCGTGGCGCCGCCTGGCGGGAGGAGACGTCAGGTCCGCGGCGGAGAAGCCACCCCACCGACATGAGACTTGAGAGGGGATGACAAGCGGGAGGGTATTCATGGTGTTCGAGTTATTGGATGTTGACCGAGTTTGACGTCGATTGCTTCTCTGAAGGTCAGGGATCGCCTTGACTGACGCTCATGATCCGACTACCGTCTTGAGGCAGGCCTGAGATCGTGTCCTGTGCGGTCAGCTGGTGTCTGCGGCCACTATCTGTCCCTGGAGCGCCGTCTCGTCAAACCGCCACCGCCGCGAACCCTGCCCGCGCTGACGACTATTTACGAGGTCATTTATTAGGCTATATCTCGTAGTACGAGGCTGGCCAGCCGGCCGGCCGTGCCGGCGACCTTATGGCCCATGCTGACAGCAGCAGAGATTCTCGTGTGGTGGTCGTAGTAAGCTGCGTAAGCAGGGGGTGACCTCGCTCTACAGTTGAATGACCGTGGTTCCCGAACATCAATAGGGCGAATACGAAGTGAAAAAGTTTTTGATGAGACTCATTGAAGAGTCGGGAATGGGATTAGCAGTCAAGTTTGATGCCCTGAACGTCATCTTTTCACGTTACACCCGAGGCATTGAAGGGTCGAAGGCTATGTATTAGCACAACCCGTATGCCATTACCAATATGCGTGTCATCTGACAGCTTGTACTGGTTTTGCAACCGAATTCTACCTAGCCGAGAGGGAGAGCGCCGTCCAGTGCTGCCCCAGCCCCGTGCCGTCCACTCCTGGTCATTTCGGCCAGCCGAGAGAAAGGCTGCCTGTCGTTCGTGCGGCCGACGGCGGACGCATAACGGGCCGCCCGGCGCGTTGCGTAGTGCGTGGCTGGTCGGTGGCTGGTTCGATTCCACATACGCAGCGTTGCGTCAGCACTGTGTGCGTGCCTGCTGACAGGTGCTGGCTGACAGGTCAGGGCCGCCGGCGCTGGCCGGTGGGCGAGGATTGGTGATTGGGTGGTGGTGGTTGGGTATAGTAGTGGTTGGGTGGTGGGCGCTGGGCGAGGAGTGGTGATCGGGTGGTGGTGGTTGGGTATTGTAGTGGTTGGGTGGTGGGCGATGGGCGAGGATTGGTGATTGGTGGTGGTGGTTGGGTATTGTAGTGGTTGGGTGGTGGGTGGTGGGCGAGGATTGGTGATTGGGTGGTGGTGATTGGGTATAGTAGTGGTTGGGTGGTGGGCGCTGGGCGAGGATTGGTGATTGGGTGGTGGTGGCTGGGTATTGTAGTGGTTGGGTGGTGGGTGGTGGGCGAGGATTGGTGATTGGGTGGTGGTGATTGGGTATAGTAGTGGTTGGGTGGTGGGTTGGGCGAGGATTGGTGATTGGTGGTGGTGGTTGGGTATTGTAGTGGTTGGGTGGTGGGTGGTGGGCGAGGATTGGTGATTGGGTGGTGGTGATTGGGTATAGTAGTGGTTGGGTGGTGGGCGCTGGGCGAGGATTGGTGATTGGGTGGTGGTGGCTGGGTATTGTAGTGGTTGGGTGGTGGGTGGTGGGCGAGGATTGGTGATTGGTGGTGGTGGTTGGGTATAGTAGTGGTTGGGTGGTGGGTTGGGCGAGGAGTGGTGATTGGGTGGTGGTGATTGGGTATAGTAGTGGTTGGGTGGTGGGCGCTGGGCGAGGATTGGTGATTGGGTGGTGGTGGCTGGGTATTGTAGTGGTTGGGTGGTGGGTGGTGGGCGAGGATTGGTGATCGGGTGGTGGTGGTTGGGTATAGTAGTGGTTGGGTGGTGGGTGGTGGGCGAGGATTGGTGATTGGGTGGTGGTGATTGGGTATAGTAGTGGTTGGGTGGTGGGCGCTGGGCGAGGATTGGTGATTGGGTGGTGGTGGCTGGGTATTGTAGTGGTTGGGTGGTGGGTTGGGCGAGGAGTGGTGATTGGGTGGTGGTGGTTGGATATAGTAGTGGTTGGGTGGTGGGTTGGGCGAGGAGTGGTGATTGGGTGGTGGTGGTTGGGTATAGTAGTGGTTGGGTGGTGGGCGCTGGGCGAGGAGTGGTGATTGGGTGGTGGTGGCTGGGTATTGTAGTGGTTGGGTGGTGGGTGGTGGGCGAGGATTGGTGATCGGGTGGTGGTGGTTGGGTATAGTAGTGGTTGGGTGGTGGGTGGTGGGCGAGGATTGGTGATTGGGTGGTGGTGATTGGGTATAGTAGTGGTTGGGTGGTGGGCGCTGGGCGAGGATTGGTGATTGGGTGGTGGTGGCTGGGTATTGTAGTGGTTGGGTGGTGGGTTGGGCGAGGAGTGGTGATTGGGTGGTGGTGGTTGGATATAGTAGTGGTTGGGTGGTGGGTTGGGCGAGGAGTGGTGATTGGGTGGTGGTGGTTGGGTATAGTAGTGGTTGGGTGGTGGGCGCTGGGCGAGGAGTGGTGATTGGGTGGTGGTGGTTGGGTGGTGACCTGTGGCGGTGGGCGGTGGCAGGAAGACGGGCGGTAGGTGGTGGGTGACTAGGCGGTAGCGGGCAGCGGTGGGTGATAGGTGGGAGGCTAGGCGAGGGTGGTTGGTGGCGGGCAACGGCGAGTGGTGGATGGAAGATGAATCGTAGGCGAGGGTGGCTGATGGCGAAGGGCCGATGCTGAGGAATATGGGGGTGGATGTGTGTGGGGTGCGGTAGGCGGGGAAGCGGGGATGGACGCTCGTTTCAACTGTCGAGATCGGAATTGAGTCTGCGACAACCTGACAAGTGACAGTACCCACACAATACCGGGAAGAGACAGCAACGGGTCCTTGAAAAACCCAGCCGGTCTGTCAAGGTGGCAGTGATAGCCTGATGTTGAACGCACGGCCTGAGAATTCAGAGTGCCATAAAGCTGGAGTCATACGTTGGAATTATATTATGTAACGTTATCCCTAACAATCGTACTAAACCTGCTCCAATGCGCAGCAGATGAACTGAAGAAGCAGTCATCTCGTCCAAGCTGAATCGTAATAGCGACATTTGGTTATCAGCGATATCATTTGACAGACGTAATACCAGCGGCCGCTCGACGTGACCTGGCTATCCGTCATACAGCTGATTTCAAATCACTGCATTTGTCATCAGTCGATGTTTGAATTGGCCGCGATAGTGGAGTCAAGGTTATCCCCTACTAGGAGTGAATGGGTCACCATAGGCGACTACTGATTGGCGAGGACAGAGTAAAGCGTGGCATGACTTTCCACGAAGAGCCTAGCAAATATTGTCACTTATGCCTTTTTGAGAACAGCAGTGACATGGCATTTAAATCATTATAATAAAACGATTGAAATATGCGTCAAGTAAGGATAAGAATTGAGAGGCCTTAGCCGTGCAGATGAAACAGACTTAATCGCTTGTCCCTTTTACATATACATTGTACCTTACCTGTGTGTCTAGTGAATAGTGATTGCATTTTGTTTTTGCTATTTCCTCTGGCTTTTCAACACTTGTTGTTACATCTCGGTTCACAGCGTCAACTGGCTTGGTGCTCCAGTCTAGCTGAATTTGTCCTTCACTAAGGCCAGCGGGCTACCTCAATTCTGCCCGAAATAGAGTGCGAACATTGAGCTATAAAGTTTCGGTCCAAGTTATTCTAAATTGGTGGCTGACGCCTGACCTCCTAAGTGTCTGATAGGTGAAGCGTCACATTTATAGCCCCAGTATGTAATAGCTTGAACAACCCATATCCAGCTAGTCTACAACCCACAAGCTAGTAGTTAGACCCTTGCACTGTCGATTGTCTATAGGTGAGAAGATCTCCTTACCGCCTGCCTACACAGCTCGTCCGATCGGCCACCGTCTCAGAATACCGCTCACTGTCTCCGCACACCGAGACTGGAGTGCGGGGTGCTTGACCTCCCAACTAGGAGGTACCTAATCCTTCTGACACGGATAGGCAGTCATCACTTAAAACAGATCTTCATGTGTGCTACGGATTGCCTGGAACTTGGTGCACTCTTCAGATGTCGTTCACTCTGCAGATTGCCTGGCATAGCAAAAGCTGCTGAGCGGATGTCTCTGTGCTGCTGTGTCCATATGGTCAAAACTGTTCTATGTTACTGTGCACTCCATTTATTCCAGTGCTCCGGTGCATTTTTTTCTCAAATGTGTGAGAGGCTCGCAAACCCCAGTGGTTGCAAGCAAATGTTGAGGAAAAAATGTCAACAGCAGAGTCATACACATGGCATACGAATTGCGATGAAAATATGTTATTGTGACTTGTGCCCCGAGTGTGTGCAAACACGGGTAATTAGGCATTTCCATCCAACACCGTCGGCATCACATGCAAGGCTATATGATAGTCAAACTACCTTAGTTAGATCAGAGTTAGGTCGTCCCATTGGTACCTGAGTCGTCCCCCCCAAAAAAAAATTCGTCTCGTACCCTTGGGCACCCACCGGTACCCCGAACCTTCCCTCGTGTCGGGCCGTCGTCTCTGCCCGACCAGCCGGCGCCCTCCCCATTCATGGCTGCTTTGGATGAGGAGGAGCAGGCACCCCGCGGATCGATCTCCCGCTGACGGGTATGAATGACTGTCGACGCCGCCCCTCTCTCCTGTTGAGGGCTCCCTATCTGCGGGGCTCACCGTTAGAGGGGAGGCTCCCCGTTAGAAGGGCGGTTCGTGCAGCTCTCTAGCTGATGGTCTGACCGATGAGGGATGCCGAGGGGGTGATATCGGGACGCTGGTGAAGTCACTTTGAGGCTGGGTTCGAGGACCCGCCTCCTGCTCCCGTGGACACAGGATAGCGGTGGACTGGTCGGCGCCCAGTCAGCGTGTGACCCCTATGTCACATGCGGGGAAGTTATTAGAGGCGCCTGGCGTTTTGGTGTGCTGCGGTTCGAATTATGACGGATGCAGCGCTATGAATGCAAAGGAAGTAAAGTCGTGGATTTCGGTCCTCTTGGTTTTGGTGTATTTTCCCCGAACCATGGATGTTAATTGTAGGCTGGGCTTCATTATGGGATTTCTATTTGACACATAAAATGATTTTTTATAAGTATTTATCTTTTCGACAAAGGCAGTTTCTTTCAATAACGTGATTCGAACTTATTTGTCTCCGATGCGAGATAGGCATCTGAGAAGTGCATACAGCGTCTTTCGTTCAACTTGGCACTCTCGTCGTCCCACCAGCCTTGTCGCTGCAGATCTGCGCCACGGTTTCCCCAGTGATCCCCCGCCAGCCACATCTGTCTTGTGTCTGGTCCGTGTCTGTTACTCGGCTCCCCTCCGTTCCATGTCTGTCGTTCGGTCGCCCAACTCTGTGTCGCAAGGAAGGGCGCCGCTAGGTGGGTGCTATAATCATTGCTGGGTACGTGTTCGTTTTGCTACAACAATCCTATGAGCGTTGTAGGATGCTAATTTGCCAGCTCATGGGCATTGAATTCCGATGACGTTTTGCCAGTGTTCTCCGGTTGTAGTCGGTTTCATGCCGCTGTTGTTGGAGCGTTGTCGTTCGTCGTCGGTCGTCTGTTCACCAATGGCTACCAGTGAGCCAGCTCATGGGTACCGCTGTCGATTTGGTGCGGCCGTTTATCGAAGTGCCGTTGCCGTCGCTAAGCTACTGTCGACTAGCCGCCCCTGCGCACCGGTGTCGTTGGTTGGGCTATCGGCAGGGTGTCGGCTGGCTGCTGTCGGCAAGGTGTCGCTGCCCGTCGGGTGTCGGCAGGGTGATTGTCGGTCGGTCGAGTGCCGCCGAACCGCTTGGTACGCTTGCACTGCTCAGTGCCGACGGCCCGGTGCCGGAGGCCACTCGGCGGCGTGGCGCCCGGCCGTCTGCCGCGGCTCGCATGACTGGCCGCAGTGTGACCGCGACTGCCGCTACGGGAGATCCTCGCGCGCCTCACTTGGCCTCAGTTCGGCCGGTGAGGCGGCGGTCCAGAGGTTAGAACTGCGTCACGTTTTTGCAGCGGACGGCTGTGACGGTGTCATGATGCCACGGCACTTGAGATGCCATGGGCTGGTCGCCGATGAGGGGGTGAGGGGAAGGGACGCTGCACTGGTCAGCTGTTTTATGAGGTGCCGTGGCTGCAGTGTGGCGTAGAGTCTATTTCATGTGGAGAACTCGTAAGAAGGTTATCAGGGTGTTAGTGACCAGGACCGTCATTATCGCGTATTTGTATGTCATAATCACATGTTACTCTTATAACCATACGTATGCAGTATGACTTCCTATGCAGACTGCAACAGCTGTAGGTATGCAATATGTATCTCTCACATATCACCGAGCTATCACCATCAAAAACATTATTTGCATGTCTGAGCGAAACGTATGAACGACGTCGTGAATGATCGTCGGCCTACACAATCTGCCATTTTATTTCATCCTCTTTCTGTTGCACCATGTCCCCCATTTAATGCTCTATTTATCTTGGCATGAAATCTAGATGGCAGCCCCAGTCAGTCGCTTTCATCTAGAACAGTCGAGCAACTTCGTTTTCCGTGCATGGATGCTCTTCGCATTGCAGAGGTGCAGGGGTTTCGACAAGCAACACCACGCGTGCAGCAAACACCTTTTATTTGTACGGCTTTTGGGTGACATTTTTATTGCCAAAAATTTGGATTGGTGTTGTATTTATTTTTGAAAAAAACACCTTAAATTTGTGTCATATGCTTGGCTAAAATGCATAACTCGTTCAACGAATTAACCTGCCGATTAATTAATTGTTACGGTGAATACTTGCCTAGAAATACTCGTAGTAAACCATGCACCCGGTGCGAATTGCATAAAGCTGGCTTGAATCGCTGTTGCTTGTGTCATCCATACTTTTTCCACGTTCCGTAGACGATCTATAGCTTTATCCGGGTTTAAGTTTTTTTTATAAAAGCAATGTCGACGAATATTTGGAACGATCGCTTGAGACCGAGAAGAAATGCACGACTGTCGATAATTTCAGCACAGGTGAGGTGGCTATTTTTGCATGCTGGCTTATGTATGTACCTATCCTTGGGGATTGATTAATTTGGCCTACAATTTTGATTTATCTTCAAATTCATCTTTATTTTTAAATTCAGTCACCTATCAATGTCTGGCTTGGCGAGGCAGTGCAGTGGCGAAGCATGTGACTGTTGTCTTTGTCATGATTTGCTTGCAACTTTGATCCCGATCGCTGGCTATTGCCATTTCCTAGCTGTTAGTTTCTCTTGCTCCTCGTGCACTGTGAGGTCACCTGATCGGTCACAAACGTTTTTAGGAGGTCGCACCTCGCCCCACTAGCTGACGCAATGGTTGAGCAAAGCGTCACGGAGCCCATTAGTCGTACCGAAACAATATCTGTGGCAGCAACATGATTCGCACATTCCGTCTTCCCAATTATATGTGAGCGTCTGCACAGATCTCGTTTATTGTTCCGTGCCGTGCCTCAGGCGCGTGATAGGTATTTCTCCCGACCGTGACGTCACAACGTGGTGACGTCACGATACATTGACGTGAGCCTCGGACGACGGTCTCGTGGCAGGCAGCCCCGAACAGAGACGTGCCTTATGGACGGTTCGGGTCCGGACTCAATCCCTTTAGCGCTGTGTATTGCGAGCGAGTCAGTGCTGCCGTGACGTCATAGGATGTCATCCGGTGCGGCGCCAGTGACGTCATGCTGTACAGTGACGTCACGGTGACGTCACGCCGTGCTGAGTCGCCGACCAGCCTGAGTCCGGGGCGTGTGCGGCTATCGCACTGTTCGTATCGTGGCTCCCGTATCGTGGATGAGTCTGTCCGGTTCCATTTGACCCCCGGGCTTGATAGCGCTGCTTGATGGTCGGGCTGGTGGGCGGTAGGACTGGGTGAAACACGTTCAGACTGGAGCTGTCACAGCTTGCGTGGATCAGGAGCTGTGACAGCTAATGCTCGCTAATTGGTCCAGTAAGGCAGGAACTGACGAGCTGCGATGGATGTTTGGTGCTGACAGATGTATGAGGTGATGAGTGGTAGAAGATTATCAGTGATATGGACGGTATAAACGATAAATGAGTCTGAGTCATATGAAGCCTGCTTGTGCCTATCAAGGCGACGCCCATTTATCCCGTGGTAGCGTGGCATCGGCGTTTCCTGTGGTAAAACATGATTTATGTAGATCACGGTGTATTGGGATCAGCCTTCTTTTTCTATGACGCGTTCAGGAAGATGTCCGGCCACACGCTCTCAGCTGAAGGTGCCCAGGATCTCCCCAGCTTTAATATGGTAAAACATGATTTATGTAGATCACGGTCTATTGGGATCAGCCTTCTTTTTCTATGACGCGTTCCGGAAGATGTCCGGCCACACGCTCTCAGCTGAAGGTGCCCAGGATCTCCCCAGCTCTAATATTTCTCCCCTATGTACCTATATCTACAGCGGCTGGTCGGTATACGTCCTTCGCCGGACCTCAGCTCTGTGTCAGTCTCGGTCCCGGGCGGCGCGGCGCGGCGGGGGCGGGGGCGGGGGCGGCCGTCCTTGGCCGCGGACCGGACATACCCAGCCGGAGACACGTACGGACACGGCACGTAACAGCGGCACCTCGGCGCCCTCCGAGTTCGCCACACTGCGTCACGGTGACGGGCCTCAGTCACGGCGTCACCGTCCGTCCGATGGCCGCACCCTCATGACGCCACGTGACGGGCTACATGACGTCACGTGACAGGCCGTGACGGTGTCGACGTCTGTCGTTAGCGGTGGATCTCCTCAGGCTTGCTGCCGTGGACGGCTGATCCGTCCGGTATTGATTGCTCCCAGTGGACCGTGCCGTGCTGGTGGGCCAGGAGGGAGAGAGTACTTACCTGAGCACTCGGCGGCACCCCGCCCGGCCGGCGCGGCGGGTCGGCCCGGGTCGCGACCTGTGGGGAAAGCGCCAGACTTTCCAGCTCGGCCGAGAGGCGACCGCTGTTGCTGAGGCTTCCACGCGAGCTGCGCGCTCGGCGAGTGAGAATGACACAGTGACCGGCTGAGTGAGGGACACGGTCGGTCATTCTAAGAGGTGGTGACGAGCTCCCAATTGATCGTGATCTGTCAGCTGGTGTTTCGATGAGAGGGGATGGAAAACATGGGCGCGGTACGGTGGGCTGCGACCTTGCCGAGCTGTGTCGGGACTCTGGCGGTGCGACGTTTCCCGTCACTGACCGGAGCGGCTGTGCCAAAAAGTGCCGGTAGTTTTCCACGATTCCATAGTGGATTGGCGTCGCAACCAGTGTCCAGGCGCGACCGAAACGCGCCAACATTCACGGGCTGTTTACACCAATCTAATCAATCGGTGACTTCGGATGGACCACCCCATCCTCTCGCTCGGTCGAGTGGAAATGGCGCCACTCTGGGGCGCCGCGCGCCGCCGGACTGTCCGTTTTGGCGGGTGTGTGTCTCGTCACCCCACCCTCCCCGCCGCGCTGCTCGCCCCGGCGCGGCGGCTGGCAGCTGGTCGTGTTGGGCGGGTGCGCCGCCGGCCGTGCAGAGCTCCGTGACGCTCTCGCCGCCCGCGACTCGGCGGCGGTGACGCGACTCGGCGCTCCCGCGCTATTCCTGTGGCGGCAGTCGGAGGGAGAGGTGCCCGCGCGGAGGACCGGACGGAAACTGGTGCTGTCTGGTGACGAATGGTGCCCTGTAGTGGTGCCTGACGTGTGACGGAGTGGTGACGGACGTGACAGCCGACGGTGACAGGTGAGGGTGACGGCCGGCGGGCACGAGGCAGGTCAAACTCATGGTAGAGTTTATGATGTCATGATCCCGGCTACTTTGGCTGTCTGACCCATAAACATGCCTGTGGGCTTTTAGTGGTAGGCTATTTTTCATACAAAATCAGACGGCTGGTCGGTGTTCGCTCGACATTGTCCTTGAGCTGTCCTCAGAGGACTTCCTTTGTGAACGCCCCACTTCCATATATGGCGCGCTGCGATGTTCCTTGTCCGTCACTGGTCAGGAGCGGTGTTGAACAGCAGAATGGTGGTGCTCGGGCAACCAGGTGGACAGCTGACACCCCATCCAGTCGCGGTGGGGCGGGGGTGGCCGAACCTCGGCGGGCCGGCCGGGCGGGAGGGACGGGGGGGGGGGCAGTCCCAGGTCCCATGCGCCGAGAGAGTGACAGGTTCCGAGCGCTGCCGCTAGAGGCGCTGTCGGCGCCCGGGAAACGCCGACAGGGCGTCTGTGCTCTGCTCGGTAAACTGCCAATGAAATTGAAACGGACCTGGAAAACTTTTCATGAATTGAAGATGTCGCCTGGGGATTCAATATATAGAAACCAGTGTCGACCTTCAATGTCTATGCAAATATCCCCCTCGTGCATGCAGGAAGGTGTCACGTGACCTTAGAATTGCTCCTAGCTAGGTATGTCAGACTGGGGCTCTGGTTGAATGGTATTACGGTGCGTTCCACGAACACGTTGATACTGCTCACCATTGAGCGGGATGGGTTCCCAGATACCGGCCGACCGCCATACCGAACCGCACCGGCGCGGGGCTGCCTTTCATGTTGACATTTCCGCAAAAGGTGAATGGGTACCCGGCAGTGGCCAATGGCCATACATGCTGTTCTCCATTAGTTCGAATGCTTGACTGCCATAAAATGAAGCATAACGTAAGTCCATATTGTACAGTGGGGCTAATGTGAGATCTGGCACCCTAACCGCAATGGATTTCGGTGTTGTCTCCAGCCTGTCAGTCAGTCTGTTGCGTTGTCGGCGCAATGTTTACGCGTTGTGCGATGCTCTGACCCTCCTCCCCCTGTCTTGTTTCAGACGCCGGCCATGACTGGAGAGGAGCGGGGCCCGACCGCCCCGCCGCCGCCTAGGGACCTCCTGGACGCCGTGGACGCCGTCGATACGCCGCCGCCGCCCCCGCCCCCGCCCGCGCCCGCCGACGGCCGCCCACGAGATCTGCTCGACCACATCGACTCGACGTCGGCGACAGTGACTGCGACGGGTGACGATGACACCGACTCGCAAGACGTGTTGAACGAAACGGGCGCGACAAACGTGACCGACAAGGTAGAACGGTCTGGGGAAGAGGCTATCGCTAAGAGCGCAGAGACAGACACGACGGAGGCCGATGTTGCTGTTAACGCTGAGTCTGCGCCGCTGAAGGTGGATCCTGTCCAGGGTCCAACCGCAGAAGTGACGTCAGAGGTGAGGACGAGCGTGGAAACGGCGGCGGAGACAGAAGCGAAGACGAAGGCGGAGAAGGAGACGAAGGAAGAAACGGAGACAAAGGCGGAGACGGAGATGGAAGCGAAGGCAGGGGAAAAGGCGGAGACGGAGACGGAGTACACCGCTCCGTCAGCAGAGGCGGCGGAGGCAGCAGCAGCAGAGTCGGCTCCGAGGGCCGTCTCGTCCGGGTCCCTATCGGAGGAGCGGGACTCGGACGACGCGGAACTCGAACCGCAGCCTGCTCCGCCGGCAGAGGTGCCGCCGGCGGACCGTGACGACTCAGCGGAGAGTCCGCCCAGCGCCGCGGAACCGTCCGCTCAACCGCCGTCTCCGGATGAGGGTGGCTCACCAGCAGAGGAGTGCGAAACTCAGACCGAGATAGCAGAGAAACAAGAGATTCAAGAGGAAGAGAGGCGAGCAGAGATTACAGAGGGACAGGAGGATGTCTCAGAGGAGCAGGATTCTCAGCTGGAGGAACAGAGTGATGCTGCTTCAGAACAGAAGATGGAGGTTTGTACTGAGTCACAGAGTTCGTCTGTGGAGTCGCTACGGGAGGAGGAGGTCTCTCTTCCAGCGGAAGTGGAAGTCTCATCAACTGAGACCAGTCAGGAGTCCACATCAGAGGCGACGGTGGTTGCGCCGCCGCAGCAGCCGGAGTCCGTACCAGTAAATGGAGAGCATCCGTTGTCAGAAACAGAGCGGGCGGCGGCTGCCGACGCTGTCGCCATGCCGGCACCGGCAACGGCGTCATCCGCAGAATCTTCATCATCGTCATCGACGTCATCAGTAGCGGCGTCATCATCGGCGTCGTCCACAGCGTCATCGACAGGCCCGGCGGCGGCGGTGGATGACGGCCGGAAGCATCGGGAACAGCCGAACCTGCGGGCCGTACCTACCCGCAGTAACCTGAAGAGGAAGAGCGACGGCACGACAGGTAAGTAGCGTCGGAGGGTCGGTACTGTCAGTAAATTATCTGTTCAGTCGTCAGCTGCCTTCTCTTTTCATGGTTATAGCGATTCGGGAAATTAATACGCGTAAATGCGCGTTTGGTATAGACATGTTACGCAAGTGACAAGCAAGTTATGCCGGTTGGCACCGTAAACCCATTTATAATAAATAACCTAAATATGATTTAGGCTTCACGTCCTCAAAGGTGAAGTCAAGTTTTAAAGTCAAGTTGCCTGGGGTCAAGTTGTAAAATGTCATAGAAACGCGTGCATTGTTCTCGTAAGTCCGTCACAATAGGCGCCGGAAGAGCGGCCCCGTTTAGCGGCGACCTGTTGCTCACATCTCGGCCATTGGGTGACGTCACTCAGGAAGCCGGCCATTGGCTGACTAAGCCGTCGGCATGCCGAAACTTTGCCGACGGGCCGCGATTTAAAGCCGGCAGCCTTGCCACAAATCTCCGTCGGGGCAGCGGTACGTAAATCATCTCACCCCGGCCACCGATGTGCTGGTTTTGAGGCCGTGTTGACCGTGGATGTCCGGTTGCTGTGGGACTGTCATTCAGAAACAATAATATGTAGCGTTAGAAAGATGAGGTGCCCGATCCCCTTAGCGGTTACCGGAATCTGACAAATGGGATCGCTCGTGAAATTCATCATAGGCTATGCGGGTCGTTGAGTCCCTGAGAGCGGATGGTGTTTGAAATCCGCAGTGATCGTGGCTGATCTCATTGCCATGAAGACAAATTTTCACACCTGAATGGTTAACTGTTGTGTCATCCCTGGTGTCAGACCAGATTTTTCTTTCTGCCGTTCACCTTCCCCCGAAGGTCACAATGTCCCCTGTCCGTTTGTGTCCGCCACATCGCTCGGAAAATGTCACAGTCGTGTCGCGGTCAGGTGGTGGACAGTCATAACCCGTCGCGACCTCGGCGACCTTTCCCCGAGCTCCTCCCCGGCTCCGGCGCCCGCCGCGTCCCCGACAGGACGACGGCCTATGACCGGCCTCACCTGTGACCTTTGGCTCTGTGACCTTTCCGCGGCACCGCGGCAGCATATTTCTCCGGGACCTTATTGTCCCATCGGAGAGCACGGGACTCTGTTGTCAGGCATCCCACATTGAATTGAAAACTTCACCTCCATGCTGTCTGACTCGACTGGCATTTTGCTCGTGTGGGTTCGCCTGTCCGGCACAATAAGCCATACAATTGCTGCTCGTCTTAGAAAAGTGACGGGTGGGCTTTGACCAATTGTAAAGTAAATTACCGTTAACATGGACTATCACTCCTGGGATCTCATTCAGACTACTGCTGAGTTGTTATCGGCATCTGTTTGCCTTTCTCTAAAAACCCATATTGAAGTTCTTCTTTTCTCTCCACCCCCCCCCCCCTGTTCTAACTTCTTGTTTCTGCCCAGCCTCCCCAACCCTACTATGACTTCCCCTCTCAATCCCACCCCTGAAATGCGCCCATCCCCACACCCACCCTGACCCTCTGTCTCTAACTCCCCTCTCTATCCACAGGTGACAGCGCACCAAAGCGGCCGCGGCGGGGCATCCAGTTTGACGGTGTCACCGTGTTCTACTTCCCGCGCGCGCAGGGATTCACATGCATCCCGTCTCAGGGCGGCAGCACACTGGGTATGGCCGACGAGCACAGTCACGTGGAGCGGTTCACGCTGACTGATCATGTCAACGAGCAGCGGATGGCACACCGCGAACTGCTCACCCGACTGAGGGTCAAACAGAGGAAGCTGCAGGTGAGAACGGTGAGAGAGGATGAGAGATGACGTGAGAGAGGGATACAGAAGTGACGGGCAGTTGGCAGGGATGCAAAGGGAGAGACGATCAACAGTATGGTGATAGGTAGGGGCCTGTGAGGTCAAAGCGCCACACGGGTCGGCGATACGACTGGTCTCTTGAATTTCAACCCTCCCCCTCTCACTATGCGGCATTCACCTCTGCAGCACTGAACACTCCCCTCGTGACCGTCTCTCTAAGCTCCTGTCGGGCCCCGAGTTCCACTAGAGCTGTCTGGCGGTCTGACAGGGTAGACAGTATGGCGTACTACATGATTGCCACTCTGGCCATGACGCTAGCCGACAGCTCTAACGTCGTTCAGCCCAGTTGTCTGTGTTGTGCGCGGGGCACCTGCACGGTTACCATCGCCACCCAGCCGGTGGGCCCCGTGTGGTTACCGCCCTGGTTACCGTCGCCACGCCATGGTTACCGTCGCCACATGACTGGTGGGTGTGGCCCGTCTGTCCGTCCGTCTGCCCGCCCCCGTCAGCCGGCGTGTGTTGGGCGGCTTCACCGCTGTCTAGGTCACCGATGGAGGGGGGGGGGAGAGGCTGGGATTGGGCCAACCACAAAGGTCGGGTAGCAGTCAAGGCAGTGTGATGGGACAGGCAGACACTACAAGACTGGATTCTGAGTCGTGTGGTTGAGTTTTTGTGGAGTTTGGCTCAGGGTTTGCTGGCAGTTGGCATTGCGCTTTGTATTACGTCATGAAGTAACGTTATGTAATGCACATATAATGTAATCGTGACGTTATGTAATTTCAAGTTTCATCTCGTGTGACTCTTGAGAAGCGCCTTTTGCGGCTTACAGCCTAACTACGTAAAGACAGTTTCAGCTCCATGTCCGACCAGCAAATAGAATGGTAATAATTGGAGGCGACCTCAATGTTGACCTACGAAAAGACACCCACTACAACAAAAAGTATACCTCAGCCCTCATCGATGATCATAACCTCATGATCCCGGTGGAGACGCAACTGGATGAGCTTTGCTCTTTTTATACCCAAGATACGACGCCAGTATCGTTACTTGACTATTTTCTTGTTGACTCTACTCATGGATACTTAGTTAAAGAGTATGAAATATCTGATAGAAGCGCATTGAATAGATCGGACCATGAACCGGTTCAATTAGTAATCTCAGCTATTCTACTGAAAACTGCTCATGGGCGAGGTACATCAAAAAATGCAAAGATAAACTGGGAAAAGGCAAGAAGAGAAGGGACTACGGAACAATATCAAAGAAAGCTGGATGATCTCTTAGAAGACATCACCAGTGTTGCAGAATTAAATGAAGCCTTCAATAGAGCATCACAAGTGCTCCCGAAAAAACGCAAGAAAAACAAAGCTAGTAACTGGTGGAATCATGAACTCACAGAGCATAGGAAAAAATGTCTCAAGGCTAAAGCAATGTGGAAATCAGCTCCCGAGTGTGAGAAAAAGAAAGCTGAGCAAATATTTCGAGAACACAAAAGACACTATCATCATCATCATCATAGTTTATTAGGCACCAAACGCACAGAGAGCACATCAATTGACAAGGAAGCAAGCAGAAGACACAGAAAGGGAATTTGAATGTAAAAACTTGTCAAATAAATACTTTTTGGCAATGCGACAGCATAGAACAAGCACATCAATTCCAAGAATCGTGGATGATGGTACAGAGATATTAGAACCTGATGAGATTGCACATAATTTTTTGACTCATTTTGTCCACACAGGTAAACCGATCAAATCCAGTGCCTTCAATGAAAAGTGGAAAGAGGCAGTAGATGCAGCAGTAGAAAACATATGCAATAGATATGAAGCTGATTTTGATAGTCTCGACCAAGTGGACCCGATTGACGAAAGCGAGATTGATGAAGCTATATACCATCTAAAGAATAGAAAAGCTCCAGGATTCGACGAAATAACTGCAGAACATTTGAAAGAAGCAAAAGGAATAGCAAACGCAACAATAGCAGGTATTATGCAAGAAATCATTAATACTGGCAAAATCCCAGATAACTTCAAGTTTGGATTAGTTACCCCGGTCTTTAAAGGGACCCTCCCACCTTAACATTAGATTTGAGTTGAGATAGCCAAAATGGGGTCCCTGGCTCACAATTACCGGTTTCGGCACTCACAACATCGAGAAATGCCTTAAATCGGAAATATTGAATTTCAAAATTGCAGCATTTTGATTCAGAGGGGCTAATGCTTAGGAATACCCCTCTGAATGTGTGACGTCAGCGCAGATATCTAACGATTTTTAAATGTTTGACTAAAACGTTTTGTAGCACGCGGTGGTATATGCTATTTGCGCGCAACATCTGCCGCAAACGCCGCACTTCTAAAATAAAGTCGCTAGAAACAGCGGAGATCCCAAAAAAGTAAACAAAAGTAAAAGTCTAATATCTTGAAAACCGGTGAATATTTTTCGGTGAAATTTGGTAGATATTCGTTTTCGCTCTTTCTGAACCGAGCGACATCACTTTCATGCCAATTCATAAACTTTTTTGAAGGTGGGAGGGTCCCTTTAAAGGACATGGAACCGATCCTTCTAAGACTGATAACTATAGGGACATATCTGTCCTTACCACCCTCTGTAAAGTTTTTGAGATACTGATCGTGAAACGACTTCACCCAAAGATGGTCGAGGCTGGTATCTACTCAGAACTACAGTTTGCGTATCAAAAAAGTAGAGGGACACTCCAAGCAAACTTTGTTCTCCAAGAAGTCATATCAGCTAATAGAGACATTGGGAAAACGACCTATGTTGCATTTCTCGACGTACGCAAGTGTTTTAACTCTATTTGGCACAACGGGGTAATCTACAAACTCATATGCGCCAACATGCCACCAAGGTTGATCGTCATTTTGCGCAACTTGTATCGAGAGTTTTATGTCAAAGTGAAAGTTGGAGGAACTGTATCCACCGATGGTCGCATAGAGCAAGGGCTCAAACAGGGAGGCGTCTTATCATCGAGCATGCTGATCCTATTTATGGAAGACAAGATACGCATGCTGCTGGAATCACATAAGGGAGCCAAGATAGGGTGTAAACAAGTACCAGTTATCGCTTACGCCGATGATGAAGTACTCATAAGCACAGACCCAAACGAACTCCAAGAAATGCTTGATATCGCTTACAACCATAGTTGCTTGTGGCGTTATAGATATAACGTATCAAAAACCAAAATAATGGTCTTTGGCAGGACAGCTCCGGTACAGTGGACGCTTGGCACTGAATCAATAGAACAAACTGATGAATACACCCACCTAGGAATCATTATGACAACCAGAAGTCCAGCAAAGAGAAGGATAGAAGAATGCATGAAGAAAGCAAGAACATTTTTTGCTAAGTGTAAGAAAGGAATCAACCTCAAAATGGACAATCCGATGTCACTCTATACAACGTGGAGAATACATGCTGAACCGGTTCTAATTTACAGCCTAGCAGTTACATCCCTTTCACCAACAGATATCATGTACTTGGAAGGAATGCTCATGCGCATTTACCGTCTCATCCAAGGTTTACCAACCAAAACGCAAAAAATGGTGACATATGTGATGTTGGGTGCACCGACATGCACAAGCCTCGTAATGAGAACCGCACTCCAATTCATAGGTTTCCTTCTGAGAGCTGCGAAGGAACACACTCTAACCAGATATATCATCACCCATGGAGCAGTCAATGCTGATCGAACCACGAGTCTTGTGCGCCAATGGGACACATTGCTCCAACATCTGAACTTACCAAGCCTCTCTATTCTGGCTAATCAAAAAATAGACCAACCGCGGACAGCATGGAACAAGTTAGCATCTGCATCAGTGGATCAAAGTATGACAAAAATCATCAGGAACACAGCAGATAATATGACAAGTTTGTTTTGGCTTTCGCTACTGCCACAAACCGAAAAGTACGAGGCGCCGAAAACATTTTGGCCGGCAAGCAAGTACAGCGCAATTACCAGACAAGCGACACTAACCAAAATTGTCCTACTAACGGGCCACTCTTTGGTGGCCACAAGCATGGTTAGAAGGCACAAAGAAACTGTTGTCTGTCCATTGTGTCGTAATGCCATTGAAACTCTGGAACACATGCTCTTTGAATGTGACAAACTGAAAGACGATAGAGTAGCTGCTCAAAAAATATACAAAACTATCTTGAACAGAACGCTACCAGCAGCAGAACTTATCATCATCGCCGATAAGCCACAAAGCTTGATCATCCATTATATCTACCAAGCCCGTGTGCGCAAGGAACTCACTGAGAATATAACCAAGAAGAGTAACTGTTAAAGAGTCCTCCCAACTATGATGTCCTGAAAATTTATATCATCCAGACAGCTAACATAATTGGAAGACGATCAGAAATGATCCTGCATCTACTAGATGGAGTCGACGAAATAAGTCTAAGTCTAAGACCCAATGCTGGAATTGTGTGATCCTCGTTTGGACCGTCTGCTGTCTGCTATTTTCTGGCTCAGACTGACCTTGACTCTGCCATGGTTCAGCTAGCATCTTTTCGGTTCACTCTTGACTCATGACTCTGGAGTGACTCAAGTAAACTCTGATTGGACCTGACTCACTTCTGCCTGGCCACGCCTGGCGTATGACTCGTATCTTGTCTAAATATGACTCGGACAGCGTATGTCTCCGCCCACCCACTCTCCGTCTAACTTTTGACTCTAAATGAGTCTACCTCTGACTCCGACAGTGTCTGACTCCGCCCAACCACTGCACCTTCGAACTCTGACTCCGAATTTGACCATTTCATTTTGACTCCGTCGGCATTTGGCGCCGTTCCAGCCGTGTGTGACTCTGACTCATTTTCTGTGACTCCGGCAGCGCCTGGCACTGTTCCAGCCGTGTGTGACTTTGACTCTGACTCATTTTCTGTGACTCCTGCAGCGTCTGGCGCCGTTCCAGCCGTCTGTGACTGACTCTAACTCATTTTCTGTGACTCTGGCAGCGTCTGGCGCCGTTCCAGCCGTCGGCCAGCAGCAGTGAGGAGAGTGACGCCGGCTCCGAGGAGGGCAGCGACCTCTCCGACTCGGAGCTCGACGTCGACAGCTACTTCTTCCTCAGGGTGAGTCGCTGAGTCGGGTGTCAGCTCTGGAGGATGAGCCGCTAGTCAGGTGACAGCTACTACTTCCCAGCCCCCAGGGGTAAGCTTTTGGCCAAATTGAACTTCTAAAATCAGTCACTAAACAGAAGACAATAGCAACTTCCTCACGATGTGTCGCAGGTCAGATTTTACACAAAAGGTGAGATGCTTGAAAGATGACAGGCTTCGTTTGGTTTGACTGTTTTGATTTCGTATCGCCGTGCGATAGTTTCCGCGTGATGAGTCAGTGAACATGAGAGGCCGATAGCTGATAGCAACACTTGCAGTCTCTGATTACTCCAATGAGAGGCCGAGGAACCCGAGCAGGGGAACTCCTCGACACGAGTCCACGGTGAACGTGGCTCCGATAGCGCCGATTTCTTTGGTGAGGGGCGGGCGGACAGGTGCCACATAATAGAGGGCTTTGGCAGCTGCTACAGTGTTCCACTTCACTGGATGACAGAGCAAGCTGATGAAATACTGCCCGATCCTACATCAGTTCGGTTATGATTGAATCAGAAGGGCTGATGGAAGATGCACTTACAAATAAAGGTAACACAAAAATATAGGTAACACACTTCACACACACACACACACACTTTGTGTTGAGTTCATCCATTGACAATATACTGGTGCCGGGTGCGTTGAGTAATGCGCCCGGGGGTCTCGTTACTACTGGACCAATATCGGTCTCCTATATCATTATTTATTTTTCACAGCACGTGTTCCGACTTACCGCCGTTGTTTTTCCGTTCCGACGGCTCGTTGACCTAACGTCGGCTGCTGCCTCGGGTCAACCGACCGAGCGTGCGTACGCCGGCGGCAGACCGGCCGAGGCCGGCTAACTTTGGCCCACTGCGGCCGGGCCGCTGTGACTCACTGTCGACGCCGGAGGGGGGGGGGGGGGGGGCACGTGCGGTGCAGGATGGGGAGGGGAGGGGTGCGGCGCGTGGCCGCCCCGGGCACTGCCCGCCACTGGGGAGGGGGTGCGGAGAGCCGGAGGGGGCTGAGCGCTAGGCCCGTGGGATGGGAGCGACTGCCTGTCGAGTGTCGAACAAAGGACGGAAGGTGGCGACGGAAAGGCGCCGGTCGTTCGTCGGCGGGTTAGACTGATGAAAGTGAACTACTCTCGGGTCGGTGGTGGAAAATCCCGGGCTTGCGTCAACTGAAAGTCGCTCCACGTCCCACACTTCGGCTGGTGTGAGACAGAACTGGAGCGCGTTGCATCACTTACCTTGTTGACCTGATGGCGGTTTGTAACTCCTGGTTGAACGCCGCTGAGGGCGTAGGAACGTGTTGGCGTTGACAGCTCTGTTAGTCGTACCACGCCCCACCCTCTGTAATTTTTAACTCCACTTTCCCATGAATGAAAGATTCATAGCCGAGCGTCATAGCACTGCTGAAATGCCAGTGTGGTTTGCGATTGCTGTGTTTAAATGCCATTGCTGAATATGGCTTTGCGGGCGGCTGTAGGTCGTTCTGCCTACTATTTATTCGGTTCGGAAATCCCGACGAAAAGAAACGCTTCCGCGATTCCACAAACGCTGTCACTGGAGTTGCGAAGGGTATTCCTACGGCCCTTTGCCGTCACATGTCTAGTAGTCTCATTCTGGAGTCGGATACTGAATGACTCCGCAGTGGCGCAGCCAGGATTTCGTTTCGGGGGGGTCATCGCTTCCAAAGCGGGCCCCCTAGTGTGCGGGCCCCCACCCATTTTTCAGAATCTCTCCATATTTCATACGCATTCTGCTGGGCGGGCCCCCTTTACCTGCACGATAACCCTGAGCGAGTTTGAATCAGAAAATTTGCATAGAACAGTAGCTCGGTAATCACCCGGTCTTCACTTTTTACGCAAATTGACCACGACAGAAATATGTTACTATGACGTATGACTTCGTATCTTTCGAGTCCGATATGAGCCCCAATTCCGCAATATGCATAGCATATTATATGCAATCGGAACTGTTGCCTGCTTCTGTCGCACAAGATTTAAAAGTAGTCCCATGTGCCTGTCCTAAGTCATCTATTGGCTGCTGTAGTAGATTGTGCTTTTATTCTTCTTCATTACGTGAATTCGCTCGTAAGAAGTTTTAGCCCTCGCCGGCACAGGAGGGAGGGGTTGATGCAACCCCCTAAGGTTTTTTTCGCGAAGAACTCGCGTAAAAAAGCGGCTGATCGCGACGTAACTTCCATAGTGCGCTGAAATTCGCGCAACTTATAGAACAAGGATGGGTAACGTGCCTGTGAAGAGTCACAGCTCGATCGGGCCGGTGGTGAGCACATGGCGCGTGCTCAAAAAGTGCAAATTCGCGTCATAGACTTTACATGCATAAATCGGCTTGCAAAAATGGGCGACAATGGCTCAACTTGCCCGACACGGGTCCGGTCCCCGTGCAGTATCTCGGTAACCGTGGGTCCGATCGGCACGAGGAACACAGTATCGTGCATGAGAATCGAACGGGCTATCGAATGGTGTGCGGTGCAGGGATGGTACGCGCCACGTGCACCCGTGAGGGCACTTATGCTTGAAAAATTGACGTTTTGGACGGATTTTGGACTTAATGCTATTTTTGGGTGACTGTCAGACGGAGCGGGTTCAAACAACGCTTGTTGGCAAGAGAAATGTACCTACCGCCTCTCATAGGAAAATTGTGAAAAGCTAATTGATCAAAAACAAGGTGGAACAAATTGCTGGAGAAAATAGCATTTGCTTATGACTTACTTAATTACAGGGGTTTTGCTACATAACCTGGTATGTTTGACAATTGAGATGGGCATAGATTGGAAGAGCATTCAATTGTGACCAAGGTCCAATCATCGCTTTTGCATGACGAGCAACAATATTCTTAAGAATATAAACGTTTCAAACCTCTACATAGTAATTCATCGATGGCTTTCACTCTTCAATAACCTACGCCAACCTATGTCATGAAATACACTTGGCATGTTCTATAGTAGAACGCATGGTTATTATCAGACACGAGCACCTCGATGCGATGGATATTTTTTCCCAAAACCAAAATGCTTAGCCGTCAAAAGGCAATCGACCGTAATGGATACATAACCCACAGACACAAGACCAACCAAACGCCCACCGATCGAAAATACCCCTTATTCGCGTTGCGAAGCAAGCGGGTCACCCTAGCGGGCCCCATTCACCCGGGGGCTCGGGCCCTATCCACATGGGGGACCAAGACCTATCCATACGGGGGCCCGGGCCACGTTCACCTGGGCTCCGGGCCTCGTCCACCCGGGGCTCCGGGGCCCGCCCACCAGGGGGCCCGGGCCCCATCCAGCCGGGGCCTGGGGTCCGTACTCCCGGGGGCCCGGACCCATCCATCGGGGGGCCCTGGCCCCATCTACCCGGGGGGCCGTGCCCCATCCACCTAAGGGGCCCGGGCCCGTTCTCCCGGGGCCCGGGCCCCATCCACCCGGGGGCCTGTGCCCTATCCACCCAGGGGCCCGTGCCCTATCCACCCAGGGGGCCCGGGCCCGTTCTCCCGGGGCCCGGGCCCCATCCAACCGGGGGTCCGGCCCCGTCCACCCGGGGCTCAGGGCCGTTCTCCCTGGGGCCCGGGCCCCATCCAGCCGGGGGCCCGGGCCCCCTCCACCCAGGGGGCCCGGGCCCGTTCTCCCGGAGCCTCGGGCCCCATCCACCCGAGGGGCCTGGACCCGTTCTCGCGGGACCCGGGGGTCCGGGCCCCGTCCACCCGGGGCCCGTTCTCCCGGTGGCTCGGATCCATCCACCGGGGCCCCATCCGCCGGGGGGCCCGGGTCCTATCCACCCGGGGGCCCGGACCCATCTACAGGGGGCCCGGGTCCCATCCACCCAGGGGGCCGGGCCCGTTCTCATGGGGGCCCGGGCCCTGTCCACCTGGGGCCCCAGGCCGACCCCTCACCCGAGGTGTCGCAGTGGGCATTTCTCGAAGCGGGCTCGTCCGATTAGATTAGGACCTCTCTCTCTCCTCTCTCTCTCTCTCTCTCTCTCTCTCTCTCTCTCTCTCTCTCTCTCTCTCTCTCTCTCTCTCTCTCTCTCTCTCTCTCTCTCTCTCTCTCTCTCTCTCTCACTCTCTCTCTCGAGCGGGCCCCTGACAGAAATTTCGGGGGGGTCAGCTGACCCTCTGACCCCCCCCTGGCTGCGCCACTGTGACTCCGTCAGTGACGTCGGAGTCGGCGTGACGTGACGTGGGAGTATGTGACGCAAGCTGACGGAAGTGACGCGGCGCGGGGACACGGACTCTGTGCAAACACCTGTTTGACGAACCGACTGTTACAAGGTCATCTGTTTTTACCCCAAGCTTGTTTGCAGTTTAGTTGAACGGGATACCTGCTTATGCAGTCAAAGAACACAGGTCGATAACGGAAACGGAAAGAGATATCAGTGAAGTGGGAGCAATAGAACGATTCATAAGACATATGCTGATAGCTCGTAGGTGCTCAGCTGCATGACCACTTATGTCTATTGATGAATATCCACTACACCACTGACCATTGGTGCATTTTTATAAAATATATGTCTCCCCAGTTCGCCCAGGTCGTCACGTATGCACAAACTCCCCGATTTCCAGCCCCCTCTGACCCCCACCCACCCGTCTCTCTGTCCCCCCAGCCGGTGTCGACGCGGCAGCGGAGGGCTCTACTGCGAGCCTCCGGAGTACGTAAGATTGAACCGATGGAGAAGGACGAATGTCGAGACATCCGCACCTCGCGAGAGTTCTGCGGCTGCGCGTGCAAGGTGGTTTGCCGACCTGACAACTGCCAGTGTGCAGGTGCCGGCATCAAGTGCCAGGTGGGTGTGTGGGACTGGTGGGGGGGGGGGGCAGGGGGGCGGAGAAAGGGATGGGTGGGTGGGATAATTGTGGGCATTGGTTGTGAGATTTGGTGATTGAGTATGGGAGGGAGTGCAGGCAATTTGTTGAGAAGATAGATGGCAGTGTGGTTTCATGGTTGGGTGTGTGGGTTTATTACGCGGAGTGGATCGTGACATTCGCTCAGGTATCGATGATAGCTGGAGCTCTGTCTCGTTGCTTTGTGTAAAGACAGGCTCAGCACCAAGTTACTGCTAATGCCGTGCCCCCATGGCCCCCGTGACCTGTGGCGTCTAACCCGGCAGGTGGACCGACAGAACTTCCCCTGCGGCTGCACCCGAGACGGCTGCCAGAACCCCTCCGGCCGCATCGAGTTCAACCCCAGCCGCGTGCGCTCTCACTTTGTGGAGACCATCATGCGCGAGCAGCCTCCGCCGCCGGCGCCCGGTCCATCGGGGCCGGGTCCGGGCGGGGCGGGCGCCGCCGGCTGGGCGAGCTGCGGCTGGCAGAAAACGGCCGGCTGCGCCGCCTCGCCCGGCCAGCAGTACATGGCCGAGCAGGAGTTCCCGAACGGCGGGTACGCGGCGACCGGGGGAGGGGCAGCGTTCGCCGAGCTGTCCGCCCCATACCAGGAGGATTCATCCTACTCGGAGAACAGCGACGGCAGCAGCGACGGCAGCTACGAGACGGCCGGCGCGGCGGTGGCGGCCGCCCCGCCGCCCGCCTACCAGCCGCCGCAGACGCAGTCGCACTACTCGAGCTTCTCGTTCGAGGGTGGTTTGCAGAACTACGGGCCGCTGCCGGGCGCGGCGCCGCCCTACCAGACGGCGGCGCTGTCCGGCTATCCGCAGCCGTACACGGTCTGCCAGAGCTACACGGCCAGCTCGCACTACCCGGCGCCGGCGCCGCACTACAGCTACCCGTTCAACAAGTACCCGACCTCGGGGCCGGGCCCGGGCGGCGGCGGCGCGCCGGTGGCCAGCGCCGCGCCGCCGGCCGCCGGCTACCCGCCGTCGTGCGGCTACCCGAGCTACCCGGCGGCGGCCGGCTGCTCGTACGAGCCGGCGCCGCCCGTGTACGCGGCCGCCGGCCCGTACGACCCGGCCGCCTGCTCGTACCCGGCGGCGGCGCCGGCGGCGAGCTTCGCCGGCCCGCCGGCCGCCGGCGCCGCCGCCTTCCCGCCGGAGCCGGCCGCGCCGGCCAACACGGGCGCCGCCGCCGGCGACGAGCGCAAGTACACGGACCTGCGGAGCGTGCCGCGGCCAGCCGGCGGCCAGCTCGAGTCGCTGGCCGACCTGCTGCAGGACAAGTTCGGCGGTTGGGCGGCGTCCGGCGCCGGCAGCGGCGGCCCGACCGTCACCTCGGCCGCCAGCACGGCCGGCACCGCGTCCTACTGCGGCACGCCGCCCTCCGAGGACTCGGGGGTCGATGTGGACGAGTGCGCAGCCAAGCACGCGCCGCCCGCGGACGAGAACATTGGCCAGATTATGAAGAAGACAATGGTTGAGAGCGTGTCGGCGTGAGGCGCTCCCGCCGCCGCCGCCACCCCTGTTTGAAACGCCAGACATGTGTTGCAATGTTTTTATGGTTATTTAACTGACATGGGAGGAAACGAAAAGAGGGATTTCTAGCTAAGGCCGTAGTTCCAAAGCTGTCTTTCAGAGAGCAAATAAACACGGGATGATTGTTACAGTGCTGACTTGGCGGAACCTGGCCACGGTTTTTCGGTCACTTTGGCAGAACGCACGACTAACTCAGCGCGCCTGAGCGTCACATCGGAGGCTGGAATATTTCTCTCTGCAATCAAAACGATTCGACGCGTGGCTACCGGCGACAATACTGTGATATTTACAAGGTTGCAGCTAGCAGATATCCCATATACTCTGTACATAGCGGCATGCGGCGGGGGTGGGGCCCCCGCGCCATCTCGGTATGTGTTAGCTGTAGCCTTTGTTCGTGTTGTGTCGTCCATAGGCGCTCGTGCTTGTTTGTTTGGTGCGCCGGCCGAGCGGCGGCGCTCACCCCCGCATTGTCTCTCGCACCGTTCGTGTCATTTCTACGCAGAATGATGCCTCGGCCAAAGACTGCAAAATACATTAGTTAAAGCCACGCATCTGTCGCGTAAATGCATCCGATAAAACGACGTTTAACCCGCCTTTTTAGCCATAGCTTGTGCTGTTGTGCCGAAAGCTGCCCTGACCCGGCTGGAGGACAGTTTTTCCGTTCTGTGATTGGTTGAGCTGCTGGCAGCTGGCGGTCGCCGGCCGACCCTTCCATGTATGGTTTTTACACGGTCTTTTTACACCTTTTTGACCACTTTCAGTCTTCCATCCCTGTCTGTCTTGTTATGTTTCATTCTTCTTTGTAATGTGCCGATGTGGAAGGTTTGCTGGTCAGGGTCAATCATTTGTCATCCTTCTTGCATAATCTTCTAATGGCCTCTTAATGCTGAAGTAGCATAAGATATACACAATGAATACGTTGGATAAACATTTTGGTTAAAGACTAGCAAACCTTCCAGTTTTAAACTGATATATAAACAAAAACCTGTACATACACCAGAATAGCTTCCGAACAATTGTTACGAGCGAGCGAGCGCAGCGAGCGAAGTGAGTCTTTTCAATATAACGGAAAAATCTCAGTATGAGCGGCCCGGCCCGGCCCGGCCCGGCCCGGCCCGGCCTGTAACGCTTTTGAGAGGCTTATATCTCAGCAACCGCTGGACCGATTGGCCTGCGGTCTTTTTTGTTGGGTAGCCCCATCCCTTCTACCCCGTAATTGACTACTTTTGATACATCTCAGTGACCGTCGTGGCACGTGCCACGTGAAAAGTCAGGGGTGTTCAAGCTGTTTTGCAAAAGTAGTGATTTTGAGAGGCTCATATCTCAGCAGCCGCTTGGGCGATTGACTTGCGGTAATTTTTGTAGGGCAGCAGCATCCCTTCTACCCAAAATAGGATACTCTCGATGCATGTGGGTCACCCCCAGTGCACGTGCAAAATACAACAATAAGAGGTGCCAAATTTGTTCCCATTTCAGTAACTCGGTAATTACTGGGGCGATTTCGCTGAAACTTGGCATACAGGTAGGCACCCACCAGGCAATGCATTCCCATGTGTTACGGTTAGGGTGCTACTGCACGTGCGCACGTGCAGGGGGCGTTTCCAGATCTCGAGAACGGCTGGGCCGATTGCGCTCAAATTTGGTACACGGTTGGGGACCAGTTAGTAGGGTGCCGTGCAAAAGTCATTTTGGACCCCGTTTGCACGTGCGCACGTGCAGAATGCCGCTTCCAGATCTCAGGAACGGCTGGGCCGATTGCGTTCAAATTTGGCACACCGCTAGCGACCAGTTAGAAGGGTGCTTTGCGCAAGCCCGCTGGAGGCACCCTCTCGCCCTTCCGCACGTGCAGGGCTCACTATCTCGCTCGCTCGTTCTTCGCCCAAAAGGCGTTTTACTGGTAAACTACACAGCACGACCTAAATCGGACATAAAATGACATTACACCTGAATAGCTACCTGGTATTCACAGTTTAATAGATGCAGCGTTGCGTAGATTGTAGAGCCGCCATGAGACCCACGACGGCTTTACCAGCTTACCTTGGGGAGCTCTGCTCTGTTACATACCGGACTCTCCATCGCCTGATTCTGCGAGAGTAAAGTATGTGCTTGCCGTTCGCAAGACAAACGTTGTGCGTCATACGACAAGGAAGAACTTGCGTCGCCAGCACGGACCGCCTTGCTACAGTCGCGATCGCTCCCTAAAGTTTTTTTTTTAAGTCGCTAGATATTTGCAGCCGAGGTTTACGACATGCCGCGGAGTTGTCAGGATTCCACGGGTGATTGTCAATCCGTTCTGGCTGATCGGCATGTTTCACTGTGTCACTGGGCCAGATCAGACTATACATTCCTTCCATTGTCCGCTAGGCCGCCCAAGTCCAACCTGTGCCCATCCGAGATTTTCTGCCGGGCCCGTGGCGGCCATTCGGGTGATTTTCTGGTCGACATCCGTCTATGGCTGCTCCTCATCACGGGTTTACTGCCGGCCTCATCCAGTTTAGGGGCGGTGCGGCGAAAGGTCGGCAGAACGGGGGCCAGATCGCAGCCCGGGCGGCCGTTCGCCGTACAACCTTTATCTCGAGAGCGTAAAAGTGAGACGGCCGGTTCTGCCGTCGAGCGGTCTCCTCTGAATTTATGCCGACCTTTAGGAGCCGGCGCGTTTATGTATGTCGGCTCTCTAGGAAACAGCGACTGAAAGCTATTACTGCCGGCTGGATACCTAGAGTCCGGCTGGCAACAGCACAGCGAGTCGCTATCGGCTCATCCAATCGATCATCCTCATCTAGCCCTTCCTTCCAATCATACGCCTTTGTTCAGTCGCGATCGCTCCCTAAAGTTTTTTTTTTTTTAAGTCGCTAGATATTTGCAGCCGAGGTTTACGACATGCCGCGGAGTTGTCAGGATTCCACGGGTGATTGTCAATCCGTTCTGGCTGATCGGCATGTTTCACTGTGTCACTGGGCCAGATCAGACTATACATTCCTTCCATTGTCCGCTAGGCCGCCCAAGTCCAACCTGTGCCCATCCGAGATTTTCTGCCGGGCCCGTGGCGGCCATTCGGGTGATTTTCTGGTCGACATCCGTCTATGGCTGCTCCTCATCACGGGTTTACTGCCGGCCTCATCCAGTTTAGGGGCGGTGCGGCGAAAGGTCGGCAGAACGGGGGCCAGATCGCAGCCCGGGCGGCCGTTCGCCGTACAACCTTTATCTCGAGAGCGTAAAAGTGAGACGGCCGGTTCTGCCGTCGAGCGGTCTCCTCTGAATTTATGCCGACCTTTAGGAGCCGGCGCGTTTATGTATGTCGGCTCTCTAGGAAACAGCGACTGAAAGCTATTACTGCCGGCTGGATACCTAGAGTCCGGCTGGCAACAGCACAGCGAGTCGCTATCGGCTCATCCAATCGATCATCCTCATCTAGCCCTTCCTTCCAATCATACGCCTTTGTTGTCAAACTGGAAATTTGTATTTCATACAAGATTGCTGCACGATCCATGCCAATCCTCACCTCCTGACTAGAGCTCTTTGGTATAACTGTCTCCTGAGATCGCAGGATATCTATACTTTCTGAGATCGTACCTGACTAGCATCGTTTTCATCCCTCAGTCCCGGCCGCACCTGGACGGACAGTCGGATCGATCGACATAAACCACTGTGGGCGTAAAGCCCTCGCCTTATCATACATGAGGCCACTGCAGTTACACCGGCTCATGGAAAGGTTCAGTCACTCGGCGAGCCTTACCACGCCGCGCTACTAAATATCATGGCGTCACGAGTCCATTTCCCTCTCACACCACCATCACAAGCGTCTTTCAATCCGAGTAAATCCACCCACCGCCTTTCGCCACGCGATCTACACCTCATTGTAACCCTGTCTATCACTGCCTCCCCACCAGCGTCTTTCCCGTGTGTCGTTCTACTCGGAGAGCTGACAGAGCAGCGCCACGCCGCGCCGGATCCAGTGCTCCTGAGGCCGGTCGGTGGGCAGTTCGATGGCCAGCACGAAGTTAGTGCTGTGTCCCGTAGTGCTGAGCGTTCCGCGGCGCTCCGAGGTCTTGTAGCAGGGACACGTGTAGCTGCGACGCTCCGGCAGCTCGTCCTGGGGAGTGATAGGACGGGAAGGAAGATCACATTGGAGAAAGAGGTCACGCCACATGGCAGATCACAGGCGGCTGTAAAAGGGCGGCTGACATCATGGTGGGGTTCACATCACAGGTCATGCAAAAGTCGTACTCATCCGAGATGCTCTACTATAATTCATAATTTACATCCGATGTGAAAAAACTAGTGTCCGGAATCCGTCATATCTGAAACAGAAACAACCCACGAAGCACCACATCGGGACGACTCCATATAACACAAAGGCAGTAGAATTCGCTGGACGTCTCTCCCGGGTCCTACCTTTTTGACGGGTTTCATCCAGAGCACGGGCAGCGTGTCGTAGAGTATTTTGGGCGGCGATTCGTCCAGCACCTTCTTCTCCCGGCTGAAGCAGGCGCCGTCGATGAAGAGGCCGGTGACGTAGACGCCGTCCTCGGGTGGCTCCGTGTAGTCTTTGTCCTCCAGTACCTGGTGGAGACGGAGATAAAACAGTGGCGTCTGTCACAACAGCAAAGCGTCGTGATAGTGTAACGTCTGTCTAGTCTGGAGCTGGAACGTGGAAATGGAAATAAGATTAGCCAATTTCATAAACGATCCGGAAGCTGAAGCTGAAAAATATGAAAAGTTTGAGTCACTCCGGCGCTCACTCATTATGATTTTTTTGCCGGAAGTTGCCCACGGCCGCTCGGTCGGTACTCCGACCGAGCCTGTTGATATCGGCCAGTCCCACGAGCCTACATAGTACCGTGTATTTAGGGCCTTGCTATTACCGTGTTGTGATGCTAGTGTGAGCCACTCATACTCCCAACTTCCAGCCGTGTACTTAACACTCCCAGTTTCTCACCATGTCAGCAAACCTCCCAGTTTCTTACCTGGAAGTCGAATGTGAGCAGGTCGATGGGGATGGTGTTTTTGCGCGCCAGGTTCTGCTGGGCGGCCGTCAGGAAGGCCTGCGTGAAGTAGAAGCCAGAGACCCAGAACACCACCGGCGGGCCCTCCTCGTACCATTTCTGACGGTGTGGCGCAAAACACGGGTCAGTAGACGGTTGATAAAGTCAACAGACTGTAGAATATGATCTTTTTGTATCGTGAGTGAGACAACTTTTATTTTTAACACAGATTAGGACGATCATCCGTCCAGCATGGGCTGCAGTTCGCCACTACGACAGCCGACCGGCTCATAAAATAGTACCTACGTCTGCTTTTCTGTCACAGAGCGAACTAAAAAATATCTGTCAAAAATCCATACAGGAAACGATTCAAAGACCGCAGACAGCCGTCACATCCAATGAAGACACAACGGCAACGTCGTAATGAGTTAAACTTTATACATCAGACCAAAGTTTTCGGAAAATTGAATCGCAGCCACTTGTAACGCAGCCAACTGCATCGGTTTACATACCACATCACACCACACCACGCACGCAATACATGCTACTACCGCCTTCTTACTATAAGTATAACACTCTCGCCACCGAACAAAGCTGCGAGTCATATCAGCGGAGGCGGCAGCCGGCTGGACAGACCACATCGGCCACAGCCCCGCGCGCCGACTTGCACCGACTGGGGATCGTTATCCAGCCCGACTGCCGGTGAATTTCCAGGTCAGCGGCACACCGGCTCTGATCTACGACCGTCCTTCCCTCCAATTTGACGCACCCGAGACGAAAAGTTTTCAGGACGGACGCCGAAATGTCATGCAAACCGGTGCCAGCGGCGCACTATGCCCGATAGCGTCATCGATTTGTTCTGATGTAAGCAAACGTAGCGATTTGGGATGGTGTGGTATGTGCCGGCGCTTTGAATAGAAGCCCCGATTCCATAGCGGTGAATCATATCCGCGAGAGGCACGCTGATACGTGTCCGGGTCTCACCGATTCGCCGACCAGGCGTGGGATGGAGAACTATGGCCGTGAAGACCCGGACTTCCGTCCCAAGTTCAAAAGGCCCTAAACCGCCCAGGTCCGTCAGTACACTGTCACAAGCCCGCCGTCAAGTCTCACAGTCGCATGTCCGGCCCACCGTCAGAGGTTCTTTCAATATACCCTGTTCAGAGGCTCCTTTACTAAAATCATCCTCGAATCCTCGTCCCTGTTTCGTCCGAGGTCCGTCCCTATTTCGTCCGAGGCCGGTCCCTGTTTCGTCTAAGGGTTCGTCAGAGGTCCATCCCTCTGTCCCTGTATTCGTCTGAGGTCCGTCCCTGTTTCGTCAGGGGTCCCCGTCCCTGTTTCGTTGGTTTCGTCCCTGTTTCGTTGGTTTCGTCCCTGTTTGTCAGGGGTCCGTCCCTGTTTCGTCCTCGGCCAGTCCCTCGGCGGCGCGGCGCGCGGGGCAGGCAGAGCGTCAGGGGAGCTCCGTGGGCGGCGGGCGGCCTCCGGTCGATCGCCGGCTCCCCTCCTCTCTCCTCCCTCTCTCCCTCCCTGCTCCGCTGCGTAGTGTCCCACAGACAACTGCGCACGAGCTGAACCGACCGAGCGCGCCACAGACCCAATCCAGTTCCGGCTCCTCCAGTCCCTCTGCGGACCATGCTCTAAGGTTGCTGTCAGTTGCGCCCTTGGATCGCTTTCATATCCCACCCACTGCATGAAGCCACATCCTGCATTGCTGACTGTGATATTGACGTTTGCCTTTGTCTCCATCATTCAACAAAGTTCGCCCAACCCGCGTCCCACCCGACTAAGAGAGCTTCTCATCCCTTTACACACCCTACAGACACCAGTCCTCCATCAGTCCGCACGTATCAGAGCGTCCGGAGCTGACCGAACTCCGGTCGCCGGTCCGGCTCCGGGTCCGGCCGGCCAGTTTATGAGCTGCGCCGGGGCCGGCGCAGCAGCGTAGACCGGACATACCCCACCCGACCTCCCGTGGAATGACAAGACGAGAATGGGCGGCCGGGACACAGGCCGGGGCATACATAGAGTACACGGGTGTAACTGCTTTCAGATGGCGTAATGAAAATTATGTTGCATAGGAAATCGAGCTATAATGCAGCTGCCAATGACACTGATATGATAAGGTGAGAGGGCGGTGATTGGATGACTGGTTAACTGATGGGTTTTCCTAAAAATGTTACATGCATAACACGGCGTCCCAAAATTATATTTCGGCTTGGGTGTCGGAGGGGAATATTCGCCACTAGAACGAGGGCTGAGAGTGGAAAAATGCCAGTCAGAAAAGCACAAAAAAGAGCGAAAAACAGGGATCAACAATGTATTTGTGAATGTTGAAGGAGGTGGGAGCTGCTTTAAAAGATAATTAAATCGAAAATTAACCCACGAGCCGCTGGGGGGGGGGGGCATAAAGTTGCCCCCCCTTACGTTTTGTGACATATCTCCGAAACCTGATGAGCTACGAACGTGAAACTTGGCATAGCTTCAAATGAATACCTAGGCAATGTTTGAGGAAAGTTTGGTGGTTTTAGCACCTAAGATGACGTCACAGTGACGTCATAAAGTTTTGCTGTTTTCCGATATGGACCGTTTCTGATGACGCTGAGCATGAAACTCAACTGTAATTGAACTAGACAGCACCTGCTGTCATCCTAAAACATCTAACTACACTTCCATCTAGTTTCTGACCAAAAATCGGTCCTTTATATTCGGTCCCATATATCTGATGTATCGTAAGGAATATGAGAGTCGCAAATCTATAATTTCACTTATGACGTCACTGTGACGTCATCTCAGATGAGATCAACACCAAATTTGGGCACAACCTCGGCTAGGTATTCAGGAAGATATGTGCAAAGTTTCGCTTCTCTATCTCTTCGCGTTGCGACGATATCGTCGCAGAAGTAAAGGGGGGCAACTATATGCCCCCCCCCCCCCAGCGGCCGGCGGGTGGCGCGGAGGCCCAGCGGCCGCAGGGTTAACCCGCGCCCCGTAGGGGGGGGGGGCCGAAACGGCCCCCCCCCCTGTCCTTTTCGGTCGATATCTCCTAAACGGCTGGAGATATCGCCACCAAACTTTAAGGACCCCTCCGGGCATCAATTTTACACATTGTGACCAAAAATTTTCCCAGAGGCTGTGATAGGTTGGCCACAAATGACGTCAGAGTGACGTCATGTTCTGTCATTTTCGACCGAAAAAAGACCTTCGCGAGAAGACCTGTCAGGCCTACAGCTTTGAAGATACAGAAAAATGATCAAGACATAAAAGGTGTAGAATTGACAGGGCTACAAAACTGCTATCTCGGATTTTTGAAATTTTTGAGTTTTGATCCCCAAAAATCAAAAAAGCATTTCTTTTGGATATATTAGCCAAAAAATCCAAAAAGTTTTTTGAGTTTCGAAAAACCGGAATATATGTGATAGTACCTACCGTCTTCTATCTACATACCAAATTTCAGATCGATACCTCGTTTTTTGGCCAAGTTATAGCGAAAAAACTGTTCAAAAATGATGACGTCAAATTTTCAAACTCAATTTTTGGCAATTCTGGAACTTGTAGAGCAAAACAAAGACCACCATTAGACTCCCCGTGACGAGCTGCATCGAATGGATACCCATTTTATGCAAAAATATTAACTTTGAAATTTGACCTAATTTGACCTGACCTTGACCTGACCTTCACCAAAACGTGACCTAGGCTGGCCCCAAAGGCTGCCTAACCCACATAATCGCATTTGTCATGTAAAATGGACCATAAAACAAGTATCACACGACACATTCATATTGTGACCCCCGGTGACCTGACCTCGCTGTGACCTGACCTGGTATCAGTGACCTCAGATAGCAAAGTATGTGTTTGACGAACAATATACCATCGATGGTTTTCAATAAATTACCAATTTACTCGATTTCACAGCACATTTCTTGAATTGCCTGTGAACGGTGAAAACCTGACCTTTGACCTGACCTGTGACGTCATCGGTTTGACCTAGGTCAATGAAATTTGGTCACAAGGTAGTTCCCGGGTAGGGCTATCAAACGCCGTTTGAATTTTGAAAATCGGCCGGTAACTTTCCGAGATCTTAGGGGGGGGGGGCCGAAACGGCCCCCCCCCCCTACGGGTGGTAGGGTCCGCCGGTAGCCCTACGGGGCGCGGGTTAAGGGAGGCAAAAGGTACCCGCAGATGCTCTTTATTGGTAAAATAGGAGTGAAAAAATGCTCTGGAAAGTTGGAGGTGAGAGTGGAAAATTATTTTGATTTGGATGTCATTTCCCACTCAAACTGTCAAATTTTGGGACACTTAATTTGTCAAATTTTGGGTTATGCGGCCCGCATAACAAACCAAAGGTGATTAATTGCTTCATCGTAAATGTCGTAAACCTTTCAAAGGTGGATTATCATTGGCCACACTTACTGCTACACTGTGTAAAAACTACAAAGAGGTGGTGAGCAGTGTGCGAAGACCACGTAAAGTCGCGACCTATTAAAATTCCTGTGACCATCGACAAGGATTTCTCCAACTCTAACTTAATATTTCCTATCCAGCTAGTCCAGAACCTCAGTTTACAGACCATTGCACTTTACGAGTGCCGTTAGCGCTCTTTATAAATCCACTCGACCGAAAATTCTGACGAAATCGAAAACCAAACGCCGAGCTAAATCCCGCCTTTTGGCGTACAAGCGCGACTGCTTTCCGGACGACGGCTGTGGAGTATAGCAGGGCAGTGGGCGCGGCTTTGGGGCCCGCCGCGCTCCGCTCGACTTTCATTCATTTATTCATTCGACGGGCCCGGTCGATGGGGAGATGTCGCTCCACGGGGATGGGGGTGGGGGTGGGGGTGTAGGCAGGTTGAGGATGCCCAGAGTCTCGAGCGCCGACAGAATGACACACTGACTAAAAGCTGTATCGACCGTGATTATTATATTGTGAATAAAAAATTCAAAAGGATAAATGACAAGAAAACTTGATTAATCAACGAACAGACAATCATGGGACTAGTTACGAAAGTGTGTTATTTTTTTGTCCCCGAAAGCGCAAGGCCACAGATGGAGGATGTTATATGATGATTGACCCCATACTGGAAGCTCGCTAGCAAAGCTGCCTGTGAAACAGTAACTTCCCCTAAACACCATTTTACCACCATATTCACCAACCGACAGGAGATTATTCAAGTGTAGGCATGGAAAGGATGCCCTAACTAGGAAATCATGTTCAACTTATTAACACAGCTAGTATATATGTTACAGGCCGTATGAAAACTCAGTCCGTTTGCAAACGGCCTGGCCCGATTCAGGCCGTTTGCAAACGGCCTGGACAGCCCAGTCAGTATGCAAACGGACTGAAAAGTCAGGCCGTTTGAATACGGGCTGAAATTCCAGGCTGTATGCAAACCGCCTGAAATTTCAGGCCGTTTGCAGACCGTCTAGGCCGTATGACAACTTTCCAGACACCAGGCCGTTTGCAAACGGTCTAGACATTTTGAAAACAATCTGGTCTGCATAAAGTTACAGCTGGACAATGTTGAGTTTGTTGAAGCACGACCGTTTCATGACATTACATGGCACCATGAAATCCTGAGGTGCATTCGGCATTCGGAAAAAAATATTGTCACTCGGATATTCTCCGTCGGAAAATTATTGTTGAGCGCCTATCTTCAGCATGTCTTGTTATCGCGATACCGTTCGTGATCCCCGATGATTCTCGCTAGTTCCGGAAAACTATCCCTCATTTTCCCGATGACGAATGCAGGCCTGGTCAGTGGTCAGGAAGAGATTAGCAGAACTGAGACCCGGCCCGTATAGCGCCCGGTCGACCCGGGCTTCCCCCGGACTTCAAAGTTTCGCCTTCCACCGCAATGGTCAAGTATTGCCGGCGTACGCCACCGGCCAGCCGCCGGCGGTCGACCGGGCGCGGTGAGGACTCTAATGTGAACCAGTGGCGCGGGAACTTCTTCCAGACGGGGGGGGGGGGGGGGGCTGAACCATAATAGAGATCAACCTAGGGTACCCCCAAATCTAGTTTTCCCACCGGTTTTAGGCCACTTATTTTTCGGACCTTGGCCTTTTCAACAAAAAAAAAAACGAAAATATTTGCAAAAAAATCCGCTATTCCTTCTCAGCTGAGTGAAGAAACTACCGTTTGGCAGCCTGGAATAAAGGTTTTAATCTGCCAAATGAGTTGCCGAGCCAGTGAGAGAGGTGGATTTTTCACTAACATGTTTTCTTCCTTTGCGACCCGCAACCCCTAATTAGGGGAGGACAAACTGCCCCAACGGTTCCTGACCTCATAAAAAGTTGTGGGGCACAAACTGCCTCCACGGCCCCAGAGCTGTAGGAGCAAGCTTCCCCCACTGCCCCCTCCCCCGGTTCCCGCGCCTATGTATGAATCTATGAAATTATGTTGGTAGATTTCCGATTTCGATTCCTCCAGCGGGGTGTGGGGGGGGGGGGCTCAAATACATTACGAGCCCCCCCCCCCCCCCCCCAGCCGAAAAGATGGAGGGGCTCAGCCCCCGCTAGCCCCCCCCCCCCCGGTTCCCGCGCCACTGATGTGAGCTCTGATGTCCATTGCGCGCTCCGGCGTTTTATGCCGTAAAATAATCGGTGTCTTGTAGTGATACGTTTCACCAGACCTCACCAGTAGTGGCTTCACCAGGCTCCATCAACTGGATGGCCGTACACAGGCGGACCGTGAACTTGTATAGTTAGTAATATTGTCGAAAAACGGCCGGGCCGAGCATCAGCACAGTAAGAAAATGTTCGACGTATGTAGACGAGTCATTCGGCATGGAATGCGCAAGCATTCACATGGATGCAACCTGACCATCGACCAACCTGGATCCATTAAGTTCAATCTTCAGAGGCTGCTGTAGTTCGCCAGACCGTTTGAAAACTGACTAGGCCGTTTTCAAACTGTCTAGGCCGTTTCAAACTGCCTAGGCCGTTTTCATACGGCCTGATATTTCAGGCGGTTTGCAAACGGCCGGCTTTTTCAGGCCGTTTTCAAACGGCCTGACTGGGCCAGGCCGTTTGCAAACGGACTGGGTTTTCATACGGTCTGTAACATATACACACCTTGCTGGAGCTCCTGAGCCGATTTTCAGTGATGCTATACTCCCGTCTGGGCAACTGAATCCGTCGGTAACTACCACTCCAGATTTAATATTGCATTGCCTAATTTTATAAATTGCTAGCTCGTTAAACTCCGCTATGCAAATTATATAGCAGCCCTTTAGCAGTTATCTACCCAGTGTGGTCGGCCTGAACGGTCCCCCACTGACCTGAAGAAACTGAAGTCGTGCCAGGAAGTCTGTGACGTAGCTACCGAGAGGCTTCAGGGACGGGTAGGACTTGGCGCGCCACATGCTGGGGATCTTGCCGGTCATGCAGCTGGTGAAGACCTCCTCCAGTTCTGCAGACATCACCACCAGACCTGCCGGACGGGACGCGGCGGCGCCGGGCACGCGGTCACATAATCAACTTACATGCTATTCCGATACGAGCCAAGCACATTACACCCTAGCTTCACTCAGATCAAGCAAATAGTGATAAACGCCCTCGTCATCAACCGACAGAAAGCTCCGGCCATCCGTTCCCGGCAGCTCCAGTCAAGATTTCCACTGGCCGCCTGAATGTAGATTGTACCGCAAGGCACGGCTGTACTGCGGCACAGCCTATAGCGCAGTGGCCGTGCGGGCGGACGGAACGGAGCATCGGACGATACGGGACGGGGAGTAAGGATGTTACCGGACCGATCCTACAGAAAACAGGCTAGAGTGTACAAAAATTACTATTGCAGGCATAAATGGTGTTTGACAAATGATACGAGAAACTGCAAGCGCCAAGCATCTCGAACGGTATGTTACCTGTTACCCTGCATCAGATTTCTCTGCACGTCCTATAACGCTATTTACTCCAATTATACACCTTAAAACGAAAAGTACTCTATGGATTTCTATCCCAAATACCCTTCCTTCTCTTCCGCTGTCTGACCGACCTTTGATGGCCTTCTTCAGCGAGAGCAGGCTCTGCCTGATGACTGTGAGCAGCGCGTTGAAGCGGCCCATCTCCTGCACAAGCACCGTGTTCATGCTCTGCTCGTACATGGTCGGGTACTTCTTCAGCACAAAGTCGATGTCAAAGTTGTCCGGCAGGCGCCTGACGATGTCGTCGGCGATGTGGTAGACGGCGTCGTCGGAGGCAGCGCCGCCGCCGCCGGTCGCCGCGCCCTGACCGAGACGGGTCAACGTCAGTGGTCGTGTGTGCATTATTAACGATTCGCTCCGGGGATACGTACAACTACACAACTCTGACATCTGCTAGTTCAAAGCGTCCCTTCGCTCTGCTCCTCACCGATGCTGAGTTTTGAACACAAATAGTAGCATTTTCTCATCATACATTCAACTTTCCGCTTACGTCCGGTGTCGCAGGCTGCATAATTGTGGAACCAAAGAGCGTTCTGCATATTAAGAAGAACATTCGTCAGTGAATCTAACCTTTGAAACGTTACTTCATTATTCGAATTCCACCAGCCATTCAGCACACATGGCAAGCTCAAGACTGGACGCCACAAACACCATAATTTTACGTTATTCTCTACATGCGCAATATTCCTCAAAGCTCATCTAACCACCTGTCCCGATGCTTCTACTCAGATCCATCCCCTCCTCAGTACTATGCAATCCCAGCCGTCCATCTGCTCCACCGACCAACAGGGTCGAACCTGACCGCCGCCTGTGCCGTTCCCACGCTGGGCAGCCCTCTCCCCGCCCCGTCCGTCCCTAGGCAGAGCGGCGATTAGTCTCTACCTGCCAGTAGCCGTCATGGGCGGGCTCAAGTGATCAGGGAACGCTTGAACCTCGTTTGGGGTTGTTATATGTAACAGTGGTTAGCTCAGCCGACAAAATTGTGCATATTTGTTGTGAGATGTCGGAAAATTTACGTCCTAAGAGCAGTTTCCCTACCTGAGCAGATTATAGCGCGATCGTGGTGTGCATTTAGGGTACAATGCCGATATAATAGGGGTTGGGCTTCTTGTGAGCAGCTTTCGTCAGCGATGCGTTGGTCACTAGCTAGGTGCAATACATGCTTAAAAATACACACTTTCACGGTAATCTTACCTCCAATTCGGGAATCCGGTCCTTAATTGCAGCGTTCGAAGGCAGCAAACAATAATCAACACCAGGTAAAGCACATTTCACCAACAGTCTGTTGAGAAGACTCGTCAATCCTCTAGCGCAGACCATCAACCTACCAGTCGGCAATACAACTGAAATGCTTGACTCTCATTACACAATAAACAACACCGTTCTAGTCTCTAAGAACCCGCAAAACTACAATAAAAGCCGCGCCGTGGACCGACCTGTGTGAGCAGTACGCTGGAGAACAGGATGTTGGTCTCGTTCTGGTCCTTGGTGATGTCGGCGTTGGGGTTCATGCCGAACACCTCTGGCGCGGCCAGCATCGGCAGTCGCTGGATAAAGTCGACATAGTCCTGGTGCTCGCCCTCCGGCGGGATCAGGTAGTGACCTGGTGAAAAGCACGAGCAGAGAGAGAGGCAGTGATGTGCGGGTTAGACACACACATAAGACGGCGGCTGGGTTAGGGGGGATGGGGTGCAACGGTGTGCGGGCGGAGTTACCGTGTAATATGCTTACCCCTACCGGACAGAAGTAAGCCACTTCGCTGAAAACGCATCTAACCTAACGTAGTGCATTTTTGTAAAAAAAAAAAAACACACACACACATAATCAGCGCCACTTATCCATCATAACCGCACGCACATCCACCGCAGATGCAGGTTTCCAGTCTACCGATTACAGAGTAAAATGTCTCGTGTCACATCACCATTCTACGGCCTGGTATCTTGCATGTTTTATCTAAACCTCTAACCTGCCCAGCACTTTCCTCTTCCCACCCTGTCACTCCCTTACCATCGTCATCGAGGGCGAATCGCTCCTTGGTGAGCACCTCCCTGCAGAGACAGCGTCGCAGGATGGTGTTGAGGGTGCGCCGGTCCCAGTTGTCGGTGACGCGGCCTCCGTAGTTACACTCGCCGAACAGATACTGGAGCGCCTCGAATGGCACCTGGGGAGGGAAGATCGCAGGTTAGATGGAAACAGGAGGGAGCGATCAACGGCTAGTGATACATAAATATATAGCGCTTAACTGTAATATGCAACGATTATCCAGACCTCTGAGCAGGCTGCGAACTATCTTATCAGGTAGATCACACAATACGAGTATAACCGCGCGACGTTAGTCGACACTACCAATATCTGATGAACCGCCTTCGACCTGCTGACAGTAAGCTGCGGTAGCAGGTCTTAAGCTCAGGAGTTGGACGCCGGCATCATTCACGACAAACCTCACACGTTCTCAGCAAAGGCGTGCCTGACTCACCTCTTCATAGTCATCCAGGAACATACGCAGCTGGGTGACACTGATGCGCAGGTCGGTCTCGTTGAACTCGTATGGCGTGTTCCATCCCAGCGCGCCGTATGCCCTCCGCTCCTGGACTGGAAACGGGGAGCACCGTATGGTCAGTTGTCACAACCCATACTTCACACTAATCGGTCGGATATTTACATGACAAATTCTTTAGTTTCTGCTGCAGTTCTTATCCACCCCGCGAGCCATGCAAGAGACGGTCACACCGTATCATATCACTCCGTATCATAACGCATCGGGAGAGGAGTCTTACTGAGAGCGTGGAAGAAGCACAGGCTGTAGAGCAGCGCCTTGAACGAGCTCGGGTTCTTGGACTCGCCAAAGAAGGACGGATCGACGATCGGGTCACTCAGGTACGAGCTGGGGACAGAGCAGACAAGTGCCGACACACCAAATCGCACCGCATCGATCAAAACAGTAAATGACTCCTGTGAAACATTAAGGTGAAAAATGACTCAACACCATTACCCTCAAAGATATCGCACTAGCATGGTAACAAAATCACCAACAGCTCATCTTCAAGCAGAGTGCGCGTAACGCTAACCGTCTCATACAATCCCTGTATATCACCGTCAAACATTGAGTAGCGCAGCCAGTCTCCATCTCTCCGGTTGACGCTGGCCCACAGCCTCCGTCTCACAAGTTTCACATTGGCCTGCGCTCTCTCCAACCTCCATCTCACCGTTTAACGTTGGCCCTGAGTCCCTTGGGCGGCTCGTTGGTGATTTTGACGCCGTTCTGCAGCACCGCCACGGGGAAGTGGTCGGCCGGGTAGGAGGTCAGCCACAGACGGAAGTCCGGGTGGGTCGTGTCCGGGCTCAGCTCCTCACACACCTGCTCGGGAGAGGAAGGGGTTACGGTCATTGTCAACAAACTGACAGTCGAACACCACCGTGGGCAAAGAAGGACAGTGCCAGCCGACACACTTGAGCCTACTGAGGCATGACGCACTTATAGTCCTTTCTTTAATTTTCTCATGATTCTCTTTAACTGAAAACCATGTAAACTGCAAATCAATGTCATGATATAACAACGCGTGGCGTGTAACGTAGAAATCACCATGCCGATTGGAGATTGCTAAGAGTGGAAGAGAGTAAGAGTAGAGCTCAGAGGAGTGCAAGAGTAAAGACTATTACAGACGGCATTGACCAAGTGACTAAAACAGCCTCTCCCCCCCCCCCCCCGAAAAGCCAACGGCAGTCGCTGTATCGATCTGTTCCCACCTTCTCGAGTGAGGGCATCCAGGACTTAGCGAGGTGGCAGTTCTGCAGCACCACCCAGGTGCCGTTCTTGACGCCGTCCTCGACCATGCGCATGGCGATCGGCCCCTGGCCCTGGCCCAGCGACAGCGACTGCAGCTTCGGCCCGCTGAAACCCTGATGGGGCCGGGATACAGAAGTTAGAAGGGCGCACGTACAGCGGATCCACATCAGCACAGGAAGCAGGCGAACGCTAGTAAGGCATCGGCAGGACATCATCAGTATCGCACGCGGTAACGTTGCAAGCGCGGTTGAAAATGAGCAGCGAGCTGAACCTTCCGCATAACGTAACATGATGCTGTAGCAGTGGGCAGTGGTGCACAATTTTGGTGAAGAATCACTTATCTACGAGGAGACAGATCACTTAGGAAAACCAGTCTGCCTAGAAAACGATAGAACGCAATATTTTATTTCGATACTCCGTCCATATTCAAGTCCATAAAAGGAAAATGGAGCAGCACGGTTTAGACTTGTAATGACCTACCTCTACCCATCCCATCACTGCCAGTGTCACATCGCCACGGTCCTACAACATAGTGGCAGGTTCTCTCAAACTCGGTTCTCACCATATCGTCTCCAAACTTGAGCAGCACGGCCGTGGGGTCAGCGCCGGGCGTCAGCACGAAGATGAGCGGCGCGCAGCAGTGCGAGTCGGCGAACGACTTGGCCAGGTCAAACGGCGGCGGCTCGATGAACCGGTGGTCCAGACACTCTGAGAAAGAGGGGGGGGGGGGGGGGGTGAGACGGTGGTCCAGACATTCTGAGAAACAGGGTGGGGAATGTATCCAAGATTCCTACAGATAGTTCCAACACTGAACTGGCATGAGTCGGTGCTTCAGATTTCAAGACACAGTGACTGCGGCGGGGGATGCGGCAGTGGTCCATACACTGCAAACAAGGACACACCTTGGACCGGTGAAACATTCATCCGACATTCCTTAAACAGCGCGCATCGACTCCTCCTTGCATGAACCACCCTCGTGTGCCTGTGAATTCCTACCAGTAACGCTGTCATCACATCTCTCTCACTCTCCTCCCCTATAACACACTCGATATCGCGGCTATAACCACCGACCTAACTGACAGAACTCACCTGAGACGAACCCCTGCACGGCAGGCACCATTTTGTCCGGTCGCAGACAGCGCAGGATGCACATCTTCTCCAGGGTGATGAGCTTGTTCCAGCGGCCCGGCAGCGGCTCGCTGTGCGGCGTCACGCTGTCGAAAATGGCCTTCCACGGAGCGGTCGACGCCTCAAACTCCTCACGGATACCCTGCGACGTGGGATGGGAAAGAAAGCATTTGTTTAACTTTACGCAGGGAACATGGTTGATCCGGGCGGAGAAAGATCGTCTAAAGCTGCTAACCGAAATAAAGCAGGCTATAATAGTTCTGAGCCCATGGAATGCTGGGCTCAGAATCAGAATGGAAGGTATTCATGGAAAACTGGCAGCTAGAAGACCAGAAAACAGCACGCAATATTTGAATAAAATCCATCAACCCCGAACCAGCGTCGTTATCCCAGCTGTTCAGTAAGCATAAAACAATCTCGATACGCGCAACCATAGTGGAGGCGGCTATCTCCACCGCCTCCCCATACTCTCCAACACCTCCCCACACTCACGGCAAACGTGGGCAGCTGTGAGAGCCGGCAGAGCTCGTCCCAGTTTTTGGGCGGCAGCCACGGCGCCGGGTTCTTGTGCGGGTTGTCCAGGCCGACTCCTCCCGTCAGCAGGAAGAGCCACTCGGCCTCATCCAGCTCTCCGCGAGCGCGCAGCAGGTTGATGGCCAGAAGCATCGAGAACAGGAGCTTGTCCTGTCGACAGCGGCGGGCTCAGGTTAGCTGCGGGCGATGGATGGCCTGTTTGAGTGCTGTATTACCTGACTGCTGTATTATCTATCAGGAGGGAGGGGTAACGAAAGAGCAATCTGAGACGAATACATATTCATGGTGAATGCAAAGGACGTAAGCCATCGTGCGTAGCATCGTATAACTATAAAAACATATGCTCTTTCGTCAAAGTCATCTTCCCGGCTGCGACCCTCACCTTCTCGAAGAGGCTGCGGCAGACGTTGGTATAGAGCGAGTAGGTGAAGTGGTCCTGCAGCGTGTACAGCCGCTTCTCCAAGTCCTCCGACTTCTCAGTGTTGTCGATCGAGTTGACGAACAGTCCGAAGAACCAGCCCAGCGAGTACTGGTACATGGGGTCGATGCAGCCCATATCGGTAATGCTGAAGAACAGGATGGACGAGTGTTTGGCGATCGGCGTGTAGCCCATACGCGCCAGGCTGATCTTCTTCTGAGTCTCCTCGGCCACCTGTTGTTTTTCGGCGATTTCGTTACTGAGCAGTTTGGACGAGCTGAGCACCTTGATGGCTGTCTCGTCCTCCAGGATGTTACCCTCGGAGGTGGACAGCACCTCCAGGATCTTGTCCTCGATCTCCTTCAGTTGTCTGCCGACGCAGAGGGAGGCAAGACATCAGTATAAAGGTGGATGACGAATGCTAAGATCTATTCCAGGTGTAAGTTACATCGGTAGAACTCATAGCGTTTGTTTCTGGAAACAGATCGATACAAGTTCAAGAATGAAAAGTTGTTAGAGCCATTATTTTGTCCGAAAACAATAAAATCAGTTTTCACTCAGGAACATCATATCCTAGAGACACGAGATTGGGCATACTCTCTAGGATTTAGTTCTGACCAATGCACCGCTCATATTCAGCACTAATTATTATGACTCTGCAAGTGGTCCCCTGGCTTCCTCCCGAGCCGCACCTCTGGTTATCAGCTGACTGCACAATCAGCTGACTGCGCTCCTCCTCCAGGTCGGGTTTCTCTCGGGACACGACAGTACCGAGCAGCTGATCCTGCAGGCCGGCCAGCGTGATACCGAAGTTGAGCAGAGCCACCTTCACGGCGATCTCGGGCAGGTAGTGCGGGTTGCGCAGCTTGGTAGTCATGTAGAACCTGGCAGAGGTCAGGGAACAGATGATGACAAGATGAAACGTCTCCACACATAGCAGTCTGGGAGGGGAGAGTCACGTTACGGGTCTGGGAAGTTTAGAGCCACGAGCGAGAGTGACAGTGCGGTGCGCCAGGCACAGTGGTGGCTAAAATGACGCCAGGGTAAAAGAGTGACTGTCGAAAGTAGAAATATCTTCTTTTTAATAACAGGAAATTCATGGCTTTATCGAATATGAAGCTTGACTATGGGATAAATCGCAGCTTAAAAAAAAAACAGATGTATTCCATGGCTGTGTTTTCAAATGCAGTGCAGACAGTCCTGTACATATAATCCCAACATCAACGAAGATTCAGCACAACCGCTGACGTCATTGCCAAATAAATCGACATCCGCTAAACGGAACAGAGTGAAGGCGACCCCACCTGAAGTCCGGCGAGTACTCGAGCACAGAGTCGCCCAGCTTGATGCAGATGGCGCCGGCCTGTTTGAACGTCTGCTTGAGCAGCAGCGGCTCCAGCATCGGGTCCAGCTCCTCGCCAATGTTCTCCAACAGTACCTGGCGTAACAAGTAGGTACGATTAGACGCGGGGGGAGGGGGGGCGGATGTGGTGAAACGTACCGTCCTCAACCGAAAACAAAGCTGCTGGAGACCGACCACGGGACTGCCTATCGAAGTCTGTCACTCAAGCATTGATCATATGCAGCTGGAAAGACAAAACCAATGCAAAACGGGGGGGGGGGGGGGGGGGGGGGGCGATTCTAGTCGCATAAGGTAAACTTTGATCCAAAATCTCAGCTGGCTAACCGTGCTCAAGAACTGCTCACATCTCTGTGTTCTGACACCAATGCCTGACATATCACAGATTCTTGTTCTCATAGCGGTGCTCCGGTCCACCCACATACCAAGCAAAGCCCATACTACATCCACCAAATAAACCTCCTCCCTCATCCCGCTCCCCTCTCGGCCTCATCCCCCACATCTCATCCCATCCCGCTCCACCCACCGGGTTTCCGAACTGGATGGCGTTCTCTAGCGAGCGGACAAAGTCAGCGTCGTTGCCCTTGGCCACGTGCAGCTGGTTGGCCTTCTCCATGTTTCGGATCCACTTGTTGGCCTGACCCTCGGGGTCGATCATCAGAGGCCAGCGACGAGCGTTCCTGGGGACGGACGCAGGACAAGTCGAAAGGTCAGAGACTTGTCTTTCACCCGGAGGTGTTCCATTAACTGGTAAAATCAAATATGATGGGCTGATGGGTTTAACATATTACAATCTGGCATACGATTTTAAAAACGCAACCCATCTGCAGCTTCATTGCCCATCACATCGCATGAATAGTGAATACCATCAGACAAATGCCACGCATCATCAACTAGAAGTCACAAGCTACAATAGCCATCATAGACACAAACAAAGGTGCATCCATCCATATCCATCACCCCCAATCCTGCCGCCATCTCACTTCATAATAACACCGTTGTCCACGGAGTATAGATCCGTGGGCAGGCCGTGTATGTTCCAGGCGCGAATCTCCACCGGGTTACCGAGCACCAGACTCAGCTCGAACTCTGGGCTGCAGGTGATGGCCTTCTCCACGCAGCGGTCCATCCAGTCGACCACCTGTTCGGAGCGGTAGGACGAGGTGAACGCGCCCAGGTAGGCCACCACGCCCGACGCGATCAGAATGTCACCTGCCGGCAGAGAGAGACGAGGCCGGTGGAGCCACGTGTCACTGTGGGTCAGGTGGATTCAACAGCTGGCGGTATCTTCAGTCATCCTCATCGGACTAAGAAACACATGGCCTGTATGGCCCGATCATCGCGTTGGCCTGTGAAAGCGATTCTAAATCATCGGCAAGAATGAAATATCCGGACTCCCCAATAAAACATCAATTTGACAACCATCATCGAGATATAAAAGCCCGTAAATACAAACAAACTAGTAATCGCTCAGCGATTTATACCCCAGCCGACATGATTGACTAAGTCATACCGGTGAGGTTCTCGTATTTCTTTCCGAGACTGACGGCCGAGTTGCTCCATCGGTCCTTCTCTCCACCCAGACCACCGATCAGCTGCTCCGCCCGCTCCAGCTTCAGCTGACACAGCTCCACCTGGACAGAACAGCTTGGTGATTGCATCATGCATCATGCTGCTAAATTAATATGTGGAAGGGTGACCGGAGGTTAACCGCGGCTGAAGTGACTTAAAATTCGATATCACTTGACGCTTAGTTCATCACAAACTAAGATGGGTACGCATTGAACGAAGCTTTGTAGATTGTTGAGGACACGTCTGAGCACATTAATAAAGCTATATCATAGACAGGCAACTGTAATATTCTGCTGCCTATATTCTAGCCTTCACCAGGTTATCGTTTCCTCCCACCTCACCGCCAGCAATCAGGCCTACCTCGTTCTCCAAGTCGACCTTGCGCTGTTTGTTGGCCTCCAGCTTGTTCTGTAGCTCCTGCAGTCGCTCCTGGACGGTGCGCAGTGACGCTCGCTTGGCTTCCAGCTTGCCCATGGCCTCTGCGAGCTCTCCCTCGGCCTTACCCAGCGCCTCCTTCTTGGGCCCGACCACCTTGGCCACCTTGTCGTACGACTCCATGGCGATCACCCAGCGACACAGACCTGGCCGGACGCGGATCCAAGAGTTGTTCATAAGCTCAGTAACAATCAAGCGAAGGGGAAAGGGCTTAGACGGTTAGCAGCGGCGGCAGACTGCGTTGACAATCAACGTCGCAACGGTGGAACGAGATAAACACACCATGACTTAGTCACGGCGGACATGTTAGCGGTGAAATTGTTAGTTGGCGAGCGGTTCTTTGAAAGTCTTACTGATAGATGTCTATTGTCTAAGCTGGCAGTCTGCACCGTGGATGTAGGAAAAGACTCGTCTCCCGAGTCACTTACCCTCAGCCGCAGTTGAAGCGGCCTTGACCTTGTTGGGATCGAACTCGGGGTTCGAGATGAATCGCTCTCGGAGAACCTTGATCACCTGAAACAGGCACAAAACCAATACAGTTATATTAAAGCAGATGTTGTAAAGTTTAGCAATTACAAAAGAAGTTATGTAATCTGAACAGATGCATTGAACCGTGCAGACAAAAGCGCGGGAAACCTTCGTCATTCCATTAATCCACCAGTCAAGGCCTGTTCCACACCTTAGGAGGGATGTTGTCCTTATCGAAGTTGATGAGTCCGTCGAGGAACTTTGTGTCTGCCAGCAGTTTCTTGGAGGGTCCCCAGTAGTCTTCCACCATCTTCCCGCTGCCGCTCGGGTCCGGGATGCGGTCGGCCTTCAGACCCTGCGGACGGAACGGTCGGTCAAAGAGGAGCGAACTACACCAGACAATAGGTGGACAGTGGGGCGACAGCTGCCGTGCCAGGGTTATCAATTATGAGATATCACTATAATCAATACATAAATCAATATATCAATAAGTCAATCAAATATATCATGTGTTAAATGTACAAAGAAAAAACAGGAGCCGAAAGTTATTATCAACCCTGACCAGAGCAGTGGATCACTATGAGCTCCCAGCCTGCTTCCTACCTCTTTCCAGCACGCTCCCTACTTCCACTATATCCACCGATCTCCTAACCGACCTTGACGATGCAGACGGCCTCCATTACGAGCTTGACGCCGGTCGGCGGGTTCTTCATCGACTTCACCAGCGTTATGTCGTTGGGCGTCAGCGTGTTGAGCGCGCTAAGAGCCGACTCCAGGATCGGCATCGCCTCGGCCAGGTCGGCGTCACACTCGTCTGTGACGGCGGCGGGGACGGGCTGGGTCAGAGCGACGGCAATAAACCAATAATGAAAATTGAAGGCACGTCTGTCCTAATAATGGAAGCACTGTGAATGCACTGTGAGGGCGTGGTTGCGTGGTGGTCAGTCGACTCGTTTAGATGCCCATCCTGCTCGACTTTTTTATTTACTTTATTGATTTTGCCTTCCACCACTTTACTGCAAACTCGTCAGTCATCAGCACCTTCATGTAAACACACACTAGGTATGTCGTAATGATAACCACGCCCGATAAGCCGATCTCACCCTTGATGCCCTGGGCAACTCGGGCCTGTTCGTTGGCAATAGCCTCGTCTCCTTTGACGATCCGTTCCACCTCGGCTACCTCCACAGAGTCCTTTTCCACCTGCAGCATGATCTCGTCCACCTGTGGACAGCGGGAACACACGTGTTGAGACAGACACCAGTTAGTGGAACACGGGTGAGGTGAGCGATGAAGTGATGACGTGATGTTGCAAACATTACAGATACGTATTTAACAACAGCATGTATAATGACCAGGGTCAAATTCCCGAAATTCGTAAAAAAAAAAGATCTCAAATAAAGATGATGGCGAAAAAGGTTAGGTACCATGATGCATATTCGTTCTAAGTCGACTATTTCCATCACAACTATCTGGTAACTAGCCCTGAAGTCTGAAGCGCAGTACCCCACCTGTTTGGAGGCCTCAACCAGCTGTGGCTGCAGGTCCGTCAGGTCCTTGGACATGACGCTGATCTCCGAGGCAGCGTTGGCCAGCTTCTCCAGACCCACCTCGTAGCGAGACTTCTGGTTGAGAACCTCCCTGCGGACGAAGGCACGGCAAATGGGCAGGTAGACAGATGCAAGATTGACAGATAGACGAGCAAACGAGCGAACGAGCGAGGTAACGCGGATCGAAAGGATGGACGGAAGGACAGTAGGAAAGACAGGCGGACGTGGGAACAAAGCGACTAGCGACAGGGAAGAAAATATGCGAGAAGTCATGAGCACGAAGCTCATTCAGTACCTTACTACACACAACTTCAGTATCAAGAATCAGACGCGACAGAAAATAGTCGTACAAATCTAAGGCCAAGCGATAAAATAGACTCACAGGCCACCATTTCCACTCACTTCCTCCGTCTATCCAGCAGCGACTTATACGTAGCGATCAGCTCCAGGTATGACGTGGGCGTCACATAGTTATGCCTCCGTGTCAGCTCCAGGAAGCGCCGTGACAGTTTCTCGGTGGAAGTGTGGAAGTACTGACAGAGGTGGATGCAGCCGGACCGCTCGTCCTCAGACATGTCCACCTCAGCCAGGAATTGAGTGGCCACCGCCTGCAGCGCGTCGGCCGGCCACGGCTGACGGAGGAGAGGGGAAGGGAGGGTCGGGGAGAGGGTTGTCAGAGGGTGGGTGGGAGACTATTGGAATGGCCTGGTGGGCCGTTATTGTAAGCTGGTATTGGATGAATACTACAAGGCCTCATGGACACGGCTAGTAAAATGCTACAGGTCACCGAGAAAACAACATGGATTCTACGGCTGTTAATTAATAACGATGTTCACCGTTCACTCCAAGTAACACCTGGTGAATAAATTTTCCTTTAAATGAAACCCACTTCAGGGCGCGTGTTTCGGTCAGCAATTTAACTAATCCATCCAGAGCTGTGCCATCCTCTCTAGGAACACCGTCAGATCTGTCTAGCCCCTCCCTCCCCACTAACCGTTTAGCCCGCCCTCCGCCATCGCCCATCACCTGGAACCAGTCGATGGTGCAGCAGTTGACGATGGCCGGGAAGCGGCGCAGTCGGTCCCTGAAGGCGTCTCCGATCGGGGAGAAGGCCATCACCACGTGCAGCTGGTCGCGGACGCGCTCCACGAACATGTTGAATAAGGCCACGTAGCTGCCGTCCGTCTGTTAGAGCGAGGGAGGGGCGCCGCGGAGGGGAGGGGGATACCGAGTCAGACACTCGACCTGGCACGGGCAGACAGTACGGGAGAGGGGAGAGCCGATTGGCAGGGTCACAGATCTTGCTTTCGGCGTAAGCAACGTTATATGAAAAATAAAAGCACGTAGGTAGCCTGCTATGATTTCTCAACAATCAACATTATAACCCCGGTTGTTTGAAAATTTGACTTTTGTTACTATTAATTGTTCGTTTTCCTTTAAGTTTAGTATAGTACGCTTTCGTAATCGCAATCGTAATAGTGTATTTGCGAAAATCTCCACACGGTGGCTTACTAGAGTATATTTTCGTGGTGCTTGAAACGTGTGACTGGAACACACTTCAAAGTCTGCATTTTACGTGCGCATTTGTGACCAAAAACCACCTGCACACCAGCTGGTCCTGTTCCTCTGTTCATCTGACCTGCATCGACTTATCTCGCTGTCTGTCGATGACTCTCATCTTCTCGCAGATTTCGATCTTGTCCTCGAGTGCGAACAGGTTGGGCACCTCGCCGGCGTTCAGGATGTTGTTCAGGTCCTCCACCATCGACTCCTCCTTGATCTGTCGTGAGGTAAAATTGACTAGTGAGTGAACAGATCAGCGTCAAACAGCCGGGAGTGCAAGTAGAAGTGATAGCACCACGAATTACAGCTGACCGATGATGACGCAATCTCCCAACGGCCAGAACCCTCCACTCAGTGGCCCAGCCTTCGCCTATGCATTCATTACGAGGGACATCCACGACCGCTAATCCCTCTCGATCGGTACCCAACAAACCCGGCAGGTACCCGGTCTTGACCTGCGTGTCGGTAAAGAGGAACACGGAGTGCCGCTCGCCGAAGCCGGCCTTGCTCAGCACACTGCGCAGGTCATCCAGCCACTCGTTCTTGCCGTAGGTCTTGGATATCTCCACCTGGGAAACACGGATTATTGATAAGTGACAGCAATATTTAGACGATAATATGCCAAACATTCCATACTGTTTATTCATTCATTGCAAAACCAGTCACCAATCCTAAAAAAGTGAAAATACAGCGCTGTCAAGCACGGTTTATCCGCTTGACAAAAAAAAAACTCGAAATAAATTGCTGGCATACGACGTCTATCCTGTGTCGGGCCGGTTCCTCAACCCTCAGTCCACCTCACCTGGAATATGTCGCAGTCGCAGATATGCGCCGCCAGCCGCGTCAGCGACTGCCTGCCCGATCCACCGACTCCCACCAGTAGCACGTGGCCGCGCGGCTGTTTGAGCACACGCGCCACCCGCGACAGGTGCTCGATGGCAAACTGGAACAGCACCAGGTTCATGGGCTTCTTGCTCATGTTGTTGTACTCGATGAGGTAGCCGTCGACGACGCTGCGCAGGTAGTCCAGGTCCTCGACCTCGGTGTAGTTGCGCGGGTCCGCCTTCGGGTCCGAGAAGTCGCAGTACATGAGCGCGCGCAGGTCGTTCTCCGTCACCTGCCGGAAAAGGGAGAGAACTACAACAGTCAGAAGATCGGTTATATGCATGTGAGTAATATAGCTGCGTCAATTATACAAAGAGCAGGCTGCACAAAAAAAAAATCCTAGTACATACCAGCAAACCATAAATAACTGTGGATGTCAATAAGAGACATGATTGACTACGATACGACGTCCTTTCGCACTGTCAGTCCTGGTGATTTCAGGTGATGTTACGTCATCACCTTTCCGTCTGCGTCCGAGTCCAGCCGGCTGAACAGTTGATCGAGGTCATCCTCCAGGTTCTCCTTGGCCACCTGTCTCAGGTGCTCGATCAGCCAGGCGCGGTCCGTGTCGTCCACCAGACTGTGGAGGCACGGAGAACGCCAGGGATGTAATAGACGGCAGTGATATTCATTAACAGCGCAGAGTAGTTAACGGGTATCGTAATCACGGGGTAGGACGAAGATCAGCAGATGGAGGGTCGGGATACGTAAGACCGTGGGACGGTAAAGGCTGTGCTTGACAAATTCACGAACTTAAAACGCTTTACGCCGAATCCGATGATAACAACTTTTACAATGGTATAATCGGATAAGTATCCATGACATACCTATGCGGCCTTATCATCGAGCTAATACACGAGTCCCCTCCGCGTGCTCCACCCCACCGGCGGCAGAAGGATTCTCATCGTCACTGACCGATCGTAGTAGACCCGCAGCACCTCATGGACCCAGAGCCGCTTCAGACTGGGCAGGTCCTCCACCGCCTCCGGCACCGACAGCAGCACGCCCTGAAAACGACACCGAGAGCTGAGCTCAGCTATACAGAAAACGCCGACAAGGGGACTACCGACTAGAGACCACACAGGAACCAAGACTATCCTTGGTTGAACCGGGCCGAGGGATCGGTAAAATCACGGGCCAGTGTATCTTAAACTTTATACGCATCACAAAGGCGCCACGGAGCCGTCAGTCGGATCATCCGATTCTCACCCTCCAAACACCGCACCAACGGTAAAACCATTCAGCCCCACAGTCAACAATACTCATCGCAGTACCGTTTGTCGCTAGGGCATCCCGCCCTGAGGCGCACCTGCATCACACGAGAGAAGTCCCGCAGGTTGAACAGGTAATGAGACTTGTTGGGCGTGGGCAGCAGGTGCTCCATAGCCGTTTTGTAGACGTTCAGAGTCGCTCCCACCACCTGCTCGATGCTCGGGTCGAATTCCTTACCGAAACCCCTGCGGAAACGGTATGGCACACGGGGTCAGGAAGAAATGTGGATATTTATGTCAAATGCATTGATATCTTAGGATGGAACAATCTAAAGCCTTCAGAACGCCAATTAAGTCGATGGAAGAACGAAGATAACGTTTGAACGGTCGAAACCTTCAAAACTAGCACTGTAACTGAGAAAGTGTGGCTTCGATAGCCCACTCTCCAATAATACCCACCCTACATTCACCAAGGACTGCCCAATGCCCACTGCTCATTGTCGAGTATCCAGACCCTACCGGCCTCCCCGAGCCACCCACCGAGTGTCCAGGTGCCAGAGCATGATACGCGAGAAGATGACCTTCATCGTCTCGTCGTCGAACTCGTTGATGCTGATCAGGTTGAAGTGTCGGGTGAAGCGTGGAGTCACGAAGTTGCGGCCGCCGCCCGGCGGACTCATGGCTGACATGATCTGGGCGAATACAAGGAAAGTGACGCCTGACGGTCATATTAGACTGCAGAGGGCAGCGGCGTCAGCCCAGCCGTACCAATGCAGAGGGCAGCAGTTACAGGTCCTAGCATCGAGCCGCGCTAGCTGTCGCCACCGACTCTAGGGGCGGAGCGGCGGCGCAGGCCGGGCCGGCTAATTACTGCCATTGAGTAACCGACAGAGGCTTCCTCACTGCATAACAGCGGCACCGTCCAAACACATAAGCACCGTGACACCTAGTAGACAACGCAATCCTCGGCATCCCTGACGCTCCACAATCCCTGACACGTCCCCACCCAGTCTTCACAAATCACAGTACACCGTTCCGTGCTTCTATCCTCAGGATACTGAAATCCTTCTCATCCACGCCGCAACCACCTCCGGGCTGGACAGGCAACTTTATCTCATGCGGGCTGCTCCCTTGGAGCGGCACCGCTGCTCCCGAGGGAGCGCACCCCGTAGCCGGGTGCAGTGAGTACCTTGGGGCTGGGTGGCCTGTCCTCTGGACGGGCTCAGCCCCGGCGACTCACTAGGGTGCCTGCCCAGACCAATGTCTCCCCCTATATCCTATCATCCTCCCGGCTCTGAAATGGTCCCATTGGACCGAAAGGGCTTAACAAAAAAAAAAAAATCTTCACAATATCCTCCTACCCAATCACCCAGTCACCCTAGACCTTCCTCACTGAGCGTCCCTTCCACCCTACCTGCATGTCGACCAGCTTGAAGGGCGCCACGTCCTTGCGGTCGTACCACATCCAGTGATCGAGCCACTGTCTGAGCAGCTCGATCGGCGGCTGGGCGCCGTAGGTCTCCTTCAGCGGCATGTTCAGGTCGTCCACGAATACCACCAGGTTCTTGCCCAGTGGCGGACCCAGAACACCTGATTGAGGACAGACAGGGAGACTGGCGTATGATGAACCGATCGAGTGCTTTTTGATGGTGAAAGCTACGTAACTGTCTAAAATATGACCAGGGGAGCGATTTGGATTTAATATGCTGAGTGGTTCAGGTATTCTTGCATAAAATTCACCATGCTCGTGCATGATTTATGATAATGTAAAACTTGCATTATCGTGCGATTAAAAGTAAAATATTATTGCGCGCCTTACTTCTGAAAAAGAATATGATACTTTCACATGCTCAGTGCCCACCCATTTTGCGCGCAATATGGCTATGCATCATGATGCTTTCATAAAACAGTGTCCCCTACCACCCTGTTGGACCCAGGATTCCCGAGACAGCGCTTGGTAAAACGACCTTTATTCTCTAGTGCGTTTCGACACCTTCCCGACAGCGCCGTCCCAGCTCCCCACCTTTGCGCCGTTTGTCCAGCTTGCTGACGATAATGTCCTGCGTCTGGTTGGCCGACGTTTGAGCCGAAAAGTTGACAATCAGAGGCAGGTACTTGTCTTTCTTCATCTTATTCAGCATGAAGTTCTGTGATAGGCACCGAAGGAAGCCCATCAAAGAGTTAGACGAGTCGTTGGTAAACACCCGAATGCTAATAGAACGCATTTCGGTCGGTTGATTGATTGCCAGTGACACAGTTTGCCACATGTCCCAATTTTGCAATGAGCCGTTACTAGGATTCGACACTACCGGTTTAAGTTCAGCTGCAGAACGACGAGACGTTTATGTGCGCAGTGAAAGCCATCGTATCTTAACGTTTGCCGTTCACTCGTATACCTTTGTGACTACCCATATACATGACGCCACTGCGTACCATAATTGGTAGAAAAGTAACTATGGCGCTTTTAAGATTGGACGTGATTAAATTCCATCGAGCATGGCGCTTGCCGGCATGCAGTGCTAAGTCTCAAGACAACGGAACACTGCTTCGTTTACCTGACTGTAAACGTGACCAGCTGGATACCGCCAGGCTATTTGCTATCCAACTATCCAACAAACAGGCACTTTACCAAGCTTACACCAAGTCTAGGAAACAGAGCCGCGGGCAAGAACAACGCACGTCAAGCTAGATTATATAAAACCGAGCTGACATTAGGTGCTGCGCCTTGCCACAGTTGTTACGAGGCCCAGGGCCGTGTACAAAAGCTGACCGGACCACTACAATTGCTAGACCACTGCGCCTAATTGCTCACAGCCATGCCAAAGCTAGTGGTTCTTAAGAAACCATCGCCTCACTATAGCTCCGGCCACCTCCACTGCACAACGCCTCGTGAGTAGGTCCTTGCAGTTACTACCAGGGACATGTACAAAACGCCGTCCTTAAATGCATTTAAGTCAAGTCTGGATAAGTTTTGGTGCGAGAAGTGGTATGAGCTCGAATGGCGACGCTGTTAACAGAAGATGTCGTATTCCAAGTCCACTGGATATTCAGCATAGACGCAATTGCGGAATGAGTCAAACATATGTCCTATTCAAGACAGAACTACGTATGGGAGCTACAGGCATCACGAAGAAGCCTCACTTCCTGAAATCCTTCAAAGTCAAAACTAAAGCTATCGCCACCTAAACTAAGGACATACGAGGACTCGTATTGTACTAAACCTATCGACATCCCGTCGCAATCAACGGTCCATCGGTCCTTCTGTCCATCGGGTGGTCTGTCCGTCCGTCAGTCCGTCAGTCCGTCAGTCCGTCTGTCCGTCTGTCCGTCTGTCCGTCAGTCCGTCAGTCCGTCAGTCCGTCTGTCTGTCTGTCTGTCTGTCTGTCTGTCTGTCTGTCTGTCTGTCTGTCTGTCTGTCTGTCCGTCCGTCCGTCCGTCTGTCCGTCTGTCTGTCTGTCTGTCCAACAGCCCGTGTGTCCGACTCTGCTGTTTACTACATGCATACCCACCCGCGCCCACTTACGATCGTATAGATGCTCTTGCCGGTTCCTGTGGGTCCACAGAAGAGCACCGGCTTGCGGTGGTAGACCAGCAGACTCATGAGCTCCGTGTAGCGCACGGTGTCCACGGTGGGTACGATGATCTGGTTGACCTGGATATCGCGCGGGATACTGGGCAGCGTCTTCAGAGCCACCGTCCACAGCTCCCAGTAGCCGTGGTCCTGGACGGAGACCGCGGGGAGGGGGGGGGGGCGTGAAAGTGGGAGAGGAGAGGGAGGGGAGGGAGATGGAGGAGAAAGATAGAAATGGTATCAGAGGGAGGGAAGACAGAGGGGGAGAGGGCATAGGGAGAGAGGTACGGAGCCGGGAAGGAAATGTTGACGGGAAGGAAGAGAATGAAAGGGGTAGAGTCAGAGCGAAATAAAGACATGGGGAGGAGAGAGAGAGAGAGAGAGAGAGAGAGAGAGAGAGAGAGAGAGAGAGAGAGAGAGAGAGAGAGAGAGAGAGAGAGAGAGAGAGAGAGAGAGAGAGAGAGAGAGAGAGAGAGAGAGAGAGAGAGAGAGAGAGAGAGAGAGAGAGAGAGAGAGAGAGAGAGAGAGAGAGAGAGAGAGAGAGAGAGAGAGAGAGAGAGAGAGAGAGAGAGAGAGAGAGAGAGAGAGAGAGAGAGAGAGAGAGAGAGAGAGAGAGAGAGAGAGAGAGAGAGAGAGAGAGAGAGAGAGAGAGAGAGAGAGAGAGAGAGAGAGAGAGAGAGAGAGAGAGAGAGAGAGAGAGAGAGAGAGAGAGAGAGAGAGAGAGAGAGAGAGAGAGAGAGAGAGAGAGAGAGAGAGAGAGAGAGAGAGAGAGAGAGAGAGAGAGAGAGAGAGAGAGAGGAGAGAGAGAGAGAGAGAGAGAGAGAGAGAGAGAGAGAGAGAGAGAGAGAGAGAGAGAGAGAGAGAGAGAGAGAGAGAGAGAGAGAGAGAGAGAGAGAGAGAGAGAGAGAGAGAGAGAGAGAGAGAGAGAGAGAGAGAGAGAGAGAGAGAGAGAGAGAGAGAGAGAGAGAGAGAGAGAGAGAGAGAGAGAGAGAGAGAGAGAGAGAGAGAGAGAGAGAGAGAGAGAGAGAAGCAAAATTACAAAAAGCCTACGGATGCTTAAAGGGACCCTCCCACCTTCAAAAAAGTTAATGAATTGGCACGAAAGTGATGTCGCTCGGTTCAGAAAGAGCGAAAACGAATATCTACCAAATTTCATCGAAAAATATTCACCGGTTTTCAAGATATTAGACTTTTACTTTTGTTTACTTTTTGGGATCTCCGCTGTTCCTAGCGACTTTATTTGAAAGTGCGGCATTTGTTGCGCGCAAAGCAGCATATACCACCGCGTGCTACCAAACGTTTTAGTAAAAGATTAAAAAATCGTTAGATCTCCGCTGACGTCACAAATTCTAAGGGGGCATACCAATGCACTAGCCCCTTAGAATCCGAAAACTGCAAGTTTGAAATTCCATATCTCCGAATTAAAGCATTTGTCGATGTTGTGAGTGCCCAAACCGGTATTTGCAGGCCATGGCCACCAATTTGGCTATCTCAACTCAAAACTAATGTTAAGGTGGGAGTGTCCCTTTAACGGAAACAAATAGTATCAACTGTGTGATCCCATCGGAACAGCCAACCCATAACCCAATTCCATACCGGCTATATTACCGATCCCCGAATCAAATACCCCGCGTGCCCACCGGCACCGCCCCTGCCTGTCAGCACACTCACATCCGGCACGAACTTGTAGTCGTAGACGCGTCCCTCCCTGGGGAACGGCAGCAGGAAGGTGCGGCGCGGCGGCGCTACCTCGTCCATGTTGAACTCCATCTGGAACGAGCCGCCGACGGTCAGCACTGAGCAGACGACGCCCCCTCTATGAACTCCCATGCCCCCGTCACTGCCCAACGACTTGGCAGTGCATATGAGGGTACATACACACTACACAGGTAACGGGCGTGGTCGGTTGGTTACTAACTTGTAACGTTTGGTGAAACGCGACAGAATGCACCGATATGCCGTGGTATTTCGTGCAGGTGTTGTTATTTTCGTTGCCCTTCGGGCTAGGGCGTGCTTTGGCCACAATCCAAGGAACATATGAATTATTGACAGGTCCCAAATACCGATCCCATACCTATGTATGCCATGCCATGTAAATGGCAGTGCTTACATAACACATTAAACTATCCAGCACTGAAAGAGGCTATACCTCAGACGTCAAACAAAACTTTTTCCTCAATTCACTGTGAATGTGTCTACATTCTACAAGCACGCCATCCACGGCGCATTGAAGTACAAGTAGCGGAGCGTGTGCGTGATTCTGCTACGTTCAACACCCAACCACTGCCCTGAGCTTGTCGGTGGCAAGTATCCCAGAGCAACCACCCTAAACAGTAAACAGTGCAGCGTCGGCTAAGCTGGGTGCCACGCAATGCACTTTCAACGCCCTTCCACTGGATTAGCATAAAGCTGCCTATTCCTGGCCATCGAAAGGACACTAGCTAAACCACTTTTTATATTTTTGCAAAAGGTTTGGATGTAATAAATTAGTTTTGCTAAATGGCTATTGACTAACATGAAGGTTGATCTGTGCACTTTGGGTAAAACATGTTGCCGCCATTAATTTGGGTAAAGGACTAGACGGACTCTAAATCATCCCTTTACGATAACTCCCAGTTAACATGCACCCCGCTAAGGGGAGGACAGAGTCTGCTCCCCTCCCGACCATGAGTAGTCTCTAAAGCGAGGTGGAACAGGTAAGACTCACGAGCGAATTCATACAGGCATAGAAGAGAAGACACGCAGCGTTTTGACCATAGAATACAAGGCGTTTGTATAGCCGTTTCCTATTCCCATTCACCCTAAAAATGATATCAAAATTCTCCCATTTCAGTTTTTCGGCTGTTATTATAGACAAAAGAGATGTCAGTTACAGAAGTGAGCTGGGCACCAGTGGCGGATCCAGGGGAGGGCAAGTAGGGCAATTGCCCCTCCCAAACGGCAAAATTTTAACACTACGCCTATAGACAGTGCATGGAAAGAACCACTATGTTGTTATGGTTTGCCCCTCCCAAAACTCTGAGCTGGATCCGCCAGTGCTGGGCACGAGACTAAAGATCGGGCCAATGCATTGAAACGACTGACTGACCTACGCCCACGTCCCATGATGATCACCATACTTTAGGCCGGACACAAGACACTCACCCTGAGCTGATCGGTAACGGTGCCGGCAATCAGCTGACGCATGATGACGTCAAACTTCTCACGGCCGACGTCATCGCACGAGCCGCCGAACGACCATACGCACGAAAAGAAGAACGAACACTGTCGGAGGGATGGGGATGTAGTCAGTGTTCGGTGGCTGCCGGAAGTGACCGGGTCACTTCACTGCCAGACCGGGTAGCTGTCTACCAACTAATAAAGATGTCCATTCATTTAGAATATAGGACAAAAAATAAAAAGCCAAGCTTTTATTTGAAGAATATATTTGTTTTTGGACTATATCCCACGGCGTCCAATACCACCTTTATGGATTCACCGACGGGCTGAAAAGAAACGTGAATGATCACTAATCCCATGGGATAGTACACTGTTAAGTGTTCAGTTCTAGTGAAGCTTGACATCTGCACAGAAATATAAACATAATCTATTCCAAATGAGTCTATGCTTGTGGTTGCGGCGGGCTTAGGTCGGGATGATTTCACAAAATACAGTTTTATTATTCCGACATTGTGAGGCACTGGAGTCCTGCGACGGTCCTGGTGAGGAAGGCAATTCCCAGCGGCTCACATCAGATGTGGCCGGGTGAGAGAATAAAACCCGTCAAAATGCAACGGAAATATTTATTCATACCTGGCCAATGTAAGGTTTCACAAATACTCAAAACAAACGATAAGAACGCATGACAAAAAACATGGGTAGAGACTTCCACTGGCGTCCAACTGGCGTCTAACTGAGCAGACGTCAAAGTTGGCGTCTAACTTGCCGTCTAACTGTTGGACAGAAACTTCCAAGCAAGACGCGTCGCTGTCGCCAGATAGACGCAGCTGCCGTCCAGCTAGACGCGTCTAGCTAGACGTGAAATGGAAATATCCACCCATGTAGAATTATAAAATGCAACAATACCCATGGTTGTCAGACGAAACAAAATGTGGGTAATAACAGCATAAATACAACATTAGCGATAACTTTATCATCCACCAGCCGAGGCGGTCAATCTTACGAGTAGTGTATCTCACAATACTCATGGAGTAAAGTAACGGATAATGGTAAATTTTGTGGATCCATGTGATTTCATCTACTTTTCTGACATGCAGCCAACCGCCGGCCGGTCAGCTCGTCGGCACTCCTCCACTGCTGGCAGCCTGAGCTACATCTGCTCCGGCTGTAGTGGCTGGTCCCCGTCGAGCTGCGCGCCGATGACGGCCACCTCCGTCCAGGAGACCCGCAGTCGGTCGGTGACCAGGTGCAGGTAGCGGCCCTGCACGGGGCGCCGGCAGCGGTACAGACGCGCCATCCGGTGGCGCATGTACTGGCCGGGCAGCCGGCGACAGACGGCGGCCGCGGCCTCGTCGTGCCGCTCCCAGCTGCTGCTCAGGTAGATCGTGGTGTCGGCGGCCGAGCGTCCCGCGCCCGTCACCAGCAGCACGGCCGTCACCTGGTGCGTGGCGCCCAGGTCCACCGTCAGATGCTGCCGCTGCTCCTCCAACGAGTCCACCTCGTCCGGCAGCGTCGGCCCCGACCAGGTGTCCATGTCGCCATCGACGGCCTGCGCGGCGGTGGCCGTGCCCCAGGAGGTCCACACGGACCGGCCGCGGACGGCGCTCCGCAGGACCCCCGGCTGCCACATACACACGTACGGTCTGTTGCTGCCACAACCAATGTCGTTTAATAGGCCGGAAGTGCGCAGCTCACTGCAATCCTCGTTTCCTCGAAAGTTGTTGGGCTCGCCGGAGTGCCAGGTGGTCAGGTTATCCAAAGGCTCGCCGTCTGAGTACACGAATTCTCCTTCGATGCCAGTGTCGTCCAGGCCAAGGTAGATACTCTCGTCGAGCATCTGAGCGGCGGCGAGCGCCGCACGCGTGCCGTCCTCGCGTCCGTGGTAGAGGATGCCGCCGAGGCTGGCGCAGTCGCGTGTCGCCTGGCCGTACTTAGCTGCCGCGTGTTTGCTGAACCACCACTGACCTCCGAGCTGTACAAAGTCGGCCGGCGGCGGGCCGGTGGCCGTCGGCAGCCGGCGCACCAGCGTCCGCCACTCGTCCGACGGGTCGGCGCCGAGGTCGTCGGTGATGCCGGCCGAGTACAGGCGACAGGTCGAGCTGACGGCAGAGAACTCCACGGCCAGACACAGCGCATCCCCCTGACAGGCGGCGGAACAGTCGGCCAGCTCGGCGGCCGCCTCCTCTCGGAGCAGCGCGTCGTCGGCCGGCCGGACTTCGTCTGCGGGTACCAGTTCCCCGAGGGGCCGGCAGCCGCCCGCCTCCGTCCGGTTGAACGCCTCCAGACAGGCGCACAGGCCGGCGCTGCAAAAGGAGCCAGGCACGACCAGACTGCAGTCGGTGGTCCGCTGGCACGGCTCATCCAGGAAGGCCAGGCCGCGGCGCGCCGCCAGCACCCACGGCTCAGCAGCGGGCTCCAGACGGCCCGGCGCCGGCCGGCGGACAGACAGCAGACACTGCTGGTCGCTGGGACGGTACGCGGTACCCAGACAGTCGGAACGGCTCAGACACAGGTGCCGACACGAGGGCTCGAGCACACCGCCCTTCGTGGCCAGCACCAGGTCGGCCGGCAGCGTCTCGTTGGACTCTCCGAGCTCCTCCATACGGTACGCATCTGGCGGCAGGCGCACCGTCGCCAGCCGCTCGGCAAGGAACTCCACCGTGCCCGGCTCGGCGGACAGAGCCGGCGCGGCCGCTAGCAGCGCCGCCAGACCCACCACAGCCGCGGGAGGGACCATCGCCGCGACTGGCCGCCCGACCAGCACGGCAGCTCACCGGCCCCTCCGTCGGTGGGCAAAACAGCGGCCTAGCGACTGCCAGCTGGTGCGGCCCACGGGGGTCAAATAGGGTAATTTACCAGAAATCTTGGCTCGCTATGCGTCGCGTTTGCCATAAAATGGAGAAAAAAGGATTATTTTTTCCCTAAATTTCGGAGTTATCCAGTGAAACGTGTAGAAGGTGGCTGAGGCCCCAATCCGAAGTCATTCGTCATAAAATTGCCTATTTTGCACATGACGGCCCTCCAAAATTCGATCCGCTTGCCAGCCGTTACTTTTGACGGTCTACACAAATGATCTCCCTATGAGTCCATAGGCTTAACACAAGCTAGAAAATTCCAGAGATTTTTATTTTGGTGCCAAATACGGCCGTCGCACACCAGAAAGGGCCGCAATGGCCGTTCAATGTAAGGAAGCGAAAGATAAAAAAATCTGGAGACGCCTTTCTCTACTTTTCAAAAGTTGGCAGCATGCGGCACCAGCCGCCCGGGCTGCCGCTATTTCCCAGCCGGGCATTTGTTGGTTCCGCCAAAAGTTGGGCTGCTTCGGCCGATGATACGCCAACCACCCAGATATAGGGGAAGGTGGGGTAAGACGGCCCAGCGGGGCAAGACGGACCACCAGCCCTCCCGGCTGAACCGCTGCTGGTATCTACTGCTTTATGCACTCACTATGTTTGTTTTCCTTCGTAACAATGGCCACCTTGAGCTCATGCTGCTAGGATGCATAGCTTTTGAGTTATTGAGAAAAATGTTGTTTTTCGTCAAACCGATCTAATATAAGAGGTCTACGGGTGATTCAATTACGGCGCCTTTCTTGCATGATTAGTTTCTATTTTGCACTTTACTGTGAAGAACAAAGTTATAAACTTAGTTATAGTCACACTTTAGGAAAGGCAAGGTTTTGCAATGTTGGGCTATTTGACATATACGTCATGATAATGACAGAATTTAGATATGGGGCAAGACGGACCACTGTGGTCCATCGTCCATCTTACCCTGTGGTGGTCCATTGTACCCTGCATATGGAAAGTTCTTTTCCAAAACATTGACACAAGTTTAAGTAAGCTAATTTTTCAGGAAGGAGTCTTTGTTGCATGTGAGCCATGCATGCAAGTGCTCAGTTAGCATGCATTCATGCCAAACGACAATCAACACACATGTTCCCAGCTTTTAGCTGCACTTCTCACACATGAGTAAAGAATAAAGGCTCATTTTGTTATTTTACCATTCTGGTTACTTTTTCTTACAAGAGTACAGAGCAGAAGTGTAACACACATGACTGGATAGCAGGCACTGGTGGGTGGTCCGTCTTACCCCACGTTTTTTCTTGTCTGAGTTTTTGACATGTCCCTCTTTAAGAGCATCCACCACCTAATGTCTTTAATTTGAAATTTAGTCTTTACACATATCAACAGAGGAAGGATTGAGCATTCCGAAGACTATAAATAATATGAATTACGAGAGCAGTGTAGCAAGATATGCGGCCTCAAACCTTACCTGGTCCGTCTTACCCCACCTTCCCCTACTGATCTGAGCTATCCACAAGTCACCAATGGGGAAGTGTTTGAGAGTGAGGCCCTGAGATCTTGAAGCCTGAAAAGGATGTTGGGGATGGGAGAAGGTGGCAATTGTGTGAAAAGGTGGCGGATTAAGCTGGAAATCTGTTAGTCATCTCTTTGCAAATAGGAGCATATCTTTCTGGAATTGTTTAACTTTCGACTTTATATTTCCTAGATTACATTGACCTGGTAGACGCTGGCCGGTGCATAGGTCGAGGCCCTGTGTTAGGGTCTTGGGCGAGCGGGCGGACGGGCGGACGGAGAGACGGACAGAGAGACGGACGGACAGACGGACAGACGGACGGAGAGACGGAAAGAGAGAAGGAAGGGCGGACAGACGGACAGACGGACGGAGAGACGGACAGAGAGAAGGAAGGACGGGCAGACGGACAGACAGACGGAGAGACTCGGACGGGCGGACGGAAATGAGGACGTAGATACGGACGGACGGACGGCCGGAGAGACGGACGGACGGACGGACGGACAGACGGACAGACGGAGAGACGGACGGAAGGAAGTGATACCCACAGTCTACAGAGAGGAAAAATGAAAGAGCAAGGAGTTTGAGAGAGATAAAGAGACAGGGGAGCAATGAGATTTTACCTATCCCTTCGGTCCTAATAAAACCTCACAAAATAAAATATGTAGGATGTAATTATCAAATAGTAATCGGAAATTAAATATCTGATTCGCTTAGTTTGACACGTTTGCACCAAAGCCTGTTTCGCCCAAACGTCGGTGGCCGCCAAGCCCGAAAAGGTACCCACTAAGCATGCAAAAAAAAAAGAAGAAGAAAAGAACAAAAGAAGTAGCCGCAGCCAACCGCCCGGAATGCGTGTTGCCCGGAGTCAGTTAAACGCCACCCGCGCGCGGGGCGGTTCCTCGATATTTGAATTCTCCACTTAATCGTTGGTTAGCTTGAAGTGATGATGCATGCAAAGGAACTCACGCGAAAGGTAGCAAAAACTATTTGAGCAAAGCATTATTCAAAATGTCGTAAATTTTCTTAAAACATACCTACATGTTTTTTCCTCGTACGTTTCAATGTCCGCTAGCAGTTCCTTCAGTTTATCTACATATTGGACGCTATCCATAATGATCACCCCACCACCCTTATCTGCCTGAGTAATCACAATGTTTTTGTCCTTTGAGAGCTCCTCCAGAGCCTGCATATACCTTCGAGGTAAGCTGTTTGGTTCTTTGTCTGCTAACGCCTTACACACTGCTAATACGCCTTGTATGAAACCTTTGTCCACATCATGATCGTCCCATCGATAGTTACGGCTGACGTGCTCTGCATAAGAAAAACGATCTTTTCCCGAGTCAAACTTAAGACCTAAAGATAAAGCTTCCTTCTCAGTTTGAGAAAGTGGGCGCCCTGAGAGATTCGTTACGATGTCGGCGTTTCCCGAATATTTCCACTTACTCTTTTTACACAGTTGATCCAGTTTTTGTCTCAAGTTACTTCGCTGTCGTTCGTTCAGGGTCGATAGTTTCGTCTTCAGTTCATTGGGCAATGGGACACCTTTCAGGTCGTTTTTCAGCTCGTGGATCTTGTCGTTCAGGTTGCTACAGGCGTCTTCAAGGTATGCCCTTGCTGCAGCACTGAAGGGCTTCTTGGAATCATGTAACTGCGCTGGGGCTGATTTCGGCAGCACCATTTCGGCTAAACAGTCCTTCAAGAACTTGTATCGGTTTAAGTTGCTTGCTAACTTTTTCCTTAAATTGAATTCTTTCATTATATGAACATTGCCATTGCCGTGAGTAGACAGATTAGAAGAGTCAGACATTTCGTTTTTCTCACAGTCAATGACAATCCAAAAACAATGTAATAAGACCAGACGTTTCGACAACAAAGTGCCTTCGTCAGTGGAAAAACAAGATATAGGCTTTACATCGATAAAAAATATAGAAGACGACCAGCCTGCACGAAATACAGTTCTACTTTTTTTGAAATACAGGTTATATCTAATCTCGCACTAAAATGTTGTATCGTTCTTCTGTCTAAACTATTCTGTAATTCATAATCACAGCATTGACACATTGACACATTATAACAGAGACACTCCTATAGATATAGCTATTTGTTTTTTAGCACCATTTTCGCACCTATCCTGGACCAGCTGTAGAAGCCTGGTTTTATGTTAACAGTGTCTTCAAGTAAAATATATGCAGCTTCCATGGCTCTCCTAATCGGTTTTGGCATGCCCTTTTCCATCACTGTAGCTGAATCCCAAGCTGGAAGATGATGACACTTTTCTATATGAAGCACCATCGCATTGGATACATTATGATTTCGAACATCACGTTTGTGCTCTTGAAGTCGTGTTTTCAAACCCCTCCCCGTTTCACCGACATATGATTTTGAACATGGTCCAGAACAAGGTATCTTATATATAACACTGTTGTCTGATGTGTTCACCTTCTTCGGTCGCACTAAATCTTGAATCTTGGATCCTGAAACGATGGCTACATTGGTTCCAGCTGATCGTAGACTAGTCGCTATTTCGTTCGCTTGTTTCGAGATGGGAATCGTTATGAATCGTCCTCGTTTCTTTTGTTCTTGTTTTTGTTTCATATGTCGGTGAAACGGGGAGGGGTTTGAAAACACGACTTCAAGAGCACAAACGTGATGTTCGAAATCATAATGTATCCAATGCGATGGTGCTTCATATAGAAAAGTGTCATCATCTTCCAGCTTGGGATTCAGCTACAGTGATGGAAAAGGGCATGCCAAAACCGATTAGGAGAGCCATGGAAGCTGCATATATTTTACTTGAAGACACTGTTAACATAAAACCAGGCTTCTACAGCTGGTCCAGGATAGGTGCGAAAATGGTGCTAAAAAACAAATAGCTATATCTATAGGAGTGTCTCTGTTATGTGTCAATGTGTCAATGCTGTGATTATGAATTACAGAATAGTTTAGACAGAAGAACGATACAACATTTTAGTGCGAGATTAGATATAACCTGTATTTCAAAAAAGTAGAACTGTATTTCGTGCAGGCTGGTCGTCTTCTATATTTTTTATCGATGTAAAGCCTATATCTTGTTTTTCCACTGACGAAGGCACTTTGTTGTCGAAACGTCTGGTCTTATTACATTGTTTTTGGATTGTCATTGACTGTGAGAAAAACGAAATGTCTGACTCTTCTAATCTGTCTACTCACGGCAATGGCAATGTTCATATAATGAAAGAATTCAATTTAAGGAAAAAGTTAGCAAGCAACTTAAACCGATACAAGTTCTTGAAGGACTGTTTAGCCGAAATGGTGCTGCCGAAATCAGCCCCAGCGCAGTTACATGATTCCAAGAAGCCCTTCAGTGCTGCAGCAAGGGCATACCTTGAAGACGCCTGTAGCAACCTGAACGACAAGATCCACGAGCTGAAAAACGACCTGAAAGGTGTCCCATTGCCCAATGAACTGAAGACGAAACTATCGACCCTGAACGAACGACAGCGAAGTAACTTGAGACAAAAACTGGATCAACTGTGTAAAAAGAGTAAGTGGAAATATTCGGGAAACGCCGACATCGTAACGAATCTCTCAGGGCGCCCACTTTCTCAAACTGAGAAGGAAGCTTTATCTTTAGGTCTTAAGTTTGACTCGGGAAAAGATCGTTTTTCTTATGCAGAGCACGTCAGCCGTAACTATCGATGGGACGATCATGATGTGGACAAAGGTTTCATACAAGGCGTATTAGCAGTGTGTAAGGCGTTAGCAGACAAAGAACCAAACAGCTTACCTCGAAGGTATATGCAGGCTCTGGAGGAGCTCTCAAAGGACAAAAACATTGTGATTACTCAGGCAGATAAGGGTGGTGGGGTGATCATTATGGATAGCGTCCAATATGTAGATAAACTGAAGGAACTGCTAGCGGACATTGAAACGTACGAGGAAAAAACCAAAGGCTTTTCCAAAAAACAAGGCCAAATACCTACATGTCTTGCCTTAGGTATTTGATCTCGGCACTTTCTAAGGCATCAAGAACAAAAATATCACACAGAAACATGCATACTAGTTAGTACGTACAATAACACAGGCGTGGTCAAATACATACAACCAGAAGCGTCCAGCCACTGATAACCGCAGCGGTGACACAGTGCTCCCTATGGCGGTTACAGAGATCCGTCAGGATGATCTGGCTGCAGATGTCCTCGTCGTTAGTGCAGCGCCGTGTCGTCATGCAGCATGTGTGTCCTCCACCACTGCCTGGCAAGTTCGGCGAGGGCAGTCAGGTGCTCCCGCAGGCTAGGAAGCCGCAGACTGACAGCGCCGGTAAGGGCGGCCAGGTGCCGCAGCCAGCTGACAGAGAGCTATGTACAGGCCGACGGCACTGGCAAGGACAATCAGGCGCCACAGTCGTCTTGCAGGAGAACGCCGACCGAGAGCACCGGGCCGCAGCGCTGATCACGGGCCACGGCTAACAGGTGGCTTGAGTAGGACACGAGCGCCAGCGACCCGCTCTGCATTGGTCTGTCGAACTACGGCAACTCCTGCTATCAAAACGCCACGATGCGATCTCTGCTGGGCCTGACCCCGTTCCTGAGCGACGTGATGTCGCTGAATTCCGACCTGAGCTCAGGCGAGGACAGCCTTTGCCGCACACTGCGTGGTGTTGCCGAGTTGATGGTGCTCCGAAAGGGCTTAGCAAGTCTGTCTCCAGCCACCTGAACGCCGAGCTAAGCGACGTTTTCGCTTACATCGACTCGTCGTTCCGAGGCTACGAAATGCAGGACGCCAATGAGTTCCAGATGCGCCTGCTGGACACTATAAAAGACGAAAGTTTTGTTCACTGGCCGGCAGACAACCCTGTCTCCGACAACTTTCAATACCAAACCGAGGAGATGCGTTAAGTGCGATGAAATTACGCTTAAGAACCACGAGAACATTGGCTGTTTTGTCAGCGTGCCGCAACACCTGAGTCCAGGGGAGTCAACGCTGCAAAACGCGTTACATCTGAGCATGCGGCCCGACCGCCGCGAACTGCTATGCCAGCACTGCCGCCACAACATGCACCAAGTCACAACGAAGATCACCAGCCTGCCGAGGACGCTGGTCCTGCAGCTGAAGCGGTACGTCTTCGTTGGACAGGCACCTCAGAAGATTCAGGCTAATGTCGACATCCCAAAGTTCTTGTTGGGACTGGTCAAGTACGCCAAGGACGATGTTACGTCGCCGCCAGAATGGAAGCGCAGCAAGCCTTTCCGACGTGAAGCGTGTTAAGTTTTCTTTACAACGTTTCTTATGTGTACAAAAAAAAAAACTTTCCGACGGAGGAGGCTGCCCTCGGCGGAGGCTGCTGCCAAGCCGCCACCAACGCAAGCGGAGCGAGTGACGCCCGACGCCGCCATCCCTAGTCCCTACGTCGATGCAGCAACGGACCGACGAGAACGACAACAATGAGCTGCAGGAAGCCAGAATGAGTTCGCTGGAAAAGGACCTGCCAGCAGATTCCTCCGAACTGGCGCACCCGTGCGAGCTCTCGAGGGAGGACAACCATTTACCCCGTTCAGCTAAGCTAACACGGCCGGCGACAACACGTACCGGCTCGGGGGCATCGTGAGCCATTACGGCAGTGGTACGGGGACCCGCAGTTGCTACTGTACACGAACCGCAACTCTAGCCGTCTGTCCTGCCCAGTAAAAACCGATAACATTGATATCGACTGCCAGTCCCTGTACAAGAGCAGCTGAAGTTTTCTGTGAGTGCCCTCCGACAGCTTATCGTTGTTCCCTGTGAGGGTGCTGGGACAATTTACTCAGGGTCGCTGTACAGTAGCAACTGCGGGTCCCCGTACACACCCAGGGCATTATGTATCCGATATGTGTGGGCCGTGGTAGATGGTACCACTGTAAAATGTTGTACCACTGTCGATGTGCTAAGTTTTTAATGGGTTTGCTGAAACGTTAGTACGAAGTAACTGGACGGGCATTGACTCGCCTGCCCGTCCAGTTACTTCGTACTGTCGAGGTAGTAAAGTTCACAAATTCAAATCCTATGTTTTGTCTCAAATGCACCGCGCCTGAGTCAGCTGTTGGTCTAGCTGGACTGCTGAATCAGCACTACTTATTTGCATTAGCACTACATATGAAGTCTGGCGATGTTGAACAAGTAAAATGGTTGAAACTGGTATGTACAATCAAGCACTTACATAGGGGGATGCATATCATTAGGACATTAGAATCAGCAGAGCCTAAGGAATCAGCAATAGCAAAACGAAGTCGATCTCTAGCTTTTTTCAAACCCTGATAATCCCTTGAGAAGGAACGTCTGAAAATGTTACTTCCTAAATAATGAATACAACTTTCCGCCTTTTAATCAGGTTCATTCTCATTCTTAGTCCAACAAAGTCACGACTCTTCGATCTTATCAATCACACCCATGGAAGGGTAATTTATGTGGTAGAAAATGACCGGCTGGCAGTCGCTAGGCCGCTGTTTTGCCCACCGACGGAGGGGCCGGTGAGCTGCCGTGCTGGTCGGGCGGCCAGTCGCGGCGATGGTCCCTCCCGCAGCTGTGGTGGCTCTGGCGGCCGCGCCGGCGCTGTCCGCCGAGCCGGGCACGGTGGAGTTCCTTGCCGAGCGGCTGGCGACCGTGCGCCTGCCGCCGGATGCGTACCGTATGGAGGAGCTCGGAGAGTCCAACGAGACGCTGCCGGCCGACCTGGTGCTGGCCACGAAGGGCGGTGTGCTCGAGCCCTCGTGTCGGCACCTGTGTCTGAGCCGGCCCGACTGTCTGGGCACAGCGTACCGTCCCAGCGACCAGCAGTGTCTGCTGTCTGTCCGCCGGCCGGCGCCGGGCCGTCTGGAGCCCGCTGCTGAGCCGTGGGTGCTGGCGGCGCGCCGCGGCCTGGCCTTCCTGGATGAGCCGTGCCAGCGGACCACCGACTGCAGTCTGGTCGTGCCTGGCTCCTTCTGCAGCGCCGGCCTGTGCGCCTGTCTGGAGGCGTTCAACCGGACGGAGGCGGGCGGCTGCCGGCCCCTCGGGGAACTGGTACCCGCAGACGAAGTCCGGCCGGCCGACGACGCGCTGCTCCGAGAGGAGGCGGCCGCCGAGCTGGCCGACTGTTCCGCCGCCTGTCAGGGGGATGCGCTGTGTCTGGCCGTGGAGTTCTCTGCCGTCAGCTCGACCTGTCGCCTGTACTCGGCCGGCATCACCGACGACCTCGGCGCCGACCCGTCGGACGAGTGGCGGACGCTGGTGCGCCGGCTGCCGACGGCCACCGGCCCGCCGCCGGCCGACTTTGTACAGCTCGGAGGTCAGTGGTGGTTCAGCAAACACCCGGCAGCTGAGTACCGGCCGGCGACGCGCGACTGCGCCAGCCTCGGCGGCATCCTCTACCACGGACGCGAGGACGGCACGCGTGCGGCGCTCGCCGCCGCTCAGATGCTCGATGAGAGGATCTTCCTGGGCCTGGACGACACTGGCATCGAAGGAGAGTTCGTGTACTCAGACGGCGAGCCTTTGGATAACCTGACCACCTGGCACCCCGACGAGCCCAACAACGCCGGAGGAAACGATGACTGCGCTGTGCTACGCACTGGCGGCCTGTTGAACGACATTGGCTGTGGCCAAAGCATACCGTACGTGTGTATGTGGCAGCCGGGGGTCCTGCGGAGCGCCGCCCGCGGCCGACCCATGTGGGCCTCCTGGGGTACAGCCACCGCCGCGCGGGCCGTCGATGGCGACATGGACACCTGGTCGGGGCCGACGCTGCCGGACGAGGTGGACTCGTTGGAGGAGCAGCGGCAGCATCTGACGGTGGACCTGGGCGCCACGCACCAGGTGACGGCCGTGCTGCTGGTGACGGGCGCGGGACGCTCGGCCGCCGACACCACCATCTACCTGAGCAGTAGCAGGGAGCGGCACGACGCGGCCGCGGCGGCCGTCTGCCGCCGGCTGCCCGGCCAGCACATGCGCCACCGGATGGCGCGTCTGTACCGCTGCCAGCGCCCCGTGCAGGGCCGCTACCTGCACCTGGTCACCGACCGACTGCGTGTCTCCTGGACGGAGGTGGCCGTCATCGGCGCGCAGCTCGACGGTGACCAGCCACTACAGCCGGAGCAGATATAGCTAGGCTGCCAGCAGCGGAGGAGTGACCGGCGAGCTGACCGGCCGACCGGCCGGCAGGGTTTAAACTCGGGTGGCCACATGGCAGAAAAAAAATAGGTAGAATTATACCCCACCTTCCCCTTCTTAGATAAGAAAACCACAGAAGAAAAGTAAGTGACGCTGTTAGGTCCATTAGCCTCGCACCGGACGTACTCTCGAGTCACCGTTCCGTCACTAGCAATGGACCTGGGCGCCACGCACCAGGTGACGGCCGTGCTGCTGGTGACGGGTGTGTGTGTAAAGGGGGGGGGGGAGGTATGTATCTTTTGTCGCATGGCGATGCTGAATAAACAGCAATAATGATAATAACCAGTAAAACGACTATTGGGCGAAGAACGAGCGAGCGAGATAGTGAGCCCTGCACGTGCAGAAGGGCGAGAGGGTACTTCCAATGGGCTTGCGCAAAGCACCCTTCTAACCGGTCGCTAGCGGTGTACCAAATTTGAGCGCAATCGGCCCAGCCGTTCTCGAGATCTGGAAACGCCCCCTGCACGTGCGCACGTGCAGTAGCACCCTAACCGCAACACATGAGAATGCATTGCCTGGTGGGTGCCTACTTGTATGCCAAGTTTCAGCGAAATCGCCCCAGTAATTACCGAGTTACTGAAATGGGAACAAATTTGGCACCTCTTATTGTTGTATTTTGCACGTGCAGTGGGGGTCACTCACATAGATGAAGAGTATCCGACCTTTGGTAGAGGGGATGCAGCTACCCTATAAAAATGACCGCAAGACAATCGCTCAAGCCGCTGCTGAGATATGGGCCTCTCAATATCATTACTTTTGCAAAACTGCTTGAACACCCTTGACTTTTCACGTGGCACGTGCCACGGCGGTCACTGAGATGCATCAAAAGTAGTCAATTACGGGGTAGAAGGGATGGGGCTACCCAGCAAAAAAGACCGCAGGCCATTCGGTCCAGCGGTTGCTGAGATATAAGCCTCTCAAAAGCGTTACAGGCCGGGCCGGGCCGGGCCGCTCATACTGAGATTTTTCCGTTATATTGAAAAGACTTCGCTTCGCTCGCTGCGCTCGCTCGCTCGTAATAATAATATACGACAGCGAGCTGTCATCGTGACCTTCATCCAATGGCATAATTCCTCAGCATCGCACATGTCATTGACTTGTTCCAGGAAAGCATGATTCTCAAATGGACTGACTTCACACAGCTTTAGCTTAACATCGCTAAAAAACATAGCATTTTCTGACCAAAAAAAAAAAACTTGAAACAAACGCAATATTAACTACAATTATTACCAAACCGGAGTCGATGTAATATTTTGGCGAGCCCGACTCCGACTGTAGCAGGCTCCCCCAGTCCCCCTCCCTCCGCCCTACCCCGCAGCCGGCCAGACAGTCAGCAGTGACGGTCAGCAGCTCACCTCGAGGTGCGTGCGAACGTCCGACTCGGGAGTGACCTTCAGGTGTTTCTCGTCGCCGTAGCAGTCCATGAAGCAGTCCATCAGGTTCATCAGCGAGTGAACCAGGTTGATGTCGGTGGTGGGGGACATCTCCTGTAACACCGGCAGAGGAACTCGGTCAGTTGTAAGTTACATTGGGGTAGAGCAGGGTAGAGTAAGTTAACTGTACCACTTGGGTGCCACTTCATCGCCTTTCAGCTGTGATTGGATTTGAATACCTTAAAGTTTCACTGTGATATTGCAGTTTAAAAACTGTGTATAAACTGTGCACAAACTTTTGTGTAAACTGTGAATAGAAATGTAATCACGTTGTTGTTCCAAACACGCACCTGATCGTTTGATTGCTACATATGTCATGCCGTCAATATGGTTTACTCAAAGTTTCAACGCCAAGTATTGTTTTGACGGAAGTTTGTGCGAAACAAGACAAAACGAATCGTCGGTGAATACTGAATTGGAATCGATGTTGTAAATTGTCGATTCAGCAGCTTAAAGGAAGACAAAGATGTAAGAAAAGCGATATGACGGCATAAACTTAGAAAATCTTAACGACAAACAAACGATCGGCTTGATTCTGGCGTGCCGACCAGTCTAAAATGACACAACGCAAGCCTGACGAATCGACCAATACGGAAGAAGAACCGGAAAACCAGACGTGCTTGGGTCGGACGAACATAATTATTAAAGAGGGTCACATCAGCAGGTGCAGCAAATGCTTGAAAACAGGCGTGCAGTGAACAGTGTAGTGATAATGTGCTAAATAAAAAAGTGCAGTGAACAGGCCGGTATTAATAAGTGCGCAGTGAAGATGCAGACAGGACGTTCCAAGTGCTTCCTCGACCCTTTCGTAAACGATCAAACTCTGCTGACTCGGGACCGAGCGACAAACCTCATCAGTCACATCGGACATAAGCGGCGGATCGAGCTTCATCCACTGGCCGCCGCCGCAGGGGTGCGGAGCGGGTCAGTTACATAACATAGGTACAGTCACGGAGTATATGAGGTACAGGTGGGAAATTTAAGAACTCATATATACTCACAGACGGTATAATAACTATGCGGTACAGCACGGGTCAGTTTCAACGAAAATGTAGCGTATACGGTACAGCTGCGTTACTTACATACATAAACTCACGGATACGGTATTTTGAAGTATGTACAGCCCACCGCTAAAGTAATGTGTGGTTTTACCAATCACAACGGATGGCTCTGACCGACGATTTTTAAATGCGGACTGATTGAAAAGAAGACGTCAATAGATAAAGTTGTAGCTGCAAGGGTGAAGATACTTGTAAGCTACATTTAAAGTCTCGTTGCAGTCTGGCTTATCGTTCCTAGGCTTCAGAAGCAGAACATACCGTTGACTGAAACCACACATTACTTCTGCTGTGGACTGTACATACACCAAGAATTGTCGCTGTTCACAACGTGAGTCAGCGAGACTGCATGGATGATTTACAAGTCGCAGCCAAATAATAATAAGCTCACATTAAATTATTAACATACCACGGGCACCGTTATAGACAGGTTACGTAAAGTGGTTCCTCACAACAGGCCAAGGCAGAGTTCAGCAGTCGGCAGGCAAACCTACGGAGGCAAAGACGTCAAGCATTGGCCGGAGCCTTACTTAATTAAGACCGCGTGGGCGCTCGCCTGTGCCACACATCAAATAGATTCCGTGCTTACTTGCGACGAACATAAAAAAGATCCCGTGCTTACAAGAAGTATATCAAACACCCCCAAGCACACCAGCTACCTATTTTAGCTCCATAAGAGGTCAGCTTGAACCTGGCGCGTATAATTTTCGCACGCACTGCGCCATTGCATGAATCCCCTACCATTTTCAGCTGGCGGGTATATAGTTCATCGCGCAGCCGACAGTCGTTTGATTTCATAATAACCAGCTAGCTGCCTGTACCCCAATTGCCGTCCCAACTCTCATCCTTATTACATAGTTCAGCTGTCCCTTCTCCTTTCCAGACCCGGGCATGTCTCATCCTTTTTACCTTCACATCTTAATCTTCCAGAGCTCGTTCTCATTCCCTTCTTTCTCGTCCACCCTTCCCTTTCTCGTTCATTTCTCTCTTCCCTTGCCACTTCCCTATCTTTTTGTCTCTTACTTCCCTTCCTGCCCCTCTTTCTCCATCTCCCTCTCCCTATTCCCTCTCTCTCTCAGCCACCCACTCACTCACTCACTCACTCACTCACTCACTCACTCACTCACTCACTCACTCACTCACTCACTCACTCACTCACTCACTCACTCACTCACTCACTCACTCACTCACTCACTCACTCACTCACTCACTCACACCAGTCACATGCGTTCGGTGAAGACAGTTTTCCCACCTTGATGCCGGCGCGTCGGACAAAGTTGAGCAGCGGCGGCACAAAGTACTCGAACATATCCTCGATGATGGTGCGGTGCTGTTCGTTCAGCGTGGGAGGCAGGGTGGCCATCCACGAGGTCAGGTGGGGCCGCCAGCCGAGCGTGTTGGGCTCCAAGTAGATCATACCGCAGCGGGATACCTGCGCAGCACGGACAGGCGGGTGGTGTAGAGATGATAGCGGGCGGACAAATGGCCCGACGGAAATAGCAGAAGTGGCAACGGCTTCTCAGGTCAGAGCATAATTTTACTTGATATAGAACGGGGACAAAGCTGAACAGGGAAATCGGGAGCGCATATTCTATGAAGCGATAGAAGTCAGTTGGAAACAGTCTCGGCAAAGTTGAAATACATATATTGATTAGGTGCAGGTGGAAGATCCCTAAGAAGCGCCACTACTACAGCTGAGTAACGAAACAGCGTCGTAAATGGTTTCACCGTAACAAACCGCACGTGTAGATCTAAATGTGGAGCCACCAGCCCAGTCTCCTCTCACATCAACTCCACCGCCATACCATCCCACCATTACACGACTGCCACCGTCACCACCACCACCACCACCAATACCATTGACTCACCGTGGCCGGTGACGCCGCTTCTAGGTCCATCGGCTCAAAGATGAGGTTTGTGGTCGGCGACAGCTGGATAATCTCTCCCGACATCAGACACAGCTTCTTGTTGTCGTCGAGCACGGTGTTCATGTTCTCGATCCATATGGCATCCACGGGTCCGTCAAACATGAGCCACTTTCTGATGACAAGCCAGGGACAGTAGAGTGTAAAGTCGTGTTAGCGACTAAGCGCTAACCGGTGATATACGTCCGCCGACAAGTGTCCATGCATAGATCATTTCATGCGCGAAGTTACTGACATACGCCAAACTATAGAGTACAGAGAATAAATCATCGTTGGTCGCAGATTCAGGAGACATTTTGTATCCAGCTGACGATACAAGCGTCGCCATCGTGGAAAGAGCGCTACGAGTTATATAAGAGCCACTCCACAACAGCCCATAGCGTGCTCAGTCAAATTTGGATGGAAGTTAACAACTTCAGAGGTACATATGCCGAACTACGACTAGCCCGAATAAAAGGGTTCTTAGAAAGTTCACAACAACGAATGGGACGAGCGCATGTCAGGGGTAATACGGTGTTTACGAGAAAATAAATCACAGCTCTGCCACTAATAAAGTCAATCACAGAATATAACTGTCGGGCAGCTTTGCATGGGAACCTGACAGAACCAGGAGACACGTTCATGCAAGGCATTACTCCGAAAACTAGCTGGTTGTATCGCATCACGAACGTTTCAGCATAATTCTCTCCCTAGTCTCTTCCTCTCTCACTCCCTACCTCCCTCCCTCCCTCCCTCCATCTCTCTCTCCCTCCATCTCTCTCTCTCTCTCTCTCTCTCTCTCTCTCTCTCTCTCTCTCTCTCTCTCTCTCTCTCTCTCTCTCTCTCTCTCTCTCTCTCTCTCTCTCTCTCTCTCGCTCCCTCCCTCTCCCTCCCTCCCTCCACTCTACCTGTCGGGACTGGGATCCACCGCGAACGCCCTGTAGCTGACGGCCAGAACGCCGTCGGTCCACTCGTGCGAGGCCGGGTCAAACTGACCGTACAGCTGACCCATGGTGATTGACTTGGGGTTGATGACGGTGATTTGGACAGAGTTCTCGTCCATCTCCTCCTGTGGGGGTCAAGGTCAAGGTCAAGGTCAGGGTCAGAGGTCAGGGTCAAAGTCAGCTCAAGGTCAGAGTCAGAGGTCAGGGTCAGGGCCAAGGTCAGATCAGGTCAGGGTCAGGTCAGGGTCAGGGCCAGGGTCAGGGTCAGGTCAGGGCCAAGGTCAGGGTCAGGTCAGGGCCAAGGTCAGGGTCAGGGTCAGAAACCAGGTCAGATGTCAGAGGCCAGAGGTTAGGGGTTCGTGATCAGATAAAAGGCTTATCGGTCAACTCAGAGGTCAGGTTGACAGAGGTCAGCTGATGTAAAAGAAAACACATGCCAGCCACGGTCTGTGACCAGATTAAGTGCGTGTTTAGAGGTCAAAGTCATCGATCGCAATTCAACACGCCTCGCGTTTAACACGTCACTGCTAGTAAAAAACAAGGTCTGCATTAGTCCCAAGCGTAATCGGCACGCCGCGCTACAAATGTCGCAAATACGGCGCCAACTTTCCATATAACCACTCCCACAGAATGTTCCTAGTTTTGTTTGTTTGTTTTGTTGGGTTAGGCCCTTTCGGTCTGACGAGACCATTTCAGGGCCGGAAGGATGATAGGAAGTAGGGGGAGACATTGGTCTGGGCAGGCACCCTAGTGAGTCACCGGGGCTGAGCCCATCCCGAAGGACAGGCCGACCAGCCCCAAGGTACTCACTGCACCCGGCTACGGGGTGCGCTCCCTCGGGAGCAGCGGTGCCGCTCCAAGGGAGCAGCCCGCATGGGATAAAGTTGCCTGTCCAGCCCGGATGGGGCTGCGAAGTGGAGGAGAAGGATTTCTGTGTCCTGAGGATAGAAGCATGGAACGGTAATGTTCCTAGCATTTCACTGTCCTATATTTAACCTCGTTATGTAAGCATGCATCAACTGCAAATGCTAGAGACCTCGTTTACGAATGTCTGACATGCATCCAACAACTGGGGCTCCCTCCTAACTCCCCCCTCCCCCCCCCCCCCCCCCTCCCCCGTACCCGACCAAGACCCTGAGCACCTCTGGCCACTCGCCGGCCGACTCACCCGTTCATGTAGTTTAGCGAGGGCCTCGGCCAGCATCCGGTAGGCGCACGTCTTACCGCCGAACGGCATACCCGTGATCATGAATCCGTGGCGCACGATCATCATTTCGTATATCTGAAAAAAAAACAAGAGTGATCATATCCGAAATCGGGCTCACATGATAAAGAGACAAGCTCGGCAGTTGTGTAGTTATTTGAGTCAGGTACGCAAATTATACCTAGCTTAAATATGAGAGTGAGACCAATGAGATATTAATTACGGAGCGAGCGAAGCGAGCGTAGTCTTTCCTTATAGATTAACGGAAATTTCTGAGTATGAGCGGCCGGCCGTGCGGACGCTTTTGCGAGGCTTATATCTCAGCAACCACTTATCCGATTCACACGCGGTAATTTTTGTAGGGTAGCTTCATTCCTTCTACCAAGTATTGGACTATTCCCGATTCATGTGGGTGACCCCTTATGCACGTGCCACGTGCAAAACGAAGAGGTGTCAGTTTTGTAATTGTTGCAATATCTCGGTAACTACTTGGCCGATTGCGCTGAAAGTTGGCATGTAGGTAGGCACCCACTAGGCACTGCATATCCATGTGCCAGAGTTGGGGTGCTGCTGCAAGTGCGCACGTGCAGGGTGCCGCTCCCAGATCTCGAGAACGGCTGGGCCGATTGTGCTCAAATTTGGCACATCGCTAGAAACCGGTCAGTAGGGTGCCGTGCACAAGTCAGTTGGAGGCACCCCCTCGAAATTTCACACGTGCAAGATTCACCCCTCGCTCGCTCCGTTAGTCGCCCCAAAAGGCGCTATACTGGTACCTTATAGTGAAAAAAGACAAACTTGATGCCATAAACGAAATACGCGAAAATACGAACAACACGTTTAGAAAGCTAGCATTCGCAATCAAATTCACGCCGCTTCCCAAATCGCTCTGCTCTCTGGCCGCCCCAGCCGACTCTGCGCCTCTGACCTGTTGTATTTTCTCGAGGAAGTAGTCGGTGCACTGGAGGTTGGCCTCCTCACAGCTCTCTCGGACGGCGGCGTTGAACGTCGTGTAGTCTGTCTCCGGCAGTTTGATACCGGGGAACAGGTCAGACGTGATACCCTGTCGACATGAGCCGATGTCTGGTTACATTCCGTTTTCACGACGGTCTATCCGGCGAGTGCACCTAATTTGACCAAATCTGCACCTAGTAATCTCTTTTACAGCAAATATCTTCATTTTATGAATTTATTTCAGTGTTTTAATCGATGTCTCTGATAATATGACAAAGCAGGCATATAAGCAATAAGTTCAACCCTAGCTGATAGCTACTAAGAGACACACTGAACCTGATTTGACCAAATCTGCACCTGATCTGCACCAGATGTGCACCAAATGTGTACCAGATGGCCGTCGTGAAAACGGCTATTATAGCTTAACTCCGATTGAAACGGCCTGGAACTATTGCCCGGGTCATTACTTATTATGTAAATGATCAGTTATCTGTAATCATTGCGATACATTGACTGGTTACCGATTTTCCTTGGAAGAAGCTTAAGAGTAAGATTCGCAGATTGGCAGGAGGAATGCTAACGACGCAGCGCAGATTAAAAAGGGCGGCGTGGACAGCCCCACCAACCCTCTTGAACTTGGAGAGTTTACTCACCGCAAACAGGCCCAGATCCTGCGTCAGGAACTTGGGCAGGTTGACGTCGGTGATGGAGCGCAAGATCAAGATGTCCTCAGACTCCTCGGGGAACTTGAGCTTCAGGTTACCGGCCGCCGTTAGCACGGATTTGACCGCTCGCATACCTGGGCCACAGAGGACGGAGTACGCGGTTAGAGGCTACCAGTCGGCTATAAGTGTGTCATGATGAGTCAGGGTACTGGGTACTGGGTAGCAAGTACTCATGAGCATGATAAGTTGCGTATGTCCTCAGACATAATATGTTTAGCACATCCTCATACGTGTATCAGCGTCAAAACAGACTTTCGTTCCAAACATTCTACTATCATTGAAAAGTGGCTTGAATATTGGACACTATCCCGTAGCTCTTCGAATCGTAGCCACCCGACCCCACCGTCCTCACCGTAATCGTAGTGGGGCTGTGACGAGAGCTGCTCCGAACACAGCCGGTAGGTGGCCACAATCTTGGTGGCCAGCGGCCGGGCGTTCACGAAGCCGCACGAGTAGAGCACGATCTCGGCAATCATGGCGTAGTCGGGCACCATCATGGCCACGGAGCGGAACAGCGCCTGGGGAAAGAGAGACGATTTTAGACAAATGTGTGGCAACATGTGCATTCTTCAGAGCAATCATGCAGTGCGAACCGGGATGCAGCATCGTCAATAGGATTTAGCTACACAAACAGCTACACCTTTAGCTAGAAAACTGTAGTGCCAAAAAGAAAATGTCCAGCCGGTCTTAAATTAATACCTTCCATTCAGAAACGCGTAGAAAAGATAGCACACCACAAAGTACAGCCAGTCCATCCACCTTACTGCACGCCCCACACGACCGTGGCTACCTACCTTCAGGTTATCGGGCAGCTCCGACCTGCCGGCGTATCCGGGGTTCATTGTGATGAACACGGCACAGGTGGGGTCCAGGTGCAGCTCAGAGCCCTCGAACTGCAGCATGTCGGCGCCGGCGCTGATGGCCCGCGAGATGGTGAGGATCTGCTGCGCCACCACCGACAGCACCTCCAGGTCGATCCGGTTGAACTCGTCGAAACACGACCAGGCGCCGCACGACGCCAGGCCCTGGAGGGAAGAATGACGAGGGTGGGGCAGGAAGGTAAATATTAAAATGTTGATAGGTAAGAATCAGAATCAGATGGCACAGCAAGGAAGCTGGAAACTTAAAAAAAAATCTGTAACTGGGGAAAACTAGCATAATTGAGCACCGGCAAGCATTTTAGCCTGGATTGTTGCATGTTGATATAAATGTAGTTCACTTTAATCGTTGCTATTCATATTTATCACCCATCTAACAATTACTCCTCTCACCGACCTTGAAGAACTTTCCGAGCGCGATGTAGTCGAGTCCGTCAGAGCAGTTGAAGACGACGCACTGTTTGGCGACGGCCTTGGCCAGGTCCTTGGTGGTTTCCGTCTTACCGGTACCTGCCGGTCCCTCGGGCGCACCGCCTGAACACACATCGTCAGTTGTGTCGGCTCAGGTTAAGTGCCGACGATGGTTAAATGAAGAAAAGTTACCATAACAAAGTCACAAAAGAACAATGGAGTGGCCTACTAATGCAGTGGCCGGAAAAGAAGGGAGGAGCGATTAATTCAAGGATGAAGGAGCATCGATGTTATAAGTCGCATGACAGCCGCGGCTCCCTACCAGTTCCACCAGCCGCACCCACCCTCAGCCCGCCCGCCCTGACCACCCCACTGACCGAGATGGAGGTGCAGCGCGCCGAACAGTGTCCGGTAGCATCTGTCCGTCAGTGGAGTGATCACCAGTCGCGGAGTGTTGCCCAGGTACTCGTAGCCGTACATCAGGGTCGAGTTGATCATACGTGTCGCCAGCCGCTTCTCCTGCAGGGTTAGACGGAAGACGGTGACGTCAAGACATGACGCCGTTGCACCGTGACAGGGCGAGAAACGAGACAGGTACTGGAATTGCGAGCTACTGCCACGGTATAAAAAATATATCGTTAACTTTGTGGACCTAGTTTATGTTTGTGCACTATCTGAACGATTCGAGGATGCGCTCCAGTTGTTGCCGTTCTATTCCATTATCTCACTTATGTACTTACCGTTTAGGTCTGTCGGCCTCTTTTGAAATAGCACCTGGCTATCGCACCCATCCTCCCAGGTCCAAACCGATACAGTCCGCGCACTTCACCTCTCAGCAGTAACAAGTCTCTGGAAGCCAGGCAAAGTCGTTCTCCCAGTTGTTCACCGTTCCAGTCTAGTTAATGGTCCTCATCCCCCAGTCAAGTGGTAGCATATCTGCGCCAACCAGGCGTTTACAGATGGGTTACAGCCTAGCCCTTACCTCACAGTAGAAGCACATCTGCCCCAGCCAGGCGAAGTCGTTCTGCCAGTTTCTCACGTTTCAACCTGTGATCCTCACCTCCCAGTAGTAGCGTGTCTGCGCCAGCCAGGCGAAGTCGTTCTCCGACTCCACCTTGCTGTTGATCAGTGAAGCCAACACGTCCTTGGCGTGGACGTCCAGCACCACCAGAGCGCCTGGGGTGGACGGTGGCGGGTGGGGATGGACACGGGTCAGGGCACAGTGAGAGCGACTTTATTCACTGGCACTTCATTGATCATTCAGCAACACTTTAAAAGGAAAACCTAGCCTGGCTTTTGCCACCGATAACACGGAATAAATGCTCAAAAGTTTACGGAACAATACCTACATCACATGGCAACGTTTTAAGCTTGGCACTCTGGGGCGGTCAGCACAATGGTCATTCCATCTGCCTTGTATGTAAGGCTTAGTTGCGCGGATAGAAGGGAAGGTTTTCTAGCTCCTCTTTAGCAAGTTATCCATCGATAAGCAGAGTTGTCACTAGCCCCCGGAGACTGACCGAGAGTGGTACGGTTCTGTCGGGAAAGTTTCCCCCGCACCAGCTCCACGATCTTTGAAATCTGGTCATTGTTCTGCTTCAGATAGGCGTCCATCGCCTTCTTCCCCGACCTAGCAACACGAAACGGGCAAGGTGAAGCACATAATTGTGTCGTGACAATACATCAGTCACGGCTTATAGATCACTGCAAACATAATTCAACGCGATGAACCTTTACTTGAAATGTCAGTCTTCATGCCTACAGCCCATTACCACTCTGAGATTAGACTGCTGTAAACATAACCAACCAGTCGGAGCAATAAAACTAGGCATAAGATCTGTATCTACAAATAAGCGCCTAGAAACTATAATATCGGCTGCACCGACCTGATGGACTTATGCACATCGGCGGTCCAGTAAGTCTGTGACACGCAGAGCACAATCTGCCCCGGCCAGGAGAGCACCCAGTGCTCCCGCACGTCCCCGGCGTACGAGTCCATGCCCAGCTCCACCTCCTGAAATGACAGACGAGCGACGGTGATCAATTATCGGTAATGTCTACGGAGCTCACCGGTGCGTAGCACACTTCAGTAAATGAACGTTCTCACCACGTCCGTACGTCACTCGTCACTCGTCATCGTCGCCTTTTCTAGCTTGGCTCATTCCATCTCCACCCCTCTCTCACTCCTTTACCATGCCCTGCCCATCGTTCCACTCTTCTATCCATTACCCTCTCCCTTGAATCACTATCGCCAACGACTTACGTGCTGCAGACTGCTCTTCATCAACGACTCGAGCTCGAGCAGCCATTTCTCGACCTGGCCGCGGGCGCGGGCTGTCGATATCTCCTCGAGCAGTTTGATGACCTCGCCCTCGCTCGACTTCATGTGTGTCACGTCCAGCGTCTCGGTGAACGTCAGGGAGGCGATACCCTCGAAACACTTCTTCAGGTGCGGCTGCACCCTGGGAAATGAGAGTGGGAGGGATAGTTTAGAGTGCAGGGGAAGCGCAGAAACGAGATGCCCTGCAAACCACTCAGTACAAAATAACGTCCACTCGATTTAAAATCATGGAGAACTCAATATCAACTAGTTATCCCGCCACCTCCGCGTAATGTTCCTCAACATGACGGTTTTAGTCATCCCCGCCTCGTCACTGACCGAGTGGGGTCCTTGGTCTCCGACAGGATCTCCAGCAGCTCGTCGTTGGACAAGAAGAAGAACCGGGGGAAGTACAGCCGCTTCTTCTCCAGGTAGTCGTTCAGGCCCTTGAGGATCAGCTCCAGCAGCTCGTTGGACTTTTTCAGCCTCTCCAACATCTTTTCCACGTCGATGACGGCCAGAACATGTGTGTCCACCAGAGCGGCCTTCATGATATCGCGCCAGTTCTGGAAGGGGAGGGGCAAAGGGACTCCAGACGTCACTGACTTGCAGGATAATAAGTGCATGCATGGAGTCCAGCTCTTTAATTTTCAGTGCGTGATTCGACCGTATACATCACAAGTGTGTGATAATCTGCATAACGTCGGCACTTCGTCTAAGAAACAAGAGCCTTACACGACATATTCTACTCGCCGTAATATGTCGGTAATCAAATGCACACAACTCAAAACGTATGCAGCGTTACTGAGCAAGGGACACACGAAGTCGTATATACATACGTACCTTATCGACGGTAGTGAAGCGTCGTCCTTCCTCGGGCATCTGTGACATGATGTCGGGGCTGGAGAAGATGGGCTCCAGGTACAGCCAGGTGATCTGCACCTTGAGCCACTCGTCCAGGATCTCCTGCAGGTCGGACCGGGGCGGGGGCGGGCGGTTAGCCGGGTCAGCTGGTACGATCAACATAAGCGGATCGGCTGGGAACAGTCAGCCGAGTGTCTAGGAAAATATATCTGAAAGCAGAAAACTGAGACCGAGTCAAGCTATTATTCACAAGAATCTCAAGCAACTACGTCTACACATGCATACTACACATCGCCATATCTACACATGCATTCTGGAAAAATATCAGCCAAGTAGAATAAGTCAATCGAATTAACTTGGTGCTGAAGAAATGCCCATTAAAACACTGCCCACGAGAATGGCAAATGACACCCTGATTCGACCATGCTTTACCGACCTGCAGATTGGTGAGCGTCTTCTCCCACTCGCAGATCTGCTCCTCGAACGGTTTGATGAAGGGCGAGCCGCGCATCGTCTGCGTCTTCACCAGGTGGTCGTCCAGCATCAGCTGGATCTCGTCCAGCGATGACAGGATCGACGTCCCCGACTCCCTGTCGGTAGCGTGAGGAGTATTCATATATTGCAGATGATGCTCGCCATTGGCAATATTTTTATAAAGCAGACTCTTCAGCTAAAGGCTCGATGCCAGACTTGACTTGGAATCGCCGCGCTTTGCCTGCTTCCAGCCTTACATTCTCACTGACAAGACGTCTCTAACGACATAAGTGATGCATTTACCTGTAGGGGACAATGTTGAACTCCATGTCCTTCCATTCGGCCCTCATCTTGTCCATGGCTCTTTCGAGATTGTACTCCTTGGTAGCTGACTCGCTGATGCTCTCAAACTTGCTGTCAGAATCAGAAGAAACAAAACGCGTTTAAACATAGGCAAATATCATCGACCCATGAAGTAGCAAATACAAATTCAATGAACACCGTCTTAAAAGAAGTAAAGCTTATGATCTCTATTGTCTTCGTCTCAAGTCACAGTGATCGTTCACCAGACATCAATCGACAATCGACATGCTCCCCATGACAGCCTGAACTTCGCTCACCAGTTTCCCCAGCCACCGACCTGATGTAGTCGGTGAGATTGAGGTCTATGATCTTGGCCAGCGTGGTCTCCGAGTCGGCCTTGATCGGAAATCCGACAATCTCGGAGATTTTCTCCCAGTGGCGGTCGCGCAGACCCGGGTTTCCCAGAGTCTGTACCTCAGGTAGGTGGGCACGGAACCCGTCGATAGCCGATTTCACCTGCCGGGGAACGAGATGGGATGATGGTTGTGATGAGCATTGGGGTTACATGATATTTTATGACGAAGTAAATTTGTTTGGCCAGGTAAGCGCGACACATAATAAAAGCTAGCATATTATTTGGCCTCCAAATGTTCGGTAATAATTATTAGTCTGGGCAGCAGCGTTACCTCCAAGAGCAGGTCACGTGCCGGTCCCTCGTTGCTGAACGACTTCTCCAGCTTGTAGATGCTGCGGAAGTATCCGTCCGTCTCCTGGTCAATGTCCTCCGGTTCGTACGCTCCCAACTGGGCACACAGCAGACAGTCATGGTTAGAAGGGCGACGGCGAATGCCCACTCTCCCGAACATTCGAACGCATAACAAGGATTGGTTCGCCAGACTGAAAGCTTCATTTCTAATCTTAGTCATATGCACGATGCCTTCCACATCGTCATTCAGTTCAATGATAACCATAATATCGCGTCAATCGACTGACATCCTATCCTAAAGTCACGATCAAGGGCTTACTGACCGGCGCGCTCATCCAGGAGTCGTACTTTACGCTGAAATCGACCCCGTTGGTGTACAGGCGGAGGTAGGGATTCAGCTTGTCGGCCACCTGAAACACACATAGATCGAGACGTGGACGTGTGGCGATTATAGCAAATATATTAACACATTAACGCAACAACATAGTCGACAGAGCATTACAGAAAGCATGCGCCGGCAATTAGTGCGACAGAGTAAATCACTTTTATCATTCCGCACAAAAAGCAGTCGAATATTTACCCGTCATTCTCTCTATATCTACTTTTTATATTCTCACAAGCACCACCCCACCGTGCTTCTCACCTCCTTCCTGCGCGGGTAGTTGGTGACCTCCCACTCGAACGCCTCCTCCTCGTCATTGATGGCCGTCGTCTTGTCCAGCGCCTGCTGTAGCTTCTCCTCCAGGCCCTGAGCGCGCTTCAGGTACCGCGGCAGTTCGGGCAGCTCTCCCAGTTCTTCCAGCTCCTCCACCTGCTTGTTGTACGTCTCCAGCTCCTCCAGAAAACGCTCGCGCCGCACCTGAGGAAGGGTGGTGAGCCAGGGAAGGGAGAACGGTCAGAAATGGCAGAGGGAGCGTCACGATGTAGGGAGGTCAGAAAAGGCTGACGGAGCGGCGAAATGTAGGGAGCGGCGTCAGGGACCTGTAGTTGAGGACTCCAGCGGTCAGACGGTATCGAGGAATGCACATTGCATACCCAAACGCAGTCCAAGAAGGGAGCCAAGAAAACAACGATCAGTTGCATGATACATATTTAGTCATCAACGTAGATATCGTGCGGTGAACTAGGTTTGACCATCTGCAGCATTAAAGTGTTGTTTCAGTGCCACAAGCTAGTGTCGACAACAAGCAGGTAGGGCTCGTGCTCTCTCACGTTCTCCTCTCCCTGTTCCCCATGCCTCCACTTCTCTCTCTAACCTTGAGGGCCTCCTCGAACTCGACCCTCTTCTGTCGGTAGATGGAGCGTCCCTCGTCGAACACGGCCGGTATACGCTGGTGCCACAGGAATGTCTCTGTATTGTGACGCAGGTCGGCCGAGGAAAACTCAGCGTAGTCCGACAGGAACAGCAGATGCGAGAATATCTGCAGAGTGCGGACACAGTTGTACAGGATGATAGGGCAATGGTGAACTGAGCCATCAGATCAGACCGAATGATGCAGTGGCTCTCAGTCTGGAGCTCATCGAAAAGTTTGAGGCGTCGATAGTCGATACTGTACTTTTTACAAAGCCGTGAATGCGATAGCTGCTGTAGAAGAGCTGCTTTAACACCGATACTTATCTCCATAAATACCGTATTAGTAAGGGCTCATGACCATGACCCAGCAGCAAATCACTTTAAACCAGCAAACATTAAAACAATAATCTCAAATGGGAAAAATAGTAAGAAAACTACCGGGGAGCATATGCTCTGCGAAGTTTGTCTCAAGCCACCCCTAAGGCCCTCCTCATTCACCGATCTCTCATACCGGCCCTCCCAGAGTACCCCGTCCGTACCGTTCTGAGCTGATCCTCCATCTGCGGGATGCGCACCGACTCTGTCTGGTCCACGTACTCCTTGAGCTCCATCAGCTGGGCCGTGTTGGACGGCACGGTCAGAGACTTGTCCGTGATCTGCTCGTACTCTTCGGACAGTCTGTAGAATGGCGCACGGAAAACGATAGGGTATGTGAAACGGTGCGAGACGAATATTCGGATCCAATGGCGAATTGTAGGAAATGTCAGAGAGACTGCGACTGGAGTCCAGTGCTTATTAATGTGAGAACATTTCTATATTTAATGTGCGATGTTTATGTACATAAAGCATCGCACATGAAGTATCACACTTCTATAGCATGATCAAAGCGCAATTCAGCGCCATTCATATCAAGCTGCGACGGTGAGCGTATGACCCACGTTTTGTTGGTGGCGTTGTGGTTAGCCAGCATGTTGTGCAGTATCTTGTCACGCAGACCGGTGGCCAGCGACACCAGATCCTCGGTGAGTGTGTCACAGCGGAGTTCAAACATGCCCAAACGGATCACCTGCCGCGAGAAACGCAGGGTGGGAAACGCAATGACGATTATAACACTGGCAAGCGACGTTCAATCGAGATCGGACCCATTGAAACGGTGAGCCACGAGAGGAAGTTTTATCAAATTGTCAACATAATAAATTGACTCTTTAAAAAAGCTTTAATGTTTATAAGCTGATAATAGCTGATAGGATGATGAACCACAATTAAACATTATCATGCGAAAAAGACTCAAAAATGATAACATACGACATTAGACCAGAGAAACAAACACCTATTTTACAAAGCCTCCTCCCCCCCCCAAAAAAAAAAAAAAACGTTACAAAACTCATGGATCTCTCGTCTCGGCTATACTCGCACCCGACACCAGTCCCCGCCCCTAAACCCTGTCACTCCCCCTCCCATGTCTCACCTTTGCCGACTCGCAGTTGATCTCATAGCTGAGCTCGTGGTAGCGCACCACCTGCTCCTGGTACTCCTCGAATGGATGCTGACCCGACAGGAATTCCTCCACGTCTGCGTTGGCCTGGCCGCTGATCAGGTACTCGTACCGCTCGTACCTGTGTAGTAGTGGTACAGCAGTACCGGAGAAAGGAAAATATTAGGCTTCATTTGATGTTTTCGGATTTAACCTATGTGACATCGCAATTTGCACTATTTGCACGGGAAGAACTAATTGCTCACGAAGCAACGATATCGAACGACCTATCACATTAAATCTATCACATTAAATCGCGACCATTCCACTTAGATGAAGCTCCTTACTCAACCCACAGTCCCAATTATCCCGTTACGTATCTAGGGGAGAGTGGGGCACATTCGTGCAAAAAATGGATAAACCCATATATCTGTTCTTTGGTTAGTGCAATGGCAAAATTGTTGATTGTAGTATGGAAAGGAACTATTGCAGATAGTTTTCCTCTTTAAAAGTTATCCTATAAAATTATTGCTTCCATTAGAAAAAATGACTTTTATTAACTCTGAACATTTGCACGAAACTGCCCCACCTATGGGGCACATTCGTTCAAGAGATGGGGCACTTCCGTTCACCCGGCAAAATTCGAGAAATTACCGGGCATTACCAGAAATTTACCAAAGGAAATTGGCAGGGGGTCATTTCACTTGATTCCTTTCGACAAGAATGCATTGCACAACAAATGTAGAAAGAATGGGCTGGCCAACAAGAATGTGCCAACTGCCGGCCTCCGTGACCTCGCCAAGTTCGCGTGAATTGCTCGTCACGACGTCGCAAGCAGTCGAGACTGAGTCAGGCGAGCGTCATTAGAGAAACCTACTACAGATAAAGTCATAAATCGCAAAAACTAAAAAAAATATGCACGAACGTGCCCCCAGGCAGTGCGTACACGAACCTGCCCCACGACGTTATTAGTAATATACTAGGGTGACCCGCGTGCTCCGCAACGCGAAAAGGGATATTTTCGATCGGCGGGTGTTTGGTTGTTCTTGTGTCGGTTTGGTTATCTATCCATTTCGGTCGATAGCTTTTTGACGGCTAAACGTTTTGGTTTGGAAAAAAATATCCATCGCATCGAGGTGCCCGTGTCTGATAAGCATGCTTTCCACTTCAGAATCTGTCAAATGTGCTTTATAATTGAGGTGCGTAGTTTTAAGACAAATGAAAGGCGTAGATAATTTTCGCTAAAAATCGTTTTGCAGAGGTTTAAAACATTTATATTTTTAAGAATACTGTTGCTTGTCATGCAAACGTGATGATTGGATCTTGGAGAGAATTGAATGCTCTTTCTAATGATAGCATTTTCAATTGTCAAGCGTATCAGGTTAAGCAGCAAATCCCGTGTATCTTTTTAGTGGCACATTGTGGACAAATACCATTTTAATTCAGCGATTTTTCCACATTGTTTTTGATCAATTAGCTGTCCACAATTTTTCCATGAGAGGCGGTACATTTCTCTTGGCAACTGACGTTGTTTCAACTCTCTCAGTCTGATGGTCACGGGAAAATAAAATAAAATCCAAAATACGTCTAAAATGGCACTTTTTGAAATGAAATTGCCCTCACACTTGCACGTGGCGCGTGCCACCCCTGCACCGCACACTATTCGATTGCCCGTTCGATTCTCTACACGATGCTGTTTTCCCCGTGCCGATCGGGCGCACGGCTACCGAGATATTGCACGGGGAACGGACCCGTGTCGGGCAAATTTAGCCATTTTCGCCCGTTTTTGCCAGCCGATTTATACATGTAAAGTCTATGACGCGAATTTGCACTTTTTGGGCACGCGCCACGCGCTCGCTATCGATCCGATCGAGCCGAGACCGCTCAAAGGCACGTTGTCCATCCTTGTTCTATAACTTGCGCAAATTTCAGCGCGGGAGGTGCAACGGTGTGACCTGTAACCCGCGCTACGTAGCACCATGTCGCGACCTTCGTAATAGACAGAAACTACGCCTTCCTCAAATAGTAATATAGATTTCAAAATTTCTTTTTGAAAAAATGACACTTTTTCAACAAACAAGTTTGCAGCAGTTCCGTGAATAGAGTGGGCTTCTTCACCCCCAATTTTGAAAAGCTGAACCACATTTCCGAGTCAGGATCACGAAAATGGATGATATGAGAAAAGTTTGGAAAGCTCACGAATATTACAAATTTGCGTTTTTATCAAGCATGACAGCAGGTACAGTGTTGTCTTCTACGGTGAACGAAGGGCGGCAATGATAGACATATTTCCATAATTTACCTTGAGCTCGTGCAGTCACTTGTGTTCCCATAAACTGCTGAAAACGAATGTGCCCCATGCACGAATGTGCCCCACTCTCCCCTACCCTCCCACGGAGACGGGCGTGCCACACTGACCATAGGGCGTGCTCCTTGGGTCCGACCGACTGCTCGGCGACCACGGCCCGGACTCGCTGCTTCAGACTCTCCACGATCTCAGGAAGAACCACCGGCTGGACGGAACAGGCGGGAGAGACGGTTAGACAGCGATAGGGAAAACGACTTAGAACATAGGATGCATTAATTATCTTGCTAAACGCTTAGCAAGGTCAAGAGAAGCATTGGCTGACTGCTGATAAAAAAGTAAACATCGATAAATAAACCATTTCATCGAACACTATCCGTTGGGGTCCACGTCAAAACAGCTAGTGACTAATGAGCTAGTGACTTTTGAGCTAGTACAAAAGAGCTAGTGCCTCAAAACAACTGGCGACAAAACAGCTAGCGCCAAAATAGCTAGTAATGCAAAATAGCTAGTGCATCAAATCAGCTAGTGACAAAATAGCTAGCGTCAATACAGCTAGTAGAGCAAAATAGCTAGTGCTTCATTATAGCTAGTGACAAAATCGTTATCGTCGAAATAACCCGCGCCCGGCTGGGGGTCCTGGATTTCCACGCCCTGCTGGGGGGGGGGGGTGTTTGAACACCCCCCCTTGTAACTCGGCTCCTGGGCCACGTAGCGATACGCGGAAGGCGGCGTTCGAAAGAGCGTAAAAAATAATGACGAAATCACTTCGGTCAATTTTTTGGTCAGGTCAAAGGTCAGGTCACCAGAGGTCATTGAAGGCAAAATTTCGCCGATTTCCAGGTCGAATGGCGAAAATTTCCAAGAAGCCAACGCATAACTCGGGAACCAATAGAGCTACAGCGCCGCGGAAAAGCGCATTCGATAGCCCTATTAACGCCCTTTCTGAGTAATTCTCTCAGATTTGACCTAACGTCAACGGTTTTGCCTGCAGGGGGCAAAAACTGCAAAAATAACCGATTTTTTCGGAAACAGTTTTTCTGCAATAACTTTTGACACAAGCCCTGTACGAGCTTACTTTTACCGGCATCGTGTTTCTCTCGTCAAGACGCATCGAATGAACTATAACTTGACCTTGAAAGGTCAACTTGAAAATTTGACCTCAGGTCAAGGTCATGACCTGACCGGAAAGGGTCATGTTGCATATCAGTCGATCCGTATCGTCGAGCTGAACACATCTAAGGCGTTTTCATTGCTCTAGCATGCCTCTATCAAAAGTTATTTGCGAAAAACTGTTAGATACCATTCGTGACCTAAGATGACCTCAGGGCATAAGCAAGGGTCACGGACACCATTTTCATGTTCAGTGTGTCTAAACCACTTGTAATTCGGTGTTTGGGAGTGTTTATAATGTCTTTCATCCAAAAGAGGCGCATTTCAATTTTCTCCCATTGACTTATAATGGGGAGGCCGCAAAATTGACCTGACCTTAGGTCATCGATATCAAAATTCTGAGATATACATTTTGTACATGCTATTGCTCTTAGCAATCGCTGAAAGTTTCAAAGCGATCGGTCACTCGGTGTAGCTATGACAGACATTGAAACTTTTTATGAGGTGAGGTCACTTCAAGTGACCTGGTGACCTGACCTTGAATGACCTTGGCCTGAAATTTTCACAACATGTGTAGAATTGATGTATGATAAGGTGTACCAAAAACGGCGGCGCTCCGCGCCGCCGTTTTTGAGATATTCGCGAAAAACCACAAGGGGGGTGTTCAAACACCCCCCCCCCCAAGCAGGGCGCGGGATAACGTACTGAAGCAAAATAGCTGATTCGTACAAAGTACGAGCAGCTGTTATAGATTCTTTCCCGACGAGTCCTTAGATTCCTTCCTGACGCCGAGTCCCGACAGGTAGAAGGAGCAGAAGTTTGACTGTTGCACTGTGCACTGTTGTTTGACAAAATTATTTGGAATGTTAGAAGGAGGAGTGAGGACAGAGGACGGGATCCCTAGACAAACAACAAATAAGAAGTGTGACACCGGGAAAGTCAAGGCATGTTTGACTGATCGCAACCATCATTAACCCGCGCCCTGCTGGGGGGGGGGGTGTTTGAACACCCCCCCTGTGGTTTTTCGCGAATATCTCAAAAACGGCGGCGCGGAGCGCCGCCGTTTTTGGTACACCTTATCATACATCAATTCTACACATGTTGTGAAAATTTCAGACCAAGGTCATTCAAGGTCAGGTCACCAGGTCACTTGAAGTGACCTCACCTCATAAAAACTTTCAATGTCTGTCATAGCTACACCGAGTGACCGATCGCTTTGAAACTTTCAGCGATTGCTAAGAGCAATAGCATGTACAAAATGTATATCTCAGAATTTTGATAACGATGACCTAAGGTCAGGTCAATTTTGCGACCTCCCCATTATAAGTCAATGGGAGAAAATTGAAATGCGCCTCTTTTGGATGAAAGACATTATAAACACTCCCAAACACCGAATTACAAGTAATTTAGACACACTGAACTTGAAAATGGTGTCCGTGACCCTTGTTTATGCCCTGAGGTCATCTTAGGTCACGAATGGTATCTAACAGTTTTTCGCAAATAACTTTTGATAGAGGTATGCTAGAGCGATGAAAACGCCTTAGATGTGTTCAGCTCGACGATACGGATCGACTGATATGCAACATGACCCTTTCCGGTCAGGTCATGACCTTGACCTGAGGTCAAATTTTCAAGTTGACCTTTCAAGGTCAAGTCATAGTTCATTCGATGCGTCTTGACGAGAGGAACACGATGCCGGTAAAAGTAGGCTCGTACAAGGCTTGTGTCAAAAGTTATTGCAGAAAAACTGTTTTCGAAAAAATCGGCTATTTTTGCAGTTTTTGCCCCCTGCAGGCAAAACCGTTGACGTTAGGTCAAATCTGAGAGAATTACTCAGAAAGGGCGTTAAAAGAGCTATCGAATGCGCTTTTCCGCGGCGCTGTAGCTCTATTGGTTCCCGAGTTATGCGTTGGCTTCTTGGAAATTTTCGACATTCGACCTGGAAATCGGCGAAATTTTGCCTTCAATGACCTCTGGTGACCTGACCTTTGACCTGACCAAAAAATTGACCGAAGTGATTTCGTCATTATTTTTGACGCTCTTTCGAACGCCGCCTTCCGCGTATCGCTACGTGGCCCAGGAGCCGAGTTACAAGGGGGGGTGTTCAAACACCCCCCCCCCCCAGCAGGGCGTGGAAATCCAGGACCCCCAGCAGGGCGCGGGTTAATGAGATTTTTCACCGCCATCCATAAAGAGCAAAATCTTCAAGCATCTGATCTTGTGATATTTAAAAGTGGCCAGGATGTTCAAAAACAAAAGAAAGCATACAGAGACATGAATGTCAGATTAGTCACTCTACTGAGACGCTACAGGGCAGGCATCATTAGCAAAAAATAATTCATTCGGGGAATAGGTTTCAACATCACTTTGAATGTTTGAGATGACATATCGCGGGAAATATATATTTACAGTCATAGATATCTTGCATTTTCGAAGCGAAGTGAATGGGAAAGGAATAGAGGTCCAATGAAATAACTATTTTGACGCTAGCTATTTCGTCACTAACTGTTTTGAGGCACTAGCTATTTTGCTTCACTAGCTACTTTGACGCTAGCTGTTTTGTCACTAGCTATTTTTAAGCACTAGCTATTTTACTTCACTAGCTATTTTGACGCTAGCTGTTTTGTCACTAGCTGTTGTGAGGCACTAGCTGTTTTGTACTAGCTCAATAGTCACTAGCTCAAATGTCACTAGCTATTCTGACGTGCACCCATCCGTTGCTACTTGTACTGCTCCGCATTCTCCTAGTAAGTGTTTCGTGAAATGACGAATGACGTAAACTTTTACTTTCACTATGCTCATATCAACGTTGATATATCACTCAGCACGAAACCCCTCAACCAGTAACACACTAGTTGACACCCTGCCAACAACCTCACAATTCCTCGCCTCACCTTCAGGTACTGGGCCCGCCCGGGCCAGTCGAGGAATACGCGAGTCTCTGCCCGTTTCAGCTTCTGAACGGCGGCGATGATGCGTTCAAATACGGCCAGCAGCTGCTCCTCAAACTCGTCCACGGTTGGCTGGAAGTGCAGCTCGCCGCCCGAGCGGACCAGGTGCAGTACAAAACCGCGGCTCTGGCGGTAAACACATAGCGTCAGCCAGCCGAACCACAGCGGCGGCCCGGTTGCCGCACGAATCCGCAGCTCTGACGGCGAAACAAAGTGGTAGGGGAAGCCACCAGTGCCACAACCACCTCGCATTGTCGAATGTAGTCTAAAGTCAATCATAATGAACTTGGTAAAAATGCACTAATGGGAAGGAAAAGTATTTTGGGTACGCTAGAATCTGCATAAACGCAGGAGTCACCGAAGGTTGAATGGTCTAAAAGAATTAGCGGTGGTTAAAATTGACGGCAGTAACTAAAAACACCCGGGAACTCAGACACATCAATAGCGGACTAGCATAGTAGGTGATTATTTTCTTTGATTCAAGCGTAATTCCCGCCACAAACGCATCAGCGTATGACAATCAACAGACATTTATTCCCACCATTCAAACCGTCACACTGAGTCAAATCCTCACCTTGCTGCTGCACAGCATGTCCGTGTACTCCCAGATGGTGTGCAGCAGCAGGTTCTGCACGTTCATCGACATCAGCGTGGCCACCGCGTTGAAGAACGTCTCTAGTTTGTCAGGTTGGCTGAGCGAAGGCATCATGTTTCGCTTGGCACCCTGCCAACCGACGCCAGACGGTCACGGGCGCGTCTCGCGGTCGGTGTCAAATAACGCATCGCTACAACCGCCATCGCCCGTCGGTGGTGTCGGATATCAGGCTCCGACGAGTTACTCCAACCAGAGCCGACCGATTTTGATAAAACTAATTGACTCAGCTCTACGCAGCTCACACATAATTTCTTCATTGCTACCTTCTACATATGGGTGGCAAAAATTATCGATACCTAAATAAAAAGGTGCTTGTAACTTGCCAACATCCAATTGAGAAAGTCACCTCACACACGGCATCATCATGTGACATGACGTCCCACGGTATCCAATACACAACATATTTCCAGACCCACTGTAGTGTAGTGATGCTGACTGACCTGCATCAGGATGTGATGGACTGCCGGGAACCAGTCGTGCTCCAGCGCCTCCATGGTCCGGGCAATGTGCTCCTCCAGCAGGTGGTTGAACTCTGAAAGCTCCAGCGCTGGCTCGGCAGAGTATAGCTCACTCGAGTCCAGCAGCCGAAGCTCACTGCCGCGCAGACACACGCACAGTTGCACAAACGCATCGGGAAACTGCGAGATTCACTAGAACTGGGAATGTCACGGGTTATATGTAAAACTGGGAGATTATACCCGACAATTCGTTACGAAGATGGCGAGGGACTGAGATCGACAAACCAGCTTTTGGCCACTGTCGTCTTTGGTCGCTAAACACCAACTGACCGCGAAATCGGCAATATCACGCCGGCAACGTACGGAACGAGCACCATCACACAGTCACGCCCTCCCACTACGATGCCAGCCACAGCCTCACTAAAATCACCGAGTCCGACACACCGACGACGTCGCGTAGTGTCGGCCGGCGCAGCGAGTGCCTGAAGGATAGACTAACCCGCCGTACACTGACGTGCTGCGGTACAGTCTACCTCCCCGTCGCCCTCCGCCGCCGCGCCACCACGCCGCAGCGCTGCAGATCGCTCGGCCGCGTTCGGCGTCTCTCACCTGAACTGTTTATACCAGAGATCGAGGATCTGCAGCAGACACGTGTTGATGGACCACAGGTTGAAGAAGATGAGTCGCCGGTGGTGAAGGAAGCTGTGTCGCCACGGTGACGGGGTGACCCGCAGCTCCAAACGGTGGGGGAGCGTCGGAGGCGGCTCGGCGTAGTCCTGGCGCAGAGGCGAGTGAGGAAGAGAAATACAGCAGGCACTTTTTCTGCTTCAAATTCCACTTGCAATCATGATTCTGGTCATGGAAAACTGACTAATTACATAAAATATTGGCAGATACGCAGGAGCGCAAAAAAAAAACGATAGCCACCGCAACTGACGCCGCTATTACCTGTCCCGGCCTCTCCGTTAGAATGTAGTCGACCACCGCCTTCTTCACACCAAACAGATACTCCTCCGTCAGCTCAATGTGCAGCTTTTCCAGCGGTTCTGCCCGGCTCTGGAACCGACGATCGTCGTCAAACCAGTCTTGATACTGACAGTCATTGTTATACATACGACTCACACTACTACCACGAACGCTTCGCACAAACTCAGAACATCTTAGAACGCCTGCTGAATTAATAACTTCCCTCTATGTAGTCCCAGTCATCCACAGCAGAGTCAGCCGAGCCCACCAGCCTCACCCACCCGGAGTTTGGCGGCCAGCATTGAGTCCATGTGCTGCAGCCACTGGTCGGCCATGGGAGCCACCTGGCCCGTCTCGATGCCGTTGTGGATGTAGTAGTAGTAGCGCAGCAGAGCCCGCTCCTGGGCGGACGGGTCGGCGCTGCTTGACTCCGACACTGCCCGGCACAGACGGTCAGAGATGGAGAGTGGGATTTGTGCGGTGGGTGATGGGGCGGCGCTGACATTGAGAAGATGTCAGACGAGACAGCGACGATAGATGAACGAACGATAAACGAAACAGTTACTATGACACTACCGGCTGTTCGTTCTTTCTTTGAGTTCCTAGATCCATTCGGTTACGACCGTTAACGTTTTGATATATTACTTTTACTAGCCTTTCCGTATGAGAGCCGTCTTCCTATCATACATCGCTGCTTAGCCTAGGAGTCGCTAAGCACCCCCTCTCTAGCATTAAGCACTCGCTAAGCTCTACCCCATTTTATCGTCCCACAGTCCACTCACGGGGCACGGGTAGCTCTGTTACGGACCCGGTACGGGAGGCCGGCCCGCTGGTCAGTGTGTCGTCATCGTTGGAGGTGAGCAGCTCCACCAGTCTGCGACGGAACTGTTCGCGGTCCACCCGGCACTGCAGGTACGACTGGGTGGCCACCTGACAGCAAACGGCGGGCGACGGCGGAAATGAGAGCGCAGTACACACATACTACATACATGGAATTCATCTGACCCACTCCGATCAAAACTACCGGTCAAATCAGGAAGGTAGCTAAGCCTTTATATTCAAGCACGATTATGTAGGTATGTAGAAGTCAAGGAAACAATGAGACGAGTGCGACGGCCAAGAGCAGCGATGGAAAACGTATCCATCACGCACTTCCTTGACCGTATTGCAGCTATTCCACAACACGGAACACCCACACCTTTTCCTCAAGCCATCCTGTCATCTCCCCAGTCAGTCACCTTTTTGGCCGGTCGCGTGAACTTGTTTCGTTTGATGACGCATCGTTCGGCGATGTGCGGCGGCACGGCGCCACGCCGCCGGCCCGGTCCCGTGGCCGGTAGACGGAACAGCGGCTCAGTGGCCGGCGGCTGGCTGCGGTCCGAGCCATACCGGGCGAACGGTGTGAACACCGGCGGCTCCTGCAGCCACGGCGGCTGCTCGCGCCGCAGAGACATCTCCGGTACGAACTGACTCGTCTGCAAGGGAGGGGGGGGGGGGAGGTTATGCATCTACCGGAGCTGTGCTGTCTTGTGACCGTGAGAGGCCTAGTAAATTGACGATAACTGATAACGTTTAATTCATTTAAAGGTTAGATATACTGAATAAAAGCGCACACTAATAATGCTTGTCTGTCAAAGCGTGACAAAAAATTTCCCATTAAACACGCGTCAACTATGAAACACAATAACTTGATCATTCAACGGCTACTTTTGCATGCATATACTGTTACGCGTCGCTTATTTTCCTTCACACCGATATACGTCAGAAGTCGTAGTACTACAGCAGAACCTCCTCTGTCACCTGATCGTTGACATCTTTCGGTAGGTTACTGTGCGGGGCGAACTCTTCCCTCTTGTGTGGGATGGGGGCGTTGTAGTGGGGCTTCTTCACACACGGAGAACCGCCGCCCGTTGGCTTGATGCTCGGTCTTCTTTTGGAGCCGCGCATGGCGCTGGCCTAAAATAGACAAATTTATAGCAATGATACATTGACATCAGTGACGGAACGCCGATGAGCCATGAGCCAAATGCATTTCGAATCTCAATTGTTTCCATTTGCACGTAATCTAGTCTCTAGAACACTTTTAAATACTGGTGAAGCTGAAAAATATAGTGAAAATTGAACATTGATATCATATCCTGCTTTTCAAACCTCAACCTGAACCTCACTCCCAGCCTCGGAGCTCGAATCTTACTTATTGAGCTAGAATTGAGTGAACGAAATGTCAGGAATGTGGAAATGGCTAACGCAACAATATTATAGCAGACTACTGAAAGTCATCTACATCCGTACCCTTTCGGATGCCAACCAAAAGGCAAAAAAAAACGACTCAGTCCAACTATCTCACCGGAAATCAGGTGATATTTGACCTTGAAGAAATCATATATGTTGCTATAGCAACGAATCCTTTTATCAAGTGCATTGAAAAATAGTTTTAAGTTTACTTCTCTTTGTCCTTCCTGTGATACTTTTAGGTTTTATTGAACAAGAATTTTACAAAATTTACAGTTTTGGAAATAAAATGAATATATTCAAATGCCACATCTACATGACAAATGCATGCAAAATTTTACGATTATTTCTAATGGCAGCAGTAATTGCGCGACTGAGACCATAAATGACGCACCACCTTCTTTTCGCTGAAAGGCGCGCGCGTCGTGTGCGCGGTGGATTTGTGAATATTTATCAAAGGTAAATGTGTTCTTTAATTATTTCCCTTAAGTTTCCCATTGCACGATACAGCAGTCTTCAATGAATAAGCTTGAGATTGTGTTGCACTTTTGACCTTAGGAAGCTTTTTAGCAATTGCATATCAATATTGCATTGAGACCATCACCATTGTGTAATGTGTAATGCATTTCCATGCACTGCTTTTACAATGGTATATTTTTGTTATGCTCTCCATGAAAGAACTATATCCCTCAACGTTTTTGCAGACTTTGGTATAATTGCTGTTTTGTACCCTAGGCTGAGGCACTAAATTAAATAAAATGAAAACCACACCATTTTGCCACAAACAATAGTTTTTTTGGCATGAAAAATTATTTATACAATCACCTACTTCATAAATATCAGGTACTCTATTAGCAGAAGGTAATGCAAATTGCAAAAACCCAACCGTTCCAAACCTAACGGGTAACACAATAAGGTTAAAGGTAACTTAATCGGCATTAGTAGAGCAGATATCACCCAAAGGTTTTCTAACCGAGGAGAGGCGCTGTAGGTTTGTAGGTTGTAGGGTAGGTTTGTAGGTCTGTAGGCTGTAGGTTTTTAGGTTGAAGGTTGTAGGTTGTAGGTTAGGTTAGGTTAGGTTTGTTTAGGTTTTCTTAGTGTGTACCTAACTAATAAATATCTTGTACTAAGAAAATATGTCAATGTAAGCATCAAGGTGTTGTGCCAGTTTTCAAGCTTAGAAGAATGTGTTCTCTCCTTTCATGTTTTTTTTAGAATTCCTGCAGTTCTTAGAGGTTCAAAGGCTTCTATAAGCCCATTTATCAGTCACAACCTAAACCTTAAAGGGACCCTCCCACCTTCAAAAAAGTTAATGAATTGGCATGAAAGTGATGTCGCTCGGTTAAGAAAGAGCAAAAACGAATATCTACCAAATTTCATCGAAAAATATTCACCGGTTTTCAAGATATTAGACTTTTACTTTTGTTTACTTTTTGGGATCTCCGCTGTTCCTATAGCGACTTTATTTGAAAGTGCGGCATTTGTTGCGCGCAAAGCAGCATATACCACCGCGTGCTACAAAACGTTTTAGTCAAACATTTAAAAATCGTTAGATATCTGCGCTGACGTCACACATTCAGAGGGGTATTCCTATGCATTGGCCCCTCTGAATCAAAATGCTGCAATTTTGAAATTCAATATTTCCAATTTAAGGCATTTCTCGATGTTGTGAGTGCCGAAACCGGTAATTGTGAGCCAGGGACCCCATTTTGGCTATCTCAACTCAAATCTAATGTTAAGGTGGGAGGGTCCCTTTAAGTGCTGATAATGAGTAACTATTTTGTCATTACGGAGCGAGCGAAGCGAGCGGAGTCTTTCCTTAGATTAACGGAAATTTCTGAGTATGAGCGGCCGGCCGGCCGGCCGGCCGTGGGGACGCTCTTCAAAAGCTTATATCTTAGGAACGGGACATCCGATTGACAAGCGGTTTTCTTTACTGAATGTCACTTGGACGTAAAAGTTCTGTGGTGTGATGGCCACCATGCGTTCTTGCCAACCACCGCACGTGGCGCGTGGTAAAGTTGGACATTTTTTAAGAACCCCAAAATTGCAACCTCAATAACGGCACAACGGTTGGGCCGATTGAATTGAAACTCGGTACACAGTTAGGTCTCCATCAGATAATTCATCTGCATGTGTTAAGGTTGGGGTGCTGCTGCACGTGCGCACGTGCAGGGGTCGTTTCCAGATCTCGAGAACGGCTGGACCGATGGCGCTCAAATTTGGTACACGGTTAGGGACCAGTTAGTAGGGTGCCGTGCACAAGTCAGTTGGGACCCATTTTGCACGTGCGCACGTGCAGGGTGCCGCTTCCAGATCTCGAGAACGGCTGGGCCGATTGTGCTCAAATTTGGCACGTCGCTAGAGACCGGTTAGTAGGATGCCGTGCACAAGTCAGTTGGAGGTACCCCCTCGAAATTTCGCACGTGCAAGGCCCACCTTCTCGCTCGCTCCGTTAGTCGCCCCATAAGGCGTTATACTGGTAGATACCTATGTCTGTATATCCATGATTTTGTGCTATTGATCAGCCTGTAGGTAAAGGTGGTTTGACTGATTGCCCACCAGATGTCAATGGTGCTCTTTGAATTTCCATAGTTTTGAATGGTTATTTAAATTAAAATAAAAGTGTAAAAAGAATGCATTCACTCATTTAATCATTCATTCATGCATGCATTCATTCATTCATTCATTCATTCATTCATTCATTCATTCATTCATTCATTCATTCAGTAAGAAAAGAATACATTCTTGCAGGCTGATGATTTGTAACATAGGTAGGTACCTATATAGAACACCTGTGCTATTTTTTTCAAAGCTGTTAAATGTCGTGTCAATTTTGATGGTGGATTTTTTGTTTGTTTGCGCATTCAGATAAGAATTTAATGAGACCTGAGAATTTAGAAGAATCCATAATTGCATGAGTATTTTTGATGATAAGGATGCTGCCTGCCTTTGTTTATAATTGTTATTAGGTGGATACTGGGCTTTTTTTAATTGACATGTGACAAAATAACCAAAACGGTGATGCTACCTGCTACAACACTGATCTTACAAGTTACAATATGACAATATATGTTTTTGTGTGACAGGTAGTTGTCAGAAAGATCAGACATGGTCATTGGCCAGGCTGTATTGCTACTTTCCCCACACCAAGTTTTAATATTTTTAGCTCATAATTTGATTTTAGTGCTCTGAAAGTCACATTTTAAAGATACCTGAAATTCAAAACATGAATATTTAAATTTTGAATGCAAACTTCTAAAGATATTGTATCTCAATAGTGTCATTCTTCACCAACGAACTCTTACACGTTGTTTGTCCCTATCTTTTATACATACACATGTACACACCATTAACCATGTTTATACCTATATTATCTGCTCATCCCCGACTTTTCATCAATTAAAAACACAAGATAAATCACCACTGAATGGCGCATCCGCACGCTTCTAGGTTTTCACCGCCTCTTCTGCCAAGTGCCAACTGTCGGACTCTGTTCTCTGCAGCGTGCACTCCGATCAGCAGCATGCCGCCGGCTCTGTCGGTCCGCCTGTGGTGGCCGGGGACGGCCAGGTCCCTGCCCAGCCGCGCCCGGCTGTCCGTCTCAGCAGCGGCGGCGGTACGCACCGCCCGCCAGTCCTGGGAGCCGCGCCCGCCGCGTCGCCGCGTGCCCGTCACAGAAGATGAGGCTGCCGCGCTCCGGAGGCGGCCACCGAACCGGCCCGAGGCACGCTGCCTCTCTGTGGCAGTGCTGGGTATACCCAACAGCGGTAAGAGCACGCTCATTAACCGGCTTCTCAGCTGGCCCGTGTGCTCCGTCTCGAGTAAAGTGCACACGACGCAGACGAACTCTCGCGCGGCACTGACGATCGGCGATACTCAGCTGGTGTTAGAGGACACTCCCGGGTTGGTGACGGATGCCGAGCGCCGCCGACACAGACTGGATCCGGCCACCACCACCGAGCCGCTGTCGGCGCTGCGGCGAGCCGATCTAGTGTGCGTGCTTCATGACGTGTCTGACCCGCGCTGCCGCGCCGGACTCAGCCCCAAGGTACAGCGACTGCTGTTTTCCGAGCCGAGCCGCCCGGCCGTGCTGGTTCTCACCAAGGTGGATATGTTAGCGAGGAAGCGACGTCTTCTGGAGCTCACCCGACAGCTCACCGACGGGCTGGTGGACGGTGTGCCGATTCTGGCAGAGGAGAAGAAACCGCGTCCTCGCCGACTGGACCCAGCTCGTCTGCTGCGTGATGTCGCTAACACGGACGGTAATAGCAGTGACGGGGAGTCTCGTCAGCCGCCAGACGTGGCGCTGGACCGCGAGGAGCAGTTGCGGGCAGCCGGCGTGGAGCTGGCCGAGGGGTACGTGGACCGCGGTGGACCGCCGCCCCCGCTAAACCCCGAGCACCGTCGTCTGGTGCTGGCCGGACAGGCGGACCAACTCTCCGAGTCCGAGCTCGACGCGCTGAGCCGCCGCTGGCGCGCGTGGCCGCTGTTCCGGCGTGTGTTCATGACGGCTGCGCTGGAGGGCGCCGGTGTCAGCGCGCTGACAGATTATCTCCTGTCTGCGGCGCGGCCGGCCGGGTGGCGAGTCAGCGGCGAGCTGGTGACGGACCGCCGGCCACGTCAGCTGGCCGAGGACGTGGTGCGCGCCGCGCTGCTGGAGCACCTGCCGGCGGAGGTGCCGTACTGCATCACCTGCCAGGTGACGCAGTGGGATCAGGGCGCCGCCGACGTACTGGCCGTCGAAATGCGACTGCAGTGTACTCGGATGCAGCACAGCCGTGTTGTGCTGCGGAAGATCCGCGCGGTGGCTAGAGATGCGGAACAGCGACTGAGGGACGCGTTCCGCGCGGAAGTGACGCTGCGTCTGGATGTGAGGCCGAGTCCGCCCGGCTGGGGCGGGGACAGGCTGTGAGTGAGAACTGGTGAGGTGAGCGAAGGTGGATGCTAGTAGTCCAGACTGGAGAGGACTGGACATGAACATGGACATGGACTGAGCGGCAAAGATCGTGGACAGGTGAACGCGTGGCGAGTAACACAATGGTTGGATGTGTGGACATTGCTGATAAAACTAAGGTGACCATTTTGTGCAGGGGTTGTGGCGGGAGTTTGGAGTATGTCTTTGAGTGGTTCTCCTGTGAGGATTGTCTCATCGTGTGCGAGCAGCGTTGTGCAGCAAATGCGATTTGATATGGTGCTGCCTGGTCAGCTGTGTGAACCTTTCAAACGACATCAGCGATAGATTAGACGTTTAAAGGTGCTACTAACTAGTAGTCATGCCTGTCCTGAACGGTGACCTGAATGCTCTGAGTCTTTGATGAATGGAAAAGCTTCATGTCACTAGTTGAGAACCTTCGATTGTTTTGACTGTTTAGAAGGCTTTTAGGTTGGATGGTTACGAAAAAAGATGTGCTAAAAATGCACTTATTTTAGGATATGTGTTTGCTGTTTTGGAGACTGGGCAAATTACTGGGCGCCGATATCTGATGCGTTCCGGGCGCCCAAAGCCTCCAATTATTACCACCAACGTGACCATGACAAGGCTACATATTAGTGTGGGCTCCTTTCGTAAAGCGGCTGCAGTTATGGTTTGCTTTTTTTTTGGCCAAATCGATTGTATGCTGAGGATCTGTAGAACTTCGATGGCATATATTTGTCAAATGCATACACGAGTTGCAATATATGCCTTTCTGTGGGATGTAACAGCTCTTTTCACGTGAGGTATGGAGCTGTCTAGCACTCATGAGCGCGACAACTTCAAAATGTTTAACCTTAATCGGCTAATATGCAGTATTGCTTTCCTGTAAATGTCATGTTCTTTTGCTTATCAAACAAAGTCCCACATCAGAGCATATCCTTCCCAAAACGACGTCTAAAACGACTCTCCATCCTAGACTACAACCATCACTGTTTTCATAACGTGTCCCTCCAGATAACTATCTGAGCGAGACAAGCACTGCCGACCTGTCAGTAGTAGCAGTCATGGACCCCACATCAGCCGACGGCGGCGGTGACGGAGAGGATAAGATGGCAGCCCTCCTTGCCAATCACAAACACGAGAAAAAGGAACTGCAAGGTACGTTCTCTGGGAAGCAGCGGAGGAATTCATTGGCTAAGTATTTTGGGAATGCTCTCCAATTATGTATGATGTTTTCAGTTTCATCCATTTTCTCTGTAAAACATGTTGCAAGAGTGGATCATATTGCGCACATTCACACACGTGTTATCCCAATTCGTCTTTCGTGTCATGTTGCTGTGTTCTTACTTCTTACTTTCTTGGTGTTTGAATCTTGTTGCGTCGTTTCGCACCACCCGCTTAAAAATGCATATGACCGCTTCTGTTGGGGTATACTGTAACAACATTTACGGTGATCCAGGTAAAATTTTGTCCATGAAGAAGTCGATATCGAAAACGGACAAGAAAAAGAAGAAGGAGCTGGCCGAGCAGACTGATAAGATGGAGCACGAACTACAGAAGCGGCACGCCGAGGAGATAAATGCCCTGTCGTCCGTGCTACAGAAACAGCATGTGAGTGCACCGATGTGCCCGTAGATGATGCGCTGATAAATCATGGTCTGTATCAAATGATGAGGTTGTGAGAGCCTCATGCCTAACACTCGCTACCGTAGCCAACCGTAGCCCCTTTCCCCTAAGCAGCTGCCCACCTGCTTGATGGAATTATTGGTTGACATTTGACAAGTTATCGTCGCACCTCTAGCTTAGTGATAGTGCTAATAATCTGTTTAGCCCAACACAAGGCGCTCCGTCATCCGTGCCACAGCCGGATGACAGATGGAAGTTAGGCTGAACCACTGACTACCTTCCCCACCCACCAGCCGGAGGCAGCCGCAGAGGACACAGCCGTGGCTGTCGCCACAGACGCCGTGGAAAACCTCTCAGTCCGCGAGCCACGCGAACCGCGTGTCACCAAGGCGCAGCGCCGCCGGGACAAAAAGGCAGAGCAGCAGCGCGAGCGGGAGCGTGCCATCGCTGAACAGGAGGTGGCCAACCTGGAGGGGCCACGCCACCTGGAGACGGAGGCGATACGGGCCCGACTGCGCGAGCGGAGTAGGGCGATACACCTGATACCGTCCGATGGAGACTGGTCAGTGGCGGGCGTAGGGGAGCCAGAGAGCGAACAATGGACAGATAGGTGGTTTGTCTTCGTACATCGATTTTTACTAGACAGTTATTTAGTCATTTTACCGTATCATGCTTTAGTTTAATGCCAGTTTAGTGTTAAGATGTTTTTTTAAGCTACAAAGTATCATGCATCCCAGCACAAAAGTTAGTAATAATGCATCTTCAATCACCCTCCCTCTCTCGACCACCAAGTTATTACCCCCCCCCCCTTTCGCCCTCAGTCTATACGCAGCTGTACTCCACCAGTTGGGCGGCACGTCCTCTGGCCTCTCGGTCGGTTCACTGCGTCAACGGACCGCTGACGAGCTGACGAAGCACCCGGACGAGTACAAACCGTTCCTCACAGACCCAGCCACTGGGGATATGTACTCGGACGAGGGCTACGAGCGCTACTGCCGGCTAGTGGCCGATACCAACGCCTGGGGAGGCATGACCGAGGTGGGTGAACAGCGAAAGCTCAAGGCTGGTGTTGGAGAACCTCTGATGACCGAGGTGTGAGGCATTATATGTTTTGATGGTCGGCCAATCTAGTTGGGTTGAGTTGGCAATTGGCATGGCCTGTCACGGAGAATCGGGCATTGTGTACGCGGTAGCACAGGCTTGATGTCCGTGCCGTGGTAGTCCGTGGTAGAGACGAGGATTCTTGGAAAAGCATGACCGATGTGGGCGATTACGGAGATTAAGGCAGTTGTATAGCATAGCTCAGTGGGTTAGTCGTTTATCTGTCTTGTAATGGTTGGACTAAATATGCGAGTATGAGAGGCAGGATGGTATTTATTACTGATCAGTCTGTGCCTGATGATGTGAGAATCCTATAGCGGCATGGTTTAAGAAGCCTTACTCGAAGCACCTAGTGCCGTCACCCCTACGCTGTGCCCCAGTATCGCAGCCGCTCGTAGTCACATTCCCTCCCCCGTCGACAGGTGGCAGCTCTGTCGGCCGCTCTGGACCGCACCATTGAAGTGGTGCAGGCCGAGGGTGCCCCGGTGGTGCTGGGTGACGGGCGGCCCGGTAACACCCTCCTCATCACCTACCATCGGCACATGTACGGCCTCGGCGAGCACTACAACTCCACACGCGCGGCCACCGCAGAAGACGAGGACGAATGACGACCGGGAGCCGGGAGCTGATGGGTTTTTGAGGGGCACGGGAGGGTCTGGAGCAGTACAGGTGGGGATGGAAGGACGCTGTTGAACCTGGAAGAACGCTAGAGACCCGGGAGAGGCATGACTAGAGTGCCGGGAAAGGCGCTATTTGACTAGGGGACGCGAGGCTGGAGTTCAACGCTGCTGCCTGCGTCGGATGAAGCTCATCAAACGGTGCATTGAAAATGGCGGAAGATGTTTCGTGCAAGGATGTCCGGTGATGGAAGGAGCCAAAGGTGTGCTGTGTATGAGTTTTTTTCGGTTTGGTGCAAAATGAGTGGTTAAGTGGTTCAAGCCGTGAGGTGTGACGGCGAGTTGAAAGCAGAAGGGCTCGAGTCGCACACCACCCCACGTTGCGACTAATGAGACGTACACACCGGAGCTGGGCTACCTGTCTGAATAATCAGACGCCGATTTCATGCATGCCTCTCTGCCGTTCATTCGGGAGGAAGATGTGATGTGCTAATGCCGTCTTTTTTGTGTGCATCTGCGAATGTTTTCTACGAATTTCTCGTTACAAAGCGCGTTTACATTTGTTACAAAGGTTCTTCTCGGTTCATCCAAATAATGGCGTTGTTTTATTGTTTGCCTAATTAATACTATGACGCAGCTGCCAAATAAACTTACTACTCTTGGTTGATGTTAAGTTGAAAAGCACAGCACCATGGTTGCTTATTCCATGTGTTCACGGCCCACTGTGTTCATGGCTGATTTTGTGCTGTAAGTCGGATCTAGACTTTTTAGGGGAAGACATGCCTAATGTTTGTTAGATACCAAATAATTTGTCAAACGGTGAGGGGGGGGGGGGGTCTTGGTCGTCAGTGCCCATGTTGTTGGGCACTGTTCGGCATGGGATAGCGCTGATAGTAGTTTGCACCTTTGGAGAAATTGCTCTCAGTAGGGAAATCAAAGCCCGAAAAATCAAAGATCATTCACTCGTTGTGAAGACTGAAACTGTGTCCATGCCTGGCAGTCTCCGAAGTACTCGTATATCGCTTATGTATGTTGCATCTGTGGCGGTCCCTCGATCAAATCACGAAAGAACAGGACGTAGGGATAAAAATCGCTCTCCTCATTGCTCGTTGGCTCGACACAAAACAAAATACCACATGTGTATTCCGAAAACCACAGGGGACACCAACAGCTTGACGCTGATGCCATCCCTCCAAACCGGCCTATCTGCATTATACATACAGTCATCCCGATTCACAGCCCCACAGCCCCTATCCAAGCCTCATTTTACTGTTACGGTAAGGGCGGAACAGTCGGCATGCAAGGCCACATTCGACGAGAACACCGCACAAGTGGCACAGGTTGTCCCTTACATTTACTATTTAATACTGATTTACTGGACGCGGGGACGCTATTGAGATACAGCTTGGTAGGAGATACGAAGAACGAACACAGGCTAGAAGAGCTGGCTGGCACGTCACTGAACGGTAAATCTATCGTGATAATGTAGCGGTAGCGGGACAGTTATGCTGCGCTCTAGTAGACTAGACACTCAGCCGACCAGGGTCTCTCACGCGGTTGTGAAACAACGCACTAAGGTTATTGCTGACGTGCTGTAACCAATAATCAACCTCTGGCCCTCTGCCATAGCCGTCAACAGTTTCTGACATTTCAGCGCCACATTTTTCGCTGGAGCATGACACACAAACATCGCTTCAGCTCACGTACCTCTCATTTTATACCCATATCCAAAAACATTTCAAACTATGGGATCCGCTTTATTTAAACATACACCGTCGTAGCCTCTAAAATGCCATCATCTGTCGAAAATTAGGACATTACAGCGTCGAAAGACAATAAAAACCATAACAGCGATACGCTAAGAATGTTTTCGCTAGCAATACTTCCAGTCCCACCCCAAAACAATTATTTTCGGGGCAGAAATGTAAACGTAGATAATAAGAAACGATTGCACATGAATGGCCAGCATAACGATAGCCAACTTCTTAGCCAACTTACGCATACGAGCGCGGTGCGTGTTATTTGATCGATTCCCTTCGAAGACAATTCCCTGAGAACTTCCATCTGGCCGCTTGGCGACTTCGTCCCCCATATCTAATGCCACTTACTAACGTTAACGTCTCGCGAAGTTTCTTGAGACGAATGGCTTTCCACCCTCACTGACTGCACTTACTGACTTGTATAGCTATGACAGTTCCCTCGCTCTTCGCAAATGGCACCCCTTGTCAAAAAGTAGATTCTCATAGAGAAACAGCTCGTGAGACATCATACTATGTTCTGTCTCAATCTACGTCCTGAAATGCGTTCAACTGCCTAAAAGTACACGAATCACTTGCTCCATTTGCAAATCACAAGAAAAGTACTGCACTATGCGGTAGGTCACAAACATACGAGTATATCCTAGGTCGTTCAAACCAGCGACGGATTCAGGCATGGTTCACATCTAGGGAACTGGCCGACCAGAAAAACATCAAGTTATGTTAAACCGAATCCCTACAATGCCACCGTACCGTCAAGCCCAAATTCAGAAATAACGGTCAAAACAAGTAACGTGGCCCAATCAGTTTTAACACAGCACCTCTAGTCAATCCACATACAGCAGGTCACAGTATTCGCAATGCCCCGTCCGCCTCCGCACACATCACAGGTTCTTCAGTACACCCATTCTCACAAGGTCCCAACTGTCCCTCAGTCCCGGTAATTGGTCCTCTGTCACTCTCTAACCCAAGACATCCTCCCCTATCACTCTCCTAAATCCTACCCACCCCTCCCCTCAGTCCAACCAGTCCCACGGTAGCGTGCACGCTCCATCGCCGTCCACGGCGTAGTAGTGCGCCACAGAGATACGCCAGTCGGTCAGAACTGGAGCCAGGCGGTGCCGGTGTGCCAACAGTCGGCGGCAGCAGGCCAGCATCTGCTGCGGTAGAATGTTGTCCTGCTTCTCCAGCCGGCGCAGACCGAGCGCCGCCGCACACTCGGCCGTCACCGCCGTCTCATCGTGAGAAAGACTTACGAAGGGAGAGCGGTTGTTAGGGACCAGACCAGAGAGGGAGGGTATCTAAAATGGGCGGGGAAGATTAAACCGGGGACACTACTTTGTCACACTTTATCATACATTTCATTACACACATTGTCAGAGAAGTTCATTTTTACACATATATTCAAAATGTAAGAGTTTGATTTGATAGTGTTTCTGAAAAAGTTAGCGCCTTACCGAGTGTACTCTTCCAGTTTCTGTTCTGCTTCCACCATACAATCGGTAATATACCGAACCTGTAACATGAAGATACAGCACGTAAAGGATTAGCAAGCTAGCAGCTGACACATATTCTTGACGAGGGAGGCGCATATAACGGGACTCTGCTTCGATATCTGAGTCCGCTCCGGTTGGCGGAGTTTCGTGATCAGTGTGACAAGAGAAGATCGGGATTCATAACTCACATGTGTCATTCAGCGAGCTCAACTAGAACGCGATGTTCAAGATCGCATAATAAATTCAGATCGATCTGGTAGCAAATATAATCGGGAACACCCGTTCGGAATCCCTAAACTAATATTCAAGCGCATGAGAGTAGGGCTGACTTGAGTCCTCGGGGCCATAAGTCAACACCAGCGGAGCTCCCGGGCGTCTATCTCAGGTTAACTCACCAACAGTGAAAGCGACAAGGAGTCCAGCTAAACTCACCAGTAGTGAAGGCGGACAGGAGGAGGGGGCGATGATCTGACCCATGGGTGACAGGAACAGTGGCCCCGACTCGCTGTCGGCACACACAGTGTGAGGGTGTCAATCGAGCGCGAGATGGCATTGGTAGATAGACGACCGGGCAGACTAGAATTTACAGCGTATTAAAAAATGAACTGAGTGATGACTTGCAACAACGCTGACCTTACATTCCTTTCATTTCAGATCTCAGAAAAGGTAACGGCATAACTGGAGAAGCATGGACATTCAAAATTAAATATCAAATGACAACTCTCATTATCACCTACAAACCAACTGCATCATTTCTAACGATAAGACCCCATCGCCCAGTTAGTCTCAGCAGAGACGGCTACCAGAGTACTACTCAAGATTCGACCACCATAACTACTCACGATTCGACCACCAACTGTAGGTGACTGAGTTTGTCGGGCCACGAGCGAGGGTAGCCATGGCTGCCCCAGAAGTCGCCCATGCTCGTCACCAGACGGCGCAGCTGCTGCTCGTAGCTGGTCACCATGGTGATCGGCTGAAACTTCCTGACGGCAAATGGGCGGAGTTGTAACTAAGGGGAGCGTGCCGGGGTTTTACGAGTAGCACGTTCAGTATGAAAGTGCTACGCATAAATAAAAGACGCTATGGGTGGCAACTGACTCATTATTGCATGTCATACTTCTTATTTGTAACCCTACTCAACGTTGCTGTTTCGAATATGCATACGATCAGTTCATCAGAATGAATTAGATTAACTTGGCTACTATCCATCGGCAAAACCAAAAACACGCTCCCTCCCACCCATGGATATATCCACCCCTCCCCGACTTTCAGAACTCCCTGTATCCCTCCACACCATCCGCTCACCTGTGTACCACCTGGATGTCCCTCAGGTGGCGGGAGAGGGCGCGCTGCAGGTGCGGCACCTTCTGCAGGTAGAGCTTGTCGTCGGCGCACCGCCGGATCACGCTGATCCAGTTGGTGATCACCTCCCCGCTGTTGAGGATCAGGTGGCCGTCCAGACTGACGCCCGACTCGTTACCGAATACCACCGTCTTGTCTGTCGGCAGCGGCGCGGGAGGTGTGAGGACGACAGCCAAAGAAAAAACATCGAGGGAAGTGGCGGCCAGTCATTGAACACGCACAGGCAAAGCTCAGAATCAAGCAAGGCCCCATTTGTTACGCTAGTCTGCAATTACGTACTATAAGCAGTCTCGACGCTAATAAAAAACTGAAAGTACAGAGTGAAATATAGTCGAGCAGCCGGGCTCCTATTATTGCAAGCCTTCTCTGAAAGTCTCGTTCGCTAGTGCTTTTCACAATTTCCGGACTAATCCATCCTCACAGTGCCCGACACTCCAAGGTCAGCCACTCGCTCCCTCCCTCCCTTTCTCCTTCGACATCCCGTCGTACCTCTGAGCAGCTCACTAACATCCGGATGGTGGTTGACCAGCGTGTCAAAGCTGCGCAGACACCCCCGGAAGTGCTCAGCGCCCCAGCCACAGCGCCACTCCATCGCTGACAGATGCAGTCGCGAGACGAGCGCGGCGCGCAGGCGGCCGATCTCGGCGCGGGTGCGCGCGGACGCAGCCGCCCTGCGCCGTGTCTCGCCGCCGGTGCGCGCCAGCCACGTGCTGAGGACGAGAGGGAGGTGGTCAGGAAGGCAGTCAGATACAGCAAGGTGGAATAAGTTCACCGGTCTATTGCAACGTGTAGGAATGTGCTAAATGCGTTCGGAAGTTCGTTGCAATGCGCCAAATTGATTGCAAGTACGAAGCAAAACGAAGCAGAACGAACAAGACGTAGGGCGAACGTACAAGCACGTGGCAACGCGAACGGAATCGATGGTGTGCAACAAAGAGGTTTATACACATTGACAGGAATCTATACAATGTGCCGCCGAATAAACGGATCATTCATCGACAGAACCCAAAAGATCCCAATTTCTCAGCTCTTTTAAATTGTAATCCCACCTCAGCAGTATCCCGCCGTCAACTCACAACAGGGTCATCTCGGGCCTCTGCGGCGGCGCCTCGGGCTCCGCACCCATCTCAGCAAACAGGTCATCCAGGGGGGGTGTGGGTCGGCGCGGGCGGGCCGGCCGGCCGCTCTGTCCCGCCGGCAGACTGTCCAGGTAGGTGGTGGGCAGCCGACACTGTTCCAGGACAGTGCGAACCGTCCGCTTCAGGTCCGGGGCCAGGGCGATCTGCACCGGCGCCGGAGCCGCTGTGGAGAAGAGAGGCGGTTAGTGGAGGCGGCACCTTACTCAACGAGCATCCCCGACTTATGTACGCCCCCAGAAGCAAGTCACAAATACAACAGTGACTGAACATAAAACAAAGGTATACTGGCCCAAATCTACGATGATGACAGAAAATAAAGCCGATATTCTCTGGCTACGGCCTACAATGTCAGGCTAGCAATGTCCAGCGTTCGACAACTCACCTTGTGCGCGGTTCCCCTTCTGCTCGACGTCGCGAACGTAAAACGTTACGGTGCTCGGAGCCACTCGCTTCGAGTTCAGCAGCTTGTCCAGGTGAGCTTGGAGAAACTGAAGAGAGCCTTCATTCACATTCTGAAAGGGAGCAAATAAATTAATTCCGTAAGACAAAGATGACAACATCGCTAGACGCTAAGCATATTGTCACTGATACCGAGCTTACAAAAGCCATGGCTAAAAAACATTAGAAAACCACTCCCAAGATTGCGAGAATGAGAGCAAGAACAATTAGCCCAAGAACGATATGGAAAAATGCCAGAGAACTGACGCATTCACATACACACTCGTCACTCAGTATTTCTAGTCATTATTCGCACCTTAAAGTCAGGATACTGATGAAACAGGTCAGGGTGAACCACAAAGTAGAATGGCCTGAGCGCATGTGCCAGCTGCGCAGAGCTGAGCCGTCGTGCCAGCAGCGGGCACTGGCGGCGACTGCAGCGGAGCAAGCCGACGGCCGGTCGGCGCAACATGGCTGCCGCTCTATCTCAGTGCAGGTCGGTCATCCGCTCACTGAGGATGGAGTCAGCCGCTATAAGCGGTCTGAAAACAATAGCCTGAGTTAATACGAAATGGCGGCCACCTGAAAGAAAAACAATGAGACGACGAGAAGACAACCGTTTAATTGTAATGCTTTCAAATGATGGTCGTCGCTCGATGCCAATAATGATAATACAGGATTGAGAGGACTGCATGGCATGAGATAATACAGTTATTGCATTGTAATGCGGCTAATGGACCTGCTTCATAACTTACTTCAACAGAAGGACAGAATAAAACAGAATGAAGAACTGCTAACAACCCAAAATAAAAGAAGCACTGAATTTCCAGTCCTTCTACATAAATCAGCTGATGAAATGTAAATAGAGTCTAGGGTTCGCGCTGCTTTCGAAACATCTGCGTCGTGATAGCGAAACAAAAAGGGTAGGGTCTAACTCCAACATGGCTTTCGTGCCGTTTTTATTTTTTTATAAATTATTTTCTTTTTTTGCCATGATTGGCAGATGAAATATGATCAAAATATATAGATGAAATATGAAGGGTTAATTACAAACGTTTACGTCCAATAGTTCAATGTGATTTTTCAGAAATACACTTATAAATTTCAACAAATATTTTTATTATAGCTCTTGTGATATTTAACTAGAGGCAACCACTCCTGTTCTGTCATTTTTTACCATGCAAGTTGTTGCCCAACGTTGTATTGGTGTTATGTTTTTATTGTTATCCATTGTGGCAAGTCAAAGTATTATTGGTGCAGGGCAGGCAGTTCTCTATATACCGTGGGTGCAGGAAGGTGTTGTTGCAGAAGGGAATTGCTCACTGCACAGCACATTGAGGGATTTTAACTTTCTTGAATGCAGGGGCTCACCATCATCATTGACCTATAGAAGCAAGGGTAATTGGGCTCACCATCGATCACGATAGCTATCTATTTCACTATTATCACTATTCACCAATCACTGGCAACTGCAACTCGAACTGGGCTTTCCAGAATCCTTTTGGCCCACTCTACTTCATTTGATTTGTTTTAATTTGCTTTTCTGCAGGATTCCAGTCGGGGGAGGTTTGGTCAATCGTTGTCATTTTTAGCACGTGCTATTTTTGTCACACATGCTAAAAATGACAACGATTCTGCTATTTTTGACAACGATGAGGCCGATTTCACTCCTCAGCGAGGAAATGAAGATTTTGGAAAGATAAACACTGATTTTGGAAAAGAAGTGCTGCCACCTGGTGCAAGACGAAGAATCCAGCTTTAATATGCCTGTTATTTGTATGGTAGTTTGTTTTGTGGCCTGAAGTTGGAACTTAAAATTGAAGCATCCGAAAATGATCGATATTGATCGAAAACATGATGTTGATGAAAAAAATAATATTTTAAGTTGAGAGAGGAGGCCATTTTATCCAGATGCAGTAGTTTACTTCTTGAAATTATTTTTGCTAATGACGGCTGCTAATTATCCCTCATTACATGGCAGTCGTCGTAAGCAAAAATAATTTCAAGAAGTAAACCACCGCATCTGGATAAAATGGCCTCCTCTCTCAACTTAACATATTATTTTTTTCATCAACATCATGATTTCGATCAATATCGATCATTTTCGGATGCTTCAATTTAAAGTTCCAACTTCGGGCCACAAAAAAGGGTATACTTCAACGTTGGACTACCATACAAACAACGGCCATATTAAAGCTGGTTTCTTCTTCTTGCACCAGGTGGCAGCACTTCTTTTCCAAAATCAGTGCTTGTATTTCCAAAATCGTGATTTCCTCGCTGAGGAGTGAAATCGGCTTCATCGTTGCTAAAAATAGCTGATAGCGTTGTCATTTTTAGCCAGCGGTGTAACTTTCTATATGTATGGGGGTGCAGGTGCACCCCCATCCCCTGAAAGTGCACCCCCATCACGTCAAAGTGCACCCCCATAGGCTAAGCGGCACCCCACACGCCGCCCGACACCGATAAGCTCTTGATCAGATGGCGAGGGTGATTTCCCGGCTACATTCCGTCTCATGACCGGCGTCGTGCTGCTTGCGGGCTTGGGAAGCGTCCAGTCGTATCGTTCCCTAAAAATGGATGAAAGGGGCACCCCGACAAAAACGGGACTTTCTCAGAAAAAGTGGAGCGCCCGAGGCAGAAGTGGGGCACCTCCAGGCTCCAACGTAGGTTGGGATCGTCAAGCATAAGGCTGGCGCCCCAGCGGAGGAGAGGCGCCCCCAGTAGGAATGAGGCACCTCAAGCAGAACTTGCGGTTCGCCCAGTAGAATAGCGCCCTCAGTAGAACACGGGCGACCCCAGCAGAAAGGGGCGCCTCACCAGAAGAAGGGCGCCCCAGCGGAAGAAGGGCGCCCCACCAGAAGTGAGAAGAGAGATGTCTCCAGCAGAAAAGGAGCGCCCTCAGCACAAGAAGGGCTCCCCAGCAGAAAGGGGGCGCCCCAGCAGGAGAGGGATGCTTCCAGAAGAAGAGAGGCACTCCAATAACAATGGGGCACCTCAAGCAAAAGTTGGGCTCGTCCAGCAGTAGTGGGGCGCCCCTAGCAGAAGAGGAGTGCCCCCAGCATAGGGCCGCCCCAGCAGAAAGGGGCGCCCTACCAGGAGAGGGATGCCTACAGAAGAGAGGCGCCTCAATACAAAAGGGGCACCTGGAGCAAAAGTTGGGTTCGTCCAGCAGCAGTGGGGCCGGGGCGCCCCCAGCACTCAGCAGAGGTGGGGCGCCCCAAGCGGCCCCGGCGGAAGTGTGGCGTCCCAGCAGAACAGGGGCTCCCCAGCAAAAGAGCAATGCCCCCAACAGACCTACCCGAGCACCTTCAGCAGAAGTTGGGCTCGCCCGGCAGAAGAGGGACGCCTCTAGCAAAAATAGAGCATATCAGGGAAGGGAAATGTCAGACTCCAGTAGAAAAGTGAGACCCCAGCAGAGGAGGAGCGCCCATCAGAAGTAAGTCCCGCCTAGCAGAAGCGGGGTGACCTCAGCAGGAGAAAGGCGACCCCAGCAGTAGAAAGGCGCCCAATAAAGAAGGCGATTCCAGCAAAAGTTGGTGTCGCCAGTCGCCGAGCATAAAAGGGCACCCCGATTCTATAAAAGGGTGGAATAAAAAGTAAAATGCAATTTCGTTATAAATTCAATTGATTGATTGATATTCGTGCGAATGAATTTAATGTCATTTCGTAATACCCAACTTTATGCCATTGGACTGTAACATTGGGATGTTTATTGTTTAGTGTTCATACAATTAAAATTGTACATGCAAATATATTCATTTTATTTCAAAAGTTATTGTAAGTTGTACCTACAAGCAGAAACCTCGACTTCCGTTTATCGGTGCGCCGGTTAGAGGGCCTTGGGTTAATATAAATGAACTTCAATCCCATTTGCAACATCAGTCTGTGTTCAAACTAAACCGGAGGAACACAAAATGGTGATCACTCTCAAGTCTGAATTTCGAAATATACCAACAAAGCATTTTACCGAAATCGAGAGACAAGGGCGCACACAAAAGGAGGGGGGGTACACGGGCCCGTGCCCCCCCCCCATTCGAAAGGGGGGCCATCTCAAATGGTTCTCAAATGGGCCTCTACTCTTAAGACCGCCGAAGACTGTCTAAAATGAGCTAAAAAGACGATTAAAAAGACCAGGATGAGGAAAGCCCATCTCGGGCCCCGGCAGGCCCAAATGAGGCCATACAATGTCCAGCGCAATCAAGGGGAAGGTGATAGATGTAAAATTTCAATAACCTTCAAAAGGTCCCAAAGGGCCTTCAACTGGCGTCAAAGGGCCCTCAAAATGCCTTAAAGGGCTCTCAGAAGGCCTAGAGGGCCCTCAGATGGCGTCAAAGGGCCCTCAAAAGGCCTGAAAGAGCCCTCAGCCGACAGCAAACGGCCCTCAGAAGGTCTTAAAAGGCGCCAATGGGCCCAGTGCCGGCGTCAAACGCCTCCAAAGGTGGCAAAGGGCCCTTAGCTGGCGTCAGAGGGTCCCCAGCTGGTGTCAGAGGGCCCTCAACTGGCGTCAGAGGGCCCTAAGCTAGCGTCAAATGGCCCATCCGAAGACCTCAAAGGGCCCTCAGCTGGGGTCAAAGGGCCCTCAGAAGGCCTTGAAGGGCGTCAAAGGACCATGAGATGGCGCCAAACGGCCCTCCAAAGGCCTCAAAGGGCCCTTAACTGGCGTCAGAGGGCCCCCAGCTGGTGTAAGAGGGCTCTCAAATGACGTCGAACGGTCCTCAGCTGGTGTCAAACGGCCCTCAGAGGGCCTCAAAGGGCCCTCGGCTGGCGTCAAAGGGTCCTTAGAAGGCCTCAAGGGGCCCTCAACTGACGTCAAACGGCCCTCCGAAGGCCTCAAAGGGCCCATAGTTGGTGTCAGAGGGCCCCATGCAGGTGTCAGAGGGCCCTCAGCTGACATCAAATGGCCCTCAGCTGGCGTCAAATGGCGCTCAGAAGGACTCAAGGGGCCATCAGCTAGGTCCAAAGTGCCCTCAGCTGACGTCAAACGGCCCTCAGCGGGCTCAGAAGGCCTCAAAGGACCCTCGGATCTTCGGGCCCTTGAGGGCTTCTTCGTTGTGACAGTGCTGCTTTGTCGGTGAGGTGCGCGGTCGCCGTGGGTCCCTCGCTCGCCGCCGGGACAGCGAAAGGTGGGTGATCGGGGCCGCCGTCGGCCGTACGTGCCCTGGTATGGGCTTCCTGAATATCTGTTACGACTGGTACCTTAGGAACGTGGGGCATGCCGCCTGAAAATCGTGTCTTTGTAATTTGTGGTATAAAAGTGAGAAAAGTTAAATCTCTTGTCTGTGATCTCGCTACGAATCATTGTAATGATTTTTCATGTCTATGTGGCTGAATAGATATGCGAATTGACAAAGGGGGTGCTGCCCCGCTCATACACATCCGGGCTTACCCGTGACTATAGCCTCCGCTTCTAGCTAGCCAGTAGCCCGGGTCGGTCGGCCGGCTGGCAGTAAGGCGCTACACGGACTGATTTTTGAGGGCCTTGCATCCACGCTTATTAATAGAATATTTTACGTGATTGTTAAGATGGTGATAACTAATCACTGAATCGTATTTGAATGAAACATGCTGCGTAAACAAAAATAGAACATTCAGATTCAATTCTTTGAAAATTGAACAGGTACTGAAGTGATTGTTTTAATCATGTATCGACAAAAGCCAACTTTCAAGTCAACTGAAATAGAATGGCGTCGGGGAATTTTTCGGCTGGGGCCTGGGGCCCTTCGTCATGGGGGAGGGGGGCAGTTTGAAGGTCGTGCCCCCCCCCGTTCAAAAATCCTGTGTGCGCGCCTATTGAGAGATATGCACCATTTATGCTCCTTGGAAAGCGCCCCTATCCTCATTGAATGTCGCCCCCATCACCAAGTGCACCCCCATCTCAAAATCAAAAGTTACACCCCTGTTTTTAGCACATGGTTGCCAAAAATGGCATGTGCTAAAAATGACAACCATTGACCAAACCTCCCCCAACTGATTCAAGTTGAAGTTAAGCTTCAATGTTAAGCAGGTCAAGCAGTTAAGAAGTTCAGCAGTCAAGTTTCATTCATTGCTGCTCATCTTTATTTTTTGGAGCATGCCTCACACTGCTGATCCAAAGACGCTAGAAGAGCTATGCTGCAAAAACATCTCTCAAAATATGGACAATTTATGGTGTAAACACTATGATGAGCATTTTCATGGAAAGTCAGAGTGCTTATATCTACTCGGACCTTTTTCCAACCTCCGTGAGTATCAGTAATCAGGGTGTACCAATTTACCATTTTGTTGTGCAGTGCATATATAAAACACCTGACACCATTTAAACTTAATGATAGGACATGTTTCCTATGTCTTGGGATGGGTAATAACAATTGGCAAATACCTACTGATAATAAGCCTCTAATGTGTTAACAGGATAGTAAGTATATACTACTGCTGCATGTAGTAAATGGTCCACATTGTAATCTGATGTCTTCATAGTTTGATAGATAAAGGTTAATTTGACTGAGCACTGATGTTGTCTTCCAGCTGGTGTACTGCTGAGTCAACTGATCAAATACCTGAAGAACAATGGTGTAAGGATTGGCCACCTTCAGCTTCTGCTTGACTACAGTCTGCAGGACCTGGATCTCTCCAGGCTGAGCAAGAACATGGGCACAGTCCTCAACACCATTACCAATAGATGTGTGGTGAGTAGGTGACTCAATCTTACTGGTACCAGGATAACAGTTTGATCTCAGCACAGAAAGGTGGGATTTTTACATCTCCTTCTTACTTGTTTCCTGAGCTTACCTTTTATGCAACAACTTTTAGTGCAAAATTTTATGGCAAAGCTTTGGTGAACATCTGTTTTCTCTTGTCAAAATATGAAGATGTGCTATAAGCCAACCTAGGATTTAGGAAGATTCATTTCATTGGACTTATGCTGTTCCATATGGCTGGGCCTTTGACACCACTCATAAACAGTTTTAAAGTTATAAGTATCATTACATTTAGGGCTGTGAAGTCAGAGTAGGAGTTGATAGTTCTGACTGGAGTCAGAGTCAGATGAGTCAGTCACCGAAAAATCCATTGACTCTGCAGACCTGGCAGTGCTGCAGAGTCAGAATCAGAGTTGAAGTCGGTCAGAGTTGAAAGTTCTGACCAGAGTCAGTGTCGGAGTTGGTTTTTGGAAGCCAAAGTTGTAGTCAGAGTCACTGAAAATCCATCGACTCCGCAGCCCTGATCATTGTATTGTATTGTATTGTATTGTATTTACGATCATGGGCGATCCACACATGGCGTGGCGATTACTGCCCATATCCGAGGTCTCCAACTTCCAAGGTCAGGATCTACACCTTTTCCTTTTTATACCGGATTACTCACCAGTTCCCGCCATTGTTTCCCAGAATCTCCGGCATCTGGACCTGTCCGGCAACGCCAAGCTGCCGCTGCAGGGCCAGCTGGCGCTCTTCTCCACCCTGCGGGGGCTGGAGAGTATCAACCTGAGCAGCACCAACACGTCCGACCGGGTCATGTCCGTCATCGGCGCCTACTGCACGCAGCTCCAGTGAGTACCAAAGGCTACTGGCCGGACAGTACTGAACCCGGGTACTGAACGCAGCTCTGGGGAATATACCGCACGCAGTTCCAGTACATACGGATACCGCACGCAGCTCCGATAAGGATACTGCACGGCGTATGCAGCTCCGGTAAGAATAGTACGCTCAGTTACGGTAAATTTTCTGCATGTAACTCCGGTGGCGGTGAGTGTACTGCACCGTGTACGCGACTCCGGTCAGTGAGTGCCACTCTTCAGAGAACAGTGACGATTTGCTGCCAGTTGCTTCAGACAATGCTCTCAGATGCAGATGCCATATTTCTGGCAAATGCTCGTGACTTTCGATCTGGGCAAAGAGAGCTTATATAGAGATATCAAGACTCCTCGCTAACGCTGCCGTGCAAAGGCAAAAAACGATTACGTCGGGTCAGAGGTCCTTGCGTCAGATAAGAAGTCACCCTAACATAATCATGTTTGCCTTTGCACGGCAGAACGGTCTCGCCGTCACCTGTAACATTACGGTGCCGAGCAGTGTCACCCCCCCCCCCCCCCATGACTGCTGCGACAGTGCCGCTCCGCTGACGCCGTCACTCCTCCCCGTACCCACAGGGAGCTGGATGTACAACGCTCAGGGGTGACGGACCTGGGTCTGAACAGCCTGGCGGCATCGGTACCCTCCCACGGTACCACCACCGCCGGACAGTCCATTACCAAACTCAGTGTGGAGGGCTGCAACCTCTCGCCCGAGTCGGCCTTCGGCGTCATCAAAAACATGCCCAACCTCGTACAGTGAGTGATCGATCTTACCCAGTTGCGTGAAATGGGTTTAGCGGTACTTCAGTTGAGGTACCTTAAACTGATCGCGAATTAGCTAGCGTAAGAGATTCTACGATTGTTTTACTTACATAAAAATATTTTTATTTGCAAGCGGCGGGAATCGAAAGATCTGAAGAATGGTGGGTTCCGAATGAAGTCACTTATTTTCAATTTAGAAAAGCAAACGCAAAGCGAATAATTAATCTATCGATCGTATTCGACATAGCTGGTACCCTCTGTTCTCGTATTATCTGCTTCCTTCCGATGGTCGGTTGATAAGTGTATATGCCGCCGTTTGTGCTGTTGTGTCCGACTGCTGACTCATCCGTCCTTTCCGTGCAGTTTCGACCACCCGGACTCTCTGTGGGGCGTGACCCAGCTGATGCTGCAGCAGCCGGAGCGGGCTCCTCTGGCCCTCACCAGTCTGGAGGGCTCCTCGGCCGCCGGACTGGAGGTGGCCGCCGCCGCCTGTCCCGACTGCACCCTGCTCCGGCTCGACATGGATCCCGAGTCGTCTCTGGAAGCGGCGCAACAGCTGAGCAAGCTCACAGAACTGGTGTTGATGTCACCGTGTGAACCGTGCCCGGGACTGGCGGAGCTGCTGGCCGCGCGCGGTGCCGGGCTGACCAACCTAGCTCTGAACGGGGTCACGGGAGTCCCGCTGGCGGCTGCTCTGCGCCACTGCCGCTCGCTGCAGTCGCTGATTCTAATTATGTGTCGGTTTAGGTCGGAGCCGGCGCCAGGCGGACCTCTCTCCAACCTGGAGCACCTTTGGCTAGCGGAGGAAAGTGACGGCTCTCCTCCGATGGACCTGCTCCGGCGCGCGCTGGCCTCTCCCGCGCTAACCACCCTCACCCTACAGAACTGTGACACCATCACAGACACACTGCTGGAGGAGGCACTGGACGCTGGCGGGCTGGCGCAGCTGGAGACGCTCTCACTGGAGCACTGCGGACAGGTGACTGTGGAGCCTCTGCTGCGACTGGTGCTGCAGTGTCCGCGTCTGGAGACACTCCGGATGGTGATGTGCCCGCAGCTGTCCCGGAGGGACGCGGGTGAGGTGCGCAGACTGGCAGAGGGTAACGGGTGGCGATTACAGGTGGAATGGCAGTGACCGCCGCCCGCGGAGACTGCGGAATTCGACAGGCTGTGGCTCGTATGATGCGCACTCTTTGTGTTGGGGGGGGGGGGGGGGGGGGGGGTGATGCGTTTCTGTGTGATATTTGAAATTTAGGAGCCAGTATGCCGACAGGCCTTATACGAGATCGTTGCAAAATATTTTTAGCTCCGAATGATAAGGCGTCTGTGGTTTTTACTAGGACGAATTATAGCTTTATCCAGACGTTGATCGTTGTACTTTCTGTCAATAATGAGCTGTTTAGAGCAATATTGCGAGATGTTTTATCCGAATTGCAATTATAACCCATGCATATGGTTTGTTTAATTTGTTTGCAAGACATTGTTGTACTCAGTCATAAACTACCCACTCTGATTCCTAATTTTGACGTGTGATATGCCGTTTTGTTATCGATGCTAACTACCTACGTTCAATTTTGCGGCATGTGTCCCGTAGTTTTGTCATGATTTGATCAGAACCGTGTGATAATAGACGACCGACGTATGTCGTATAATTAGAGTTCCTTTGAACGGCTGCTAGAGGTAACTACACTTCCAAGCGCTGAAACTGAATCTCTACAGGTTTCAGTTCTGAGTGATTTGGAACGGCACGGAACGGTAACTGAGCGTGGAACCTGGAAATGGGAATATCTATCTAAACATGATGCATTTTCTGGTACGTACCTACGTCGCGTCGCGAATACGAGAATTAGGTGGGGTGGGCCATATGGCTATAGCCGGCTATCGATGCTGATTGAAGGATGTGGGACGTCGGAAGAGAAATATAGCAACATCTAATAACAATGTCCGCCCACGGTTACTTGCATCAAAATTTGAACGTTATTGATCCGGAACGTCCCCAAATTGTGTTTGCAAAGCTAGGTAATGGGCACTGGCGGATCCAGGGGGGGCCACGGGGGCCATGGCCCCCCCAAAGGCCTAAAGTGGCCGGTTTGGCCCCCCCAAAACGTCCGAAAAAATGCTAAGAAAATATACCTTGATGGAGGTTTTTAGCCACTTGGTGAAGTAAAGCTTTCCACAGCATAATATGGAAGCAATATGGTAGCAGTGAGGGTCAGTCAAAAGTTGCGCGAGAAAAAGTCTGTTGTTGGCACCACGGTCATTGAATACTAAGGTAACACGGAGCCGAAGCTTCAAGCCAGGGGACGCGGGAGGCATGCCGTCAGCTGATTGTGTACAAGAGTTTACCCAGGGCCCTATGGGAGAGAGTTAACACGTGCTTCTATGGGGCGAATTCGATGCAACAATGGCGCAGTAGCGACATTACTCTTGTTCGATGTCTTTCGGACGACAAAGATTCTACGCCGTTTGGCCAATCACATTCCATAATTGCAGCCGAGCCCCCGTTGACCTAGAAGAGGATTGGCCGGACGACGTACAATCTTCGTCGTCTGAGAGACATCGAACGAGGGGTACATCGACTGAATATACATTGCGATTCAATATTCAGTAATATGGCCTTGATTCAGTATTTTATGACCGTGATTGCAATTTGCATTTGAGCTCAGCAGTCGAGTAAGTTGTGCCAAAAATACCAGAAGCGATATCCTATATACGGCCTTGACCAGAAGTGTTGCATGCCCTGGATGCAGAAAAACAAGATTGAGATGAGTGGATCCTTTAGGGCCTTGAGTGGATCAAGATGTATCTTTCGTGCAGATGTATCAAGATGTACCTTTCACTTAAGATCCATGCAGGTGAGGTTCCAGTGAAATTTGAATTCGATAGGTAGCTATTTTTGTTTTTGCTTTGATACTTGTGGTAAGGAAACATGATTATGGTTGCATGAACCGCCCACTGCTCATTGCTGTCTTGTCTCGGGTTCGATATCCGATCACCATTCTTTCTTAAATAGCTCACCCCATATGGAAATCAGGTTTCAGGAGGCCACTAGGCCTGTGGGGCCTGGTCTCAATGAGCTCCCAGTGCTAAGGACAGTCAGGCTCATATGTTGGGTAAGGTCAGGTTCAGGTAGGCCAGTATGCACTCTGCAAAGCATGGCAATTTCAACAAGATCTCGTCTGTGCTGGCTTGTCCGGCTGGTGAGGCTTTGGTGTGGCGTGGATTTAGCTTGGTGCAGTGCGGATTTTGTGTAGCGCGGTGCAGATTTGGCCTGGTGTGGTCAGGTGGTGGGGGATGTAGTGTAGTGCATTTTAAATGTGGCTTGGTGATGGACATGATGGACCCAACAAAATGGATGGCCAAAATTGAAAAAAGCATTAATGGAGCTTTAACATGCAATTTAGTGTGCTCTCGGGCTGATAGGTGTGCGGTGGTCAGAACAGACTGTGCCAGTGCTGGTGCCTGGTGGTCCCACCAATCACGGGGGTCATCTCCTGTTGTGACCCAGGGGTCTAGTCAAAACCTTACCTATAAGTCTTCATTTCACTCATATATTAAACCTGGCCCTTTTTCAGGCACAAGCTTTGGATGAACTTCTGCTTCTGCGGTCAGCATTCTTACAGGAGAACCCAAGATTCACTGTACCTGTATGCATTTCAAAACTGAATAATTGATAGCAACAAGTCAATATTTGAAGTTGCAGCCAAATGCTGTGCCTTCTCTGCTGCAAGAGCTACATGTCACCATTGAAGCAAGGTAAGTGTTAAAAGAAATAGTTCACCTTCTGTGAGTAATTTGATTAATAAAATTCAAAAAGATGTGTTAAAAATGTGATGAATAAAATTTAAATGTATTCTAACTTGGAATTACACACTTCTTCTAAAGGGATTTCATTATTTTAATGATTAGAGTTATGAACACTAACTGCTGAACAACCTATCAGCTGCAAGGGATTCTGCTCCTGTAAGTGCTCTCATCGCTGATTGGCCACTGTGTGTGTTGAAGAGGTTTCTGCTTGCTGTAAATGAGCACTAGAACATGAATTTAAGCACCAATATTCACTGATAAATGGTGAATATCTCAAACGGTTCAAATATAGGGCATACACAAATCTGCTCTATCAGACTGCTCAGTTTAAAATCCCATGTTAAAGGTGAACTATTTCCTCGACAGGACCAGCTCGACTCCTGCAGTAGGAGTCCAGCCTCGTCCAGTCGTCGCCGCTCGCCAAGACCAGCCGGACTCCTGCAATAGGGGTCCAGGCTGACCCGTTCGTCCAGTAACCGCCGCTCGTCAGCACCAGCTGGGCTCCTGTAGTAGGGGTCCAGCCTCGTCCAGTCGCCGCCGCTCGCCAAGACCAGCTGGGCTCCTGTAGTATGGGGCTAGGATGGCCCGTTCATCAACCGGTCCTGAAGTCACATCGCTGTCAGCCAGCCGAACTCAGTACATAAGTCACCAACCCTGAATGTTGCCAGCCAAAGTCGGCAGTTTCCTTCGGACAGTCATCTCACCAGTGTTGTACAGTGTACGAGGTTAGTGACGCAGTTAAATGCGTCAATTAAATGCGAGGACGTGCGCTTGTATGCAGCGTTTTGTCATGTTGAGCTGCATGGGTGTCGATTTTCACCGAATTGAGGGTGCCCACTGCCCGGGCGCAGCAAATCCGCCGCCGCCTCAGCGGTGACCTTGACCCGCACCGTCTGTTGGGGCTCCAAAGCCAAGCCAGCCGAGCCGGCGGGGAATTTAAAGAGCTTGAGCACCCCCAACCCGGCGGAAATTGACACCTATGTTGAGCTGTATGGATGCGTTTTAGCCTTCCGCCGTGGTGGTAAATAGCAGTCTACATGCAGAATTAGGCAGGCTTATTAACGGACTCATTATTTGATTCATTGTGTCACCTTTGTCGGCACGTGTAAGATGTGCTTAACTGCCATTGGCTCTCGGCCTGGCGACTTCTGGGGACCACGTAATGGGGATGACAATTGGGATTCTGTGCCTTAAGCCGGCCATTTACGTCCATGGCTATATACCCCCGTACTAGGGCTAGTTATGACGTATATAGGGATCCACGAGATCTTTTTTGATGAATGGGTTGTGCAGTGTTGAGATCCGCGTGTAACGTCACTGTTTGGCCAGTCTGCCCTCAAACGGGTCATCTTTACTCATATTTTATTTAGATGAACGCTTTGCATGGTTCAGTGGTTTATATAGACATCTTCCTTGCACTAGCTAGTTTTATGTGGCCAGGTTGATTGCCTGTCAGCGCGGTCACGCTGTCGTCTTTCGATTGGTGCGCTTAAATGCGGCGAGATGAATATAGGATTTCCTTTGATGCTATTTAGTACCTGCGCCCAGCTCAACTGGGGAAGGGGGGGGGGGCACTGCCGACTTTTGGTCCCATTCTTTCCATGTAACGCCCATAGAGCCCATGTTAAAATGCCAAAATCAAAGGGGGGCACGGTGCCCCGGTGCCCTCCCCGTTCCGCCGCCTATGCGCGAAAGTACCAACTACCATCAGTTTCCAGTTGTTTGTGTCCCAATGTTTTTTATGAGTTGGACGATTGGGCTTTTCCTATCGCTCATAGGTTATGCAATTATTTTGTTAAACGCTCTAAAATTGTTTCTCTACAATACAAGTCATTAGAACTTAGAACTGAAGCAAATATATATTGATGGATACGATCTCAAGGGGGCCGATAAGAAGGAAGAGCGCGCGGCGCAATGATTGTGGAGCACAGCACACGATTAAATGATAACCGGAGGGCTTGCTTCGCCTCCGGTTATCATTTTGATATATCTACGAAACGGGTGCTGGGTGGTACACGAAAGCAGCCTTTTCAGGTGAGTTGAAAGGGGAAGAGGTTCTTTGAATTACCATTTCGGACCATGGTTCTAAAAAGCGCTAGTTTAAAACTATTGTTATAATTCCTATCGTAAACCATCGGACGCTCGACGCTGCATTGGCATCCTCGGCGAGCGATTACCGGCACATCGTACCAATTGGTACGATGTGCCGGTAATCGCTCGACGAGAATGATAACGTGGCAGGTTTACTGATATGTAGGATTATCAAATAAATGTAATAGAAACGATATTAAATCCACTACCTCTTTAGAAGCTCTTGGAATAAACCTGGCTATCTGGTTGGCGAAGCCAGGCAAACTATATGCTTGGAATGGCTAAATGTCCATTGTACATGACATTAAATTGAATTATTTTCCTTCTTAGCACTTAAAATACATTTCAGCGACACAAAACTCCCAAAAGTCTGATATCTTGCCCGTGGTATCGTGGTACGATCGGCGAGTACCTTCCTACGCAATGTCCATGGCTATGCGAAGTCTAAGGTTGGCCTACATAGCCTTGGGTTGGCCTGTTTATACTATTTCATATCGTATCTATGAAAATAAAGTGTTCACGATCGCATAGCCAAACTGAGAATAAAATATTTATTTGCAAAACTCCAGCAATACCCCTCGCTTGATACTATAAAAAATATTGCACACAATCATGCAAAGCCGTGAATCCTACCGCCTTTATTTAGCGCCGGCGTTCCCGCGTTAATAATTTCTCCTGAATCGGAGGACCAATAATCAGCTGACGCACCGTTGTTTTGATGTCGGCGGACCGTGCCAGCCTGGTTGGCACGTGTTTATGGCGCGGCAGCTGGTAGTTGGCGGTGTTTCGCGTGGTGTGGCATCACTGGCCGATCCAGGGGGGGGGGGGGGGGCACGGGAGCCTGAGGTGCCCCTGACAGGTCCATGGTGCCCTTGCTAGGCCTGTGGTGACCCTGGACCCTGGCAGGCCTGTGGTGGCTCTGGCGGGCCTAGGGTGCCCCTGCTAGGCTGCTGATGCCCCTGGGACCTGACAGGACTGCGGTGCCCCTGACAAGCCTAAAGCGCCCCCAACAGGCCCGTGATGTCCCCGACAGGCCCAAGGTGCCCCTGCGTGATGCCGTGATGCCTGCGAGGCCGGCAGGGCCCCTGACAGGACCATGGTGCCCCTGCGAGGCCGGTGGTGCCCCTGGCAGGTCTCTGGTGTCCCTGACAGACCTGGGGTGCCCCTGACAAGCCTGTGGGCCCCTCACAGGCCCGTGGTGCCCTTGCTAGGCCTGTGGTGCCCCTGGCGGGCTGGTGGTGCCCCTGCTAGGCCGGTGGTGCCCCTGACAGGCACCACCCGGGCACCAAGGGGGGTCATGACCCATGTGGCCCCCCTTGGATCTGCCACTGATACATAATATATTGATTTGTAAAGGCTAGACCAGTGGTGCCCCTGGCAGGCCTGTGGTGCCCCTGCTAGGCCCCTGGTGCCCCTGGGCCCTGACAGGACTGTGGTGCCCCTGCTAGGCCTCTGGTGCCCCTGCAAGGCCGGTGGTGCCCCTGTAAGGCCTGTGGTACCCCTGCTAGGCCTCTGGTGCCCCTAACAGGCCCATGGTGCCCCTGCGAGGCCGGTGGTGCCCCTGGCAGGTCTCTGGTGTCCCTGACAGACCTGATGTGTCCCTGACAAGCCTGTGGGACCCGTCACAGGCCCGTGGTGCCCTTGCTAGGCCTGTGGTGCCCCTGGCGGGCTGGTGGTGCTCCTGCTAGGCCGGTGGTGCCCCTGCTTGGCCGGTGGTGCCCCCGGGCACCAAGGGGGGTCATGACCCATGTGGCCCCCCTTGTATCTGCCACTGATACATAATATATTGATTTGTAAAGGCGTTATGGCTTATGCAATATGCAATTGCAGGCACTTGGTATCCCTCACTTATCCCTCATTGGGGGCTCTGGCGGGCTCCTGAGGGCCCACGTCTATCTCCATTCTCCGGGAGCCCTAGACGGGCTCCTTTGGGTCCTTTCAGTCCAGTGTCCACTACAGCATAAGAGGTCTTCACGCAAGTCCTATACATCTGAGGGCGTACCCTGACGTCTGAGGTACCCAACTGCAGCTCCAATGGTGTCTTACACTGGCGGATCCAGGGAGGGGGCATTTAGGGCCATGCCCCTTTCCCAGAGGCCTAAAGTGGCCCGTTTGCCCCTCCCCCAAACGATAATGAAACATAGTTCAATCAGTGCGTGGCCCAGGAGCCGAGTTAGACTGGGGGTGTTTTACCACCTCCCGGCCCGCAAAGGGACCCAAGAACTGACTCGAAGCGGGTTAACTGGTCGACAAAAGCAATGGTAAGTGTTCACAAAGTAATATAAAGGCATGGGTCGGGTGGACTACCATTTATATATTTTTCTTTTTAGTTTAAAAAAAATTAATAGTGTCAGAGCTGTGACGAAAAATAAGTGGCCTAAATCCGATGAGAAAACAGGATTTGGGGGTACCCTAGGTTTGGCTCCGCATGAGTTGGCCCCCCCCCCCCAAAACGCAAGTCTGGATCCGCCAGTGGTAATGGGTGGTAACAGGGGCGGCGCCACGGATTTTTGCCAGGGGTGGCAGGCCGAAGTAGGGGGCCTCTTCATAAGAGGGCCTCCTCTTCGCCTCTGGGGCCTCCTCAAAAGTGAAAATTGTGGTCGTTTGTCAAAAACAGTACGTGTATCTATTATCTGCAGTTTAAAACGTTTTCGCTTTACCATTTTTTTTTTTTTTAATTTAGTCTTCCCGGCATGCCTAAGGCAACCGCCAGGGAAGGGGAAATTACTAAGGCTGGCAATGAGCCAGATCTTTCGTTTTACTTTACTTTACTGTCAGCTATTTAATTCTGACCCAAGCAAGAGAGAGAAGCAAACTTTACTTTAATTCGGCTCATGTGGCGTCCGATTAACAAGGCAAGGGTGTCCAGAAAGGGGTAGAATATTCATACTTGCTGCTGTAAATCTTGCTGCTGATGGTGTGAGGTGTTGCAATGTGTGATGTTTGTTGTGGGATGTATTTACCAGGAAAAGTCCTAACTAGAAAAAACCTGGTGCCTAAGTCAAGGGGCAAAAACTGTCGAGTACAGTAAAAATCCCCGCAATAGTTACGTTACGTTATATCTCTAATGTGGACAGTGAAAGTGTAATTGCGCAGGCTGTTCGCAGGGATCGGCCAAAATAAAACCGGCCTACCGAGTGAGACAGCCAGCGGGTTATGGCAGCCGGTGTGACCCGGGTGCCCCAGTCATGTCCCGCCCGTCTCAGGGGTACAACTTTGACTGGAATTTGGTGGCTCTGGAGGAGTAGCCGTGAGGCATAGCTCGACTCCTAGGCAGCGATGTTGGTAGGGCTAGTGGTTACCCGTTGGAGGAATTCTCTGAAGGAAGATACGGCGTCCGTGGTGAGGGGGTCCGTCAAAATAGAAGCCAGCCACGGCTGCCCTGTACGCTTTGGATTCTGGGCGAAGGTCAAGGTCGTATAGTCGGATTTCATGGTCAAACCAGTAGAGGGTGGAGGGAGGGTAGGAAAGTCGCCTGCCGCTGGCGTACTCAAACTTCAGCGACCCGATGTCAGGTGGAGGGATCTCACCCCTGGGACGTCTCTTCGGGATCAGGTCTGGATCGGGATCGTCAGTGTCGTTTCGGGGGCTGTCAGGCTGGAAGCTCGCCGTGTAGCCTCGGGTGAACGGCCTGCTTCGAGAGCAGCCGAAGTCGTCGGGGTCCGTGGTTGGTGTCGGTGAGTCGGGGGTGTCAGTCTGGACTTCGGCAGAGACCAGTCGGGCGGGTCGAGTTTGAGAGGTCGAGTCGAAGGTGGTCAGTTTGGTCGTTTGGGTGCTGGCGTCGGTCGTCTGAGAGCTGGCTGTCTCGGTCTGGGTCTGAACAGGGACTGCGGTCGCCTTAGGGGCCATGACCTCACCATCTGTCTGGACAGAGGCGTCTGTGCGAGCCGGAGGGGGCTGCATCGTTCGGTGCTGACTCTCAAGTGGAGGCCAAGCTGTGGAGTTGAGCGGCGGGGGTTGGAATGGCGCTCGCTCTCGAGTGTCTCGTTTGGTGGTTTTCCAGACGGGGCAGCTGTTTCGGTCCCATGCTGGGTGTGGACCAGAGCAGAGGGGGCACTTTGGGACCGAGGTACAGTCACCTGTGGGGTGGCTGTCCCTGGCAGAGCACTGCCCGCAGACTGTCTCTTTTCGTCGGCAAGAGCGCATGGAGTGGCCTAGCTTCCAGCACCTACGGCATTGCCTTGGCAGCTGGATCCAGGGTCGAACAGGGACGGAGAGGTACCCGCAGAGGAGCTTTCTTGGGAGATCGAGTCCTTTAAAGCGAAGTCGAATCAGGGGGTTTGGAGTTCGGTCCTTGGATTTGAGCCTCTGCACCTCGATAACACCCTGCGGGGCTAGTTCGGTGAGGAGCTCTTCGTCAGAGAGGTCGCTGAGGTCCGGACAGTGAATGAGACCCTGCGATGACATCAGGTTGGTTGCAAGAACAGCCGAAACAGGTTTTCCGAGCATGGTTTGGCAGGACAGAAGGGCAGAGCTTTGGTCTTTGTTGAAGGTCGAGATGAGAATTTTGCCAGATCCGAGTTGTTTGGTTTTTTCGACTTCCGAGTCACAGATCGAGCGGATTTCCCTGATGATGGCGAACGGGTTCCCTCGCAGTGGAGTGCCATCAGGCCGGCTCATCAGGATGAGAGCGCGGCCTTCTGGTGGGTCAAGGTCGGGTGGGAGACGCGCCCCTGGAGGCGGTCCGGTCGAGTCCATGGCCATGATCGGGGTCTGTTATAGGCAAAGATAAAGATAAATAGTCCGGTTCGTTATCACCGCTAGGTTTCCCCCGGACTGAGCAGTTATCCTAGATGACCTACCTACAGTCACATAGAGCAAAAAGAGCTGAAGGCTTACTCAAAGTTAGCGACCAAGGTCGTCCATGGACGACCCTGGAGCTCAGTGAGGACACCGTGCGCTAACTGACGTGAAGCGTCGAACTGGTGCGTGAATATCGAATAATCCAAGGTTTGCGCAGGAGGGTCGCTTTACCAATACCAATCCCGCCTATTCGGGCAAATCCACGCAGAAGTCTATATATGGCCTTGCGCAGAAGTGGCTTTTCCTTGCCTAGAGTCAATGGTAAAACAAATGATACAATGATGGGACTGCTCCACACGTTACAGACGCGGTACGAACTAACCTTGATAAAAACGATAAAAATACCTAAACAAAATATGATAAAAGTGACCATGGCAGTGTATTACTACTATACTGGCTATTTCTCACTTGCCTGATAGCATAATTAAAACGACCGATTGACATCGTACGCTGCGCATTTCAGCTGGCAGTTGGTTGTATAGCATCGGGCCACAGTACATAAATCGGCGCCTCCCAGCCTCCGTCCTGACAGGTGGCATTCGCAGGTCGTCACCCTGGCGAGTGCTCCGAACTCGTGTATCACGGTTTGCTTGGATAAAGGATGAAAGTGACACTGGTGTATGGTATTTGATAATTTTGTGAGTAATGCAGGCGTATGATATTTGAATAGATCCTCTACATCGAGCCATCCCAGCGCCCTCCGAACGTCTGCAGAATGGCTGAACTTCCTTCTACCTGAGACGACACGAGCGGCAAAGTTGATCAATGATCACCTTTTGAATCTTAGCAAGATTCTTCCCGCTGCCGCTGCCGTACATAGGGAGGCAATAGCGGACGCGGGAGGGAGGCAATAGCACCAGGGCGGTTACAATGGCGGGCAAGATCTCGGCCGGAAGGTAATGACGTACCTATGTGCGACAGGCCAATGCGGATCCCGAAGCATTTACGCGTAATTTCTTGTACATAGTTAAATGGGCGTCCCAGGAAAGATGATGATCAAAGATCACCCCCAGATTTTTGCTTCTAATACGGGTTATATTGTACGCTCGCGGAATTTCACCCCGAGAGGTGTAACGTTCCGGCCCCGCAGTTTTTGTCTACTGCCAAGAACAATCAGGTGAGTTTTGTCGAATTTGCGCGGAACCAAAGGTCGAGAGAAAAGAGGGCCTGCTCCATGCGCTCAGTCAGATCTGACAGGGTTGTCTTGTTGCCACAGACCATGACCTGGGTGTCGTCCGGCACCAACGGTCGCACACGAACAAGCTGAGGTTATTTGAAAAGATAGTATATAAGAGGGGACCTAGTGCCGAACTTTGGAAAACGCCTTTGTTATTCGGAAGCGCGGTTGCAATCTGTCTGTTACCAGAGACGTCAGTGAAGCTGACGCTCTGTGTGTGGTTCTGCAGAATGAAGGGATGCGGTTGCTAAAGCGCCAGGTACCCCAGGTTAATGATGCAAACGCCCACGTGCCACTAAGCTCCACTTATGAATAGGGCAATACAGGCAATACATATAAGCCCCCCCTCTCCACAATTTTTTTGTCTGAACTCTCATATTATGCCGTTGCAATGAATGAAAACGGCCTGGAAAATTCGGAGCGCACTCCCTTCCCCCCACTCAACAACTTTTTTAACCATACATTGGGTATATGGAAAGATATGGGTTGAAAATTGCGGAGTGCACCTCGTCCCCCGCTCAACTTTTTGCCTACAGAAAGCGGCCTTGTACCAACGTTTAGCCCCCTCCCCCCTAAAAAAAACGGAGCTCTGGATCCGCCAGTGGCACAGGGGCGTCCTTTATGGCCGCACAGTTGCCTTCTGTGTAGGAACAGGGGCAGGGTGTGGTTTTGTATAGGCCTGGTAGGGCCCGAGCCCCGAACCCTACCGATGTTTATTTGGGTCCTATCAATGTTCCCTGAGCCCTGCCAATATTTTGTCAGCCATCACTTGATAACGAAGTAAAACGAAACAATAAGCAAATAAGCACATTATGTATACACTATACATCTAAGGTTCTAACCACGGTAAGCATATGTAGCTGGAAATGAGGTGTGTCCCATGGGCTCAAGTCCTTTTTGGATACCAAGATGCTCGAAAGACCAGTGGTTTTAGACGGCCCATGGCTGCCTCTGAGCGCCGCACGCCGCGCGACGGCCTCTTATAAATCCAGGTCCGTCTCCAAAACCAGCCTCTAAAGGCCCTACACCGACTTCGGAGGGTGCCGCGATGCTTCAGAATAGGCAATATTGATCTGAGAAGGTCCTATACTCTGATTCCCGAGGGTCCAGCGCCAGGTCCTTTCCGCATCAGATTACGAAAACTTCTCATCCTTTTATTTTAGCAAGCAGGTCTCTCATCGTAATGTTTTGAGATCTCGTTAGTTGTCGAACCCTTCACTCGGCATTGGCCTTCAAAACCTTCCCTGGTCCCTTTCAGCACAACCATCCTTTTTAGTCGGCGTGGGCCTCTGTTAGAATGGCCCGTGTTCCGCTGACATAACTAATTTGCCTTTATAACTGCACGTTTTGTGCATCGGGTCCCGTGAGGGCCTAGATTTCGAAGATTAAAAAAAGATTCTAATTTGTCTTGTCGGTGATCAAGGTGGAAAAATAAGTGGCCGAAATCCGATGAGAAAGGCAGATTTGGGGATACCCTACCTTGGTGGACCCCCGTCACATATGGTCGTCCACCGCCTTGCACAGAGGATCCTGTTTGGGCACAGGGGTCCTCCTGTGTAGGTACATGGTTCTGTGCGGGCATAGGGATAGGGACCTCCTGTGCGGGTACTACAGGGGCCTCCTATTTGGGCACAGGTACCTCCTGTGAGAGCACAAGGGCCTCCTGTGCGGGCAAAGGGGCCTCCTGTGCGGGCAAAGGGGCCTCCTGTGCGGGCAAAGAGGCCTCCTGTGCGGGCATAGGGATAGGGCCTCCTGTGCGGGCACAGGGGCCTCCTATTTGGCCACAGGGTCCTCCTGTGTGGGCTTAGAGGCCTCCTGTGCGGGAACAGGGGTCTCCTGTGGGCAAAGCCGCCTCGTATTTGGGCAGAGGGGCCTCCTGTGCGGGCACAGGGGCCTCCTTTACGGGCATAGGGATAGGGTTCTCCTGTGGGCAAAGGGGCCTCCTATTTGGGCAGAGGGGCCTCCTGTGCGCACAGGGGTCTTCTGTGGGCAAAGGGGTCTTCTATTTGGGCAAAGAACGGGCACAGGGCCTCCTTACGGGCACAGGGCCTCCTGAGCGGGCACAGGGCCTCCTTACGGGCACAGGGGCCTCCTGTGTGGGCCTAGGGGCCTCCTGGGCGGGCACAGGGGTCTCCTGTGGGCAAAGGGGCCTTCTATTTGGGCAGAGCGGCCTCCTGTGTGGGCACAGGGGCCTCCTGTGCGGGCACAGGGGCCTCCTATTTGGGCAGAGGGGCCTCATGTGTGGGCACTGGGGCCTCCTATTAAAGGGACCCTCCCACTTTAAAAAAAGTTAATGAATTTGCATGAAAGTGATGTCGCTCGGTTCAGAAAGAGCAAAAACGAATATTTACCAAATTTCACCGAAAAAATATTCACCGGTTTTCAAGATAGCAGACTTTTACTTTTGTTTACTTTTTGGGATCTCCGCTGTTCCTAGCGACTTCATTTTGGAAGTGCGGCGTTTGCGGCAGATGTTGGGCGCAAATAGCATATACCTACCACCACTGCTGCAAAAAGATGTTAGTATAAGGTTTTAAAATCGTTAGATCACCGCTGACGTCACAAATTCTAAGGGGGCATCTCAATGCATTAGCCCCTTAGAATCCGAAAACTGCAAGTTTGAAATTCCATATCTCCGAACTAAAGCATTTTTTGATGTTGTGACCTGTGAGTGCCCAAACCGGTATTTGCAGGGCGCAGGCCATGGCCAGCAATTTGGCTGTCTCAACTCAAAACTAATGTTCAGGTGGGATGGTCACTTTAAGGCACAGGGGCCTCCTGTGCGGGTACAGGAACCTCCTGAGCGGCCACAGGGGCATTCTGTAGGGCACAGGGTCCTCCTGTGCGGGCAGAGGGGCCTCCTGTGTGAGCACAGGGGCCTCCTGTGCGGGCATAGGGATAAGGGTCCCCTGTGGGCAAAGGGGCCTCCTATTTGGGCAGAGGGGCCTCCTGTGCGGGAACAGGGACCTCCTGAGCGGGCACAGGGGCCTCCTAAGCGGGTACAGGGGCCTCTGTACGGACACAGGAGCCTCCTGTGTGGGCACAGGGGCCTCCTATTAAGGCACAGGGGACTCTTGTGCGGGCACAGGGGCCTCCTGAGCATTCTGTACGGACACAAAGTCCTCCTGTGCGTGCAGAGGGGCCTCCCCTGTGTGAGCACAGGGGCCTTCTGTGTGAGCACAGGGGCCTTCTGTGTGGGCACAGGGGCCTCCTGTGCGGGCATAGGGATAGGGGTCCCCTGTGGGCAAAGGGGCCTCCTCTTTGGGCAAGGGGCCTCCTGTGCGGACACAGGGGCCTCCTATTTGGGCATAAGGGCTTCCTGTGCGGGCACAGGGGCCTCCTGTGCGGGCACAGGGACCTCCTGAGCGGGCACAGGGGCATTCTGTACGGGCACAGGGTCCTCCTGTGCGGGCATAGGGGCCTCCTGTGTGAGTACAGACGCCTTCTGTGTGGGCACAGGGGCCTCCTGTGCGGGCACAGGGGCCTCCTGTGCGGGCACATGGGTCTCCTGTGGGCAAAAGGGCCTCCTGTGCGGGCATAGGGATAGGGGTCTCCTGTGGACAAAGGGGCCTCCTATTTGGGCAGAGGGGCCTCCTGTGCGGGTACAGGGACCTCCTGAGCAGACACAGAGGCCTCCTGAGCGGGCACAGGGGCCTCCTGTATGGGCACAGGGGCCTCCTATGCGGGCACAGTGGTCTCCTGTGGGCAAAGGGCCTTCTACTTGGGCAGAAGGGCCTCCTGTGCGGGCCCAGGGCCCAGGGGCCTCCTGTACGGGCACAGGGGCCTCCTATGCGGGCACAGTGGTCTCCTGTGGGCAAAGGGCCTTCTATTTGGGCAGAGGGGCCTCCTGTGCGGGCCCAGGGCCCAGGGGCCTTCTGTGAGGGCGCGGATACAGGGGCCTCCTATGCGGGCACAGGGCTCCTGTGTGACGCAAAGGCCTCTTAGATAACTTCCCACGTGTAAAAGGGCCTCCTGTATGTAGTGTAGACTTAAAGGTCAAAGGGGCCTCGAATAGTTAAGACTTTGCAGTAGGTATGCGAGTCTTCTTCGTCGGTGACGTTTCAAATTTGTCCCATATTTCAGGGGTGGCAATGCCACCCCTACCTCGCGGCAGGGGTGGCAGGCTGCCACCCCTGCCCCTATGGTGGCGCCGCCACTGGGTGGTAATGGCAAGGCGGTTCTGGTCCCGTAGGCATGGTACTCGTACTGGAACTGCCGCAATAGGACCTTGCCCAGCACTATTAGGCTTTGTACTTTACATCACTATCAGCATTAGCTCCGTTTTGACGCAGCAGAGGCGAAGTGTTGTTTGGAAGATTTGCTGTGGAGGTGGTGGCCGCGCGCCGTGTTGGTGTGTGTTGGTGTGGCCAGGATAGGGCATTCGTTCATATCAATATTGCCCTAACATTTATCATATTTTTCATAATGCACCTCTGGCAAGAAACAAGCGTCAGTTTCTCAGTCTACGTTCATTGATCTTGATAAGGTAGGTGTCTGCCTAGGCCCTAGACTGCTGTTTTTTTAGGTTACTCGAGTAAATGCTCACAAAGTCACAACTTGAACATTGACATTTTTTAAATCAGGCATTACAATGAGCAATCTCAGTAGGCGGAACTATGGTCATGAGTACCCAAATATAGGAACGTTCCCATTTTTGGGAACGGAGTTCCCAAATATGGGAACGGGCGTTCCCATTTATGAGAACGGAAGGCAATTTTTCGGCCGTTCGCCCACTAAAACTCAAAAGTGCATCACGTCTCAAAAAAGTGCACGCTGATTTAAGTATCTACTAAATCTCCATAAAGTTATCTTTAATCTGACCGTGGAACAAGGAAATTGACCGTGGAATGATATTTTTAATGATTTTTTAAAAATGACAGAATGGTGGAAATATGGGTTATACGACATTTAACATGCAATTTTAAGGAAAATGAAGCATTTTTTACATTTTAGGTCAAGTATAATAATTTTCGCCTGGTTATGAAGTTTCATTCTAGCGACACCAGATGCTGACATATGCAAGCGAACACGCGGACAGTCCCGAGGTAATATTGTTGACTTTTGGTGTCGGGGCGATCGACCGCGTGGAACGTCAGTGATTTTACCGAACTACTGTCGTAAACTCAGTTTCAGTGGTTTAAAATCATTCAGCTGTATTTTATCAGCCCTGAAAGACATATTTTATTTGGATGCTAGCTGTTAAGCGTTGTTTTACAAGCAGCGTCATGAGCGTGGTTTTTGTCTTCGGCGTTTCTAAGCATGATCGTTTGGGGGGAATTTCTCTGATATAGGTCGCTCTGTGTGGCTTATTTATAATTTTTATGCTGATTTCGATCATTCCTCGTGCCCATCCTACCAGGCCTTTTGCCACTTACACTCATTAAGAAAGGAAAAAACTAGATTTTCATTGGGACTAGGTGTTTTAAGGGGGTAACATATTCAGCGTTCCCATTTTTGGATACTTCTTGTGCTCGTCAACTCTCGGTGATTAGCAGACAGGTGCTTGACATGTCTCCACCCTCGGCGCGGACGGTGGATATAGGTATGGAAGACCTTGTTGAACATCGCTGAGCGTTGTGGATTACGTAATCCTGCAGAGGGGGGCGTGCCCGCTGCGAGATCGACGGGAATAAAAGCGCAGAAGACCGGGCGAAACATGCAACGGTCTTGCCGGAAAGGTCATCTGATGATTGTTGCGTTAACAATAATTTGCGGCGTTGGACGTGATGCTTGTTAATGAAAAGAGCCCCTGAAAGGCGTCGGTGAAATCGTTCCCAATTTTGGGTACGCCGTTCCCATAATAAGGAACGCTTGCAGCGCCAGTGTACGAGAGCGTTCCCAAATTTGGGCTCGCGGCCCGGGTGATGGACTGCTTTAGAAATAGGGGAACGATTTGAAACTACGATGGGCCTTACAATATCAAACTCTTTCCCAACAATATTGAGACAACTATCAGGCGGTTCACGATCGTTTTATATTTTTTGGACGTCATTTAACGGTTCTTTTTCTTGTTTTAAATAATGCCTACATGGCGTTCCCATATTTGGGTTTATCGTTCCCAAACATGGGAACGATAATGCGTTCCCGAAAATGGGTACGCTTGACCATAGTTCCGCCTACTGATCTATCACCAACATGACTCATTTATTGATCTGACGAATCCCACATATTTTACACTGGATCATAATGATAAGGATCATAATGATAATCTGGAAGCTGGTGGGTGCTTAATAACATAGGTTGGTAGGTACTGACAAAAACTTATTTTGATTTAGCTTGCTTGACACACTACCATGAATCAATGCTGATGCTTCATGAAAATCAGGTTAATGGGCTAATAGCCATTGCTAGCAGGCTACTGTTATGAGACGTACTTTGACTTATTTGGTTATATCAGCTGGCGGCTGCCGGCTGGCTTATGGCTTATAATGGCTGCCACTAGGCACTAACTAGTGTGTTCTGTTTTCTCCTTTTCAGCCTTGCACCAATGTCGTCAGAGGCTGTCACAGGTGGAGCAGTGGCAGATGCCTCAGTTTTCTCTGTCTCTGATCGGGTGGTGTGGCTGGGCAGCCTGGGCACTCGTCTGGGCACCGTCCGCTGGTTGGGCGAGCTGCCCCAGCTGCGCTCTGGCACCACTGTTGGCATAGAACTGGTAAGTCTTGAATAAGAGGCCCTCATCTGCCCTAGCATGCAATGTTTTGAGATTGGGGATTGGTACCTTGTACTGCCTTAAAATGAGAAGTCACTGTTCAGCCTGTCAGCTTTTTCCTAAATTTAATCTGAATCAGCCCTTTGGATGGAAAGATTCTCAGGGCAGTGACTCTGCCCCTGACTCTGACTCTGTGACACTCTGCTCCTACTGAGTAGAGTGAGTGTGTTGCTTTGGTCTCACCCTCTACCCTTCTCTCACACCATTCCTGGTGTATGAAAAAATTTAGAGTCTTAAGTTTAATGTGTGCTCATAGCCACAGACGACAAGTCCCCTTCACTGACTTTGGTTGGCTACGACCTGTCACCAACCGCAATCATACCGGTGATGAGCCTAAGAAACATCGAGCGCTTCGAACCCCGGACTTTCATAACCGGGAGAGATGCTCTCACCATGCGGAGTTCAGCGTTCTACAGACTGAGCTGCAGGACCGGCAGTACCTTACACCCTTTGGTTTTCCTCTCTAGTTCAGTCGCAGGGCTGAGCAAACACCCTTGCTCAGGGCACTGGTTAGTAAACAATGCACTTAAGGTCAGTTTTCTCTAACTCTGTCACCTGGGTGACTATGGGGGAGGGTAGGTGCCTGGGTCGCCGGGGAGGGGGCGGGATGCAGTCTGCAGGTCGGTCGGCGCCCCACTTGGCCCGCCGGCCCGGCCGCCAGACACTGTTTGTTTATGTTCGGTACATCCATCATCCCGGCTGGAGACCGCCGTGAAACCACCGAAACCGACACGAAGTTATTCACTGAAATCGACACCGAAATAGTCACTGAAACTGGTACAGAATTATTCACTGAAATCGACACCGAAATATCCAACGAACTCGACACATGATTATTTACCGAAACCGACATTGAAATATCCATTGAAAACCGACACATAATTATTCACTGAAATCGACTCAGAAATATCCATGGAAAACGACATATAATTATTCACTTGATGATGAAATATGATGCTGATGCTGAAATATCAACCGAAACTGACTCAACTTTTGCTGGTGGCGACAAAAACCTCAGCCAACGAAAACCAGTGAACCAAGTTGAAATAGCAACGGAAAGCGACAAGAATATTGACGGAAATCATTTCTGGAATGTTTACTGAACCCCACACTGAAATACCCACTGAAATACGTCACCAAATTGATCGTAGGGATCGGAAAAAGGTAATCCTACAAAAGCAGGCGCTGAAATTTCCACTCAAACCGACCCTAAAATCCATCGTAGCGGAAACGGAAATATTCGCTGTAGTCTGAAACTGCTTTAGTCGACATCTATCCAAGCCCTATTGAAATCAAGACCCTAAAACATTGATTTAAATTATATTGGCAGTAGCCAGGTCGAGGGCTGGGGAATGGGGAGTGCAAATGACCAAGGTAACCTTATTGATGATACTGACCACCCTCGTAGTACACTGTGCCCGATAGATATCAGCGCACCATTACGAGATCTTCCGTAACGTTGTCCAGAACCGCCAGCCCACGATGTAATGCTGAAGCTCAGTACCGAGGAACGTAATTAACGGGGTGTTAATGGGCGCGCTGATGACTGCCGTGTCAGCCGGCCGTGGTGCCATCAGTCCTCTCCACAGCGTCATCAGTCCTCTCCGCAGTGCCATCTGTCACTTTCCGTCGTGCAGAGCGCGAGGAGGGATGACGGTGCGTCTCAGGCTCGTTACGTCGTGTGTAGCTGGGTTGTTATTTCAGTCGCCGTCGATTTGTGGATGCTATTTGATGCTCGCGCATGATTCATGACTGCGTGGTAGCGTGTGTTACTATTGGCGACACCACTGGGGGAGGGTTGGAGATGCTGACAAATTAATTGCATATGGTTGACTGTGGCGTGTGAGAGTCGCATGGCCGCGTGCTTTTTTAGTAAGTCGTGTTTGTTTGATTGTTTGCCCGTAACGTTGTATTCTTTGGCCGGGTGTAAGGCATTCCGATCAGTAGTACCCCACTCTCACTCAGCGGTTCTGTTTGACGTGCTTATTTGTCTAGTCGCTATTGTCGGCGCCTGTCGCTGAAGGACTCTGATCCGCGCTGCTACGAGTGCTATTTGATCTGAACACACTCGAAGCCCGGAAGGTAAAACTGCAGTTCATACTATCAATTCTTTAGTGAGAGCACCGACCCACTGTTTTGCACTAGTTAGCCTCACATGTGCATTGGAGATATATCCGTACTGCAATGTAAGTCTTATCTCCCGTGCCCTCTGCCTCGCCAGGACTACGAGCTACCGCGCGGTGGAACGGACGGGTGGCACGAGGGCCGATTTCTGTTCCGAGCGCGCGCCAAACATGGCCAGCTGGTGTCACCCCAGGAGTTGGTCCTGGAGCACCGCTACTTTGGAAAGCCCGACCCAGGTGAGAGCCGCGAGAGCGGTCCAGTTGGGGATAGGTGGAAATGGCACGGGGATGCTTTGATGTGTGATTATGTTGAAATGGAACGAATCTGGCTTGTGTGAATGCCCCTCTGTGAGCGGTAAGCCAGTGATCGTTTGTAGTTTTGGGGTGGGATCGGCTTCCCTGGTGTGATCCGACTTTGTGGGATGTTTCGTTATATTCGAGTGGTGTTGCAACCAATCGTTCGACCTGAATGAAGCGCACCTGTCCGTGTAACCCAACCCGACTGAACTCGTAGCCACGTGCGGAAACTGTCCCGATGACGCAGGCACCCTGGGTCGGGGTTTATTAATCGACTCCTCGCGGACCGACTCCGGGCTTAGGGCGCCGCTGTGCCGACTCCTGGGGATGCACGCTGCCGCGGCGGCGGCTGACCGCCCTCCTGGCAGGGCGCGCAGACCGGCTACGGTGCCAAGTTAGCTCTGCGGCCGATCCGGACGGTTAGATCTCAGTCTGGGTACTGGGCAGGGACACAGTGCGACTTGGCAACGGTACATAGATCGCAGACCCGTGAGGTCATGGTCGCCACTTAACTGCTGATCTCGCTAAGCGTTGTCCTCCATAACTCGTTTTCCGTCGTTGGGTTAAGTTTCACTATATCGGCATTTGCATTTTCATAGATACATTCTCTACTTGCCACAAATATTGAAATTAGTATTTGACTGCGATCTCATCCCATTAGCCGCGCTATTATCGACACTTACCCATTTTATTCTGCCTTGCACGGAATCCCCAGTCACTAACCACACTAAGACCCAACCCGTCAGTCAGAGACCCCACATCAACCCTCCCCACCCACTTTCCCTCATCCACTGACGTCCCGTCGCCCCACTGAATAACGACACCTCCCCCGGATGCTGTTGATCACCGTCTCCAGACGCGTGCTGGCGTCTCCGGCGGCATCCGCCGTGACTGGGTCTGGCGCCCGGGTCCGACCCCACGGCGCCAGTGCAGCGGTTCCAGCTCGCCAAATGACCTGTGACCGTTCCCCCCGAGCCGTGACCGTCCGTCTCTGGTCACCACCGCCCCCCGCCCCCGCCGCCCAGTAACCGTGCGTCAGTTGGCCCGCCTCCAGTGCTCAATGAACGCATTTGTCATCCTGCTGACGGCACAGGTCAGGTGGGTGGGCCTGTCGGCACCCGGGGGCTGGTCTTTGTGTCATCGGACGCGTGGTGGTCGGGCGGAGCACAGGTGCGCCAGTTCAGAGCGCGTGTGATGCGTGTGTGAATCAGTGCGGTGCGTAGGCACTAGGCAGTGTGTGAGAGAAGTGTTAGTCGGTGGTGGTGCTGCCGTGCTAGGCTCTCCAGGCTGAATGACTGAAAAAGACCATGACAGGGCCAGTGTCGCTGCTGGTACCCCTGGCGGGTGATAGTGTGGTGAACCTGAACCTGCAGTATTGTGACCATGCCGACTGATGCGGCTCCAGCAAGTCCATCCGACTGACTAGCGAGTACCTCATGCCACATCCATCGACCCCGCCGCTACAATGGGTGTCCCGTGGTCATCCTGCCTGTACTCTCCCCCTCCACCCTCCCTCGACCCATCGCTACAACCGTCCGCCCCACCGCCTGACAGTCCCGTGCGTCCCGCCCGCCCCGCTCGCCGGACAGCCGCCTCGGAGCAGCCACAGCCTCCGGTTCCGGTGCCTGGACCAAATCTCACTGCCCGGGATCTCATTGAGGATGCCATGGCGCGGGTGGCGGCCGAGCAGCGGGTGCTACGGGACCGCGGAAGGCGACCGGAGGAGACTGGCGAGGTGCTGGTGGGGGAGGGAGCCGGCCCGGCGGCGTATGGAGCGCCGCTGACCATGCTGGAGCCCCCCTGGAGAGTGGCTGCCGCCCAGGCCGCCGCGAGGGGACACAAGGTGAGAGGAAGGGAGGAGGGAGTGCTGCTGATGTGTAGAGGATCGGGATGGTAGGGTGGACTTGGTTTGAAAGCATGGTTTGCTGTGCCGGTTTTTTGTGACGAATGGTGAATGATTTTGTCGGTGCAGTTTTTTGCATCTTTCCGTGCTGGCGTAGTCTTAGTTGCACCAAAAGTCATCTAGCGAAGTACAGATTTGCTTGCAACATTCCAAAGTTGTTGATTTCTGGTTTGATTATGTAAATAGGTCCTGAATAGTTCCGAAACCGATGCACAAAGTTCGCTTCACAGGCGATTACAACGCTCGGAAAGTGATTGCACCGATGAAACACCGCTGTGTGCCCCCGTGCTTTGTTAATCAATATTTATGTTTGTGTTGTAATGGTCAAAGCGTGGTTTATGAATCCACGTTCGCCGGTCATCTGTGCTGCAGTGTGAAATACCGCTGCTTGCCAGACACGGGAAGGTCATGGCACCAGCTCAAGCACCGGCCTCCATTAACTAATGAATAGAAGGCGTTTGATGTCAAATGGATCGTTAGCTTTGATAGTATGTCATTCGCTTCTACTTTGATTTACTTTAAAGTCCGCTTCCAAAATAGACTGAATACATGGGAAGTCGAATGACGTGAATCGAAGTTCGTTGAATGAAGCTTAATTTTTCCGACTGTGAATGGTCTGATAATGGACTCGGGCATGAATTATTTAAGTTGGTTTTTGCGTATTTATGTCAAATTCCACATCCAGGAGTAGCTCTCATCGTTGGTGTTCCGTGCTAAGTGTTAGATGTGATTTCGCTATTAGTTCCAGAGCAGCCTTATGTATCTTGCTAAAATGTCGATTTCTTATTTGCGACCGGCTAACTGTGTGGTGTGCTCCTAGAAAAAAGAACTGAATCTCTAGAAGTATCGCAGGCGATTCTAAATCCCGCGTGATTGATCTCTGGCTGTCGGCTCCCGCCAAAATGATGGGTGAACCCCGACTTGAAAGGGCCGGACGTTTCAGTCATAACGAACGCAGCTTTAGCGCAAATATTATCGCAGCAGCCAGGTCTATGCGCCACCTAAGATGACTTTATTAATAGCACAACCTGCCTTTGGCTACTGATCAAGTTTCCTTTTTTAGCTCGCATCAGATGGCCCCTGGTCTTGTATAGTCTAAACTCTAGAATAAAAGTTTTAAAATTGCAGCTAAATCATTGTTACTGCTATCGCATGCGTTTTTCAACCTTGTCGTGACAAAACGGTGGCGAATGGGTAAAATCTTACTGTTTGCTGTTTGTTTTGTTGGGTTAGGCCCTTTCGGTCTGACAAGACCATTGCAGAGCCGGAAGGATGATAGGAATTAGAGGGAGACATTGGTCTGGGCAGGCACCCTAGTGAGTCGCCGGGGCTGAGCCCGTCCAGAGGACAGGCCACCCAGCCCCAAGGTACTCTCTGCATCCGGCTAGCTCCAAGGGAGCAGCCCGCATGGGATAAAGTTGCCTGTCCAGCCCGGAGGGGGTTGCGGCGTGGAGGAGAAGGATTTCTGTATCTTGAGGATAGAAGCACGGAACGGTCCCTTTTACAGCTATCGCATGCGTTTTTCAACCTTGTGGCAAAACATTGTAAGAACTAAGATGTAATATTTTTCACTTTGAGTGTGATCTTATGCTATGGCAATGCTAATTTTGATTCGTACTGCTTGCTCTCCCACCAATCGGCTGAGTGTGACGCTACTGTCGTGTCTGTTTGAGTTTTACTAGCGTCGTCCGAACGGTTTGCTGAGTGATTTCCCTCTAACCACGCACCGTTTGAGTGTGTGGTGTGTGAGACTAACATTACTAACCCGCTCCGTCCTCAGCGGGCCGAGTGCTGCTGGTGGCACCAGCGCCACCTGCCGGTGACCTGAGGAAACTCAGCTGGTGGTGAGTACCGCGAGATGCCGATCTTATCACTCACTTATTTGTTTATTGCTTTCCGAGTGCAAGTGCTTTTCTGTGCCTTCACTGTTTCGCGCTGTAATGCTTTGTACGTCAGTATGCGTTTCTGATACAGGCGTTGAAGCGATTGGACGGTGATAGTGATTTTCAGTCGTATACGATGTGAGTGTACAGTGTAACCTTGTGCGTCTCGAACTGTTTGTTTTCGTGCCTTCACCTGAATCTGAGCCAGCTGTGTGTGTCTGGTCTGATCGGGAGGGACGTTGGTAGGACTGTGATGTGGTGGGCTGGGGTACACTGCAACGTTCGATGGAGTAGAACCGGTGTTTTTTGTTGTTGGGTGTTTGCGGTCGAATGTGTGATGAATGCGGTCTACCGCCTGTCACTTGACACCCCATACGACCCCCCGTGTTATTGTCATCGGTTCGCACCACAGGTCGTACAGCTTCGGCCCCTGATTATCGCAGACTAGGACGCATACCCTCCTAGTATCGTCATTAGTGTTGCTGTCTGGAGAGCTAGTGACAGCTGCTGCCCGGCTACATCGAGTCAGAGCACTGGGACTGGTGGGGAGTGAGAGGTCGCCCCGCCCCGGGTAGGGTGCACTCGCAGCCCACAGGTGTTCGAGGCGTGGCGTGCGACGGGGCGGGGAAAAGGGGTGGGGAGCGGTCGGCAGACACCGGGGGCTGGGTGTGAGTGTGACGACTACGAGGCTAAGGAAAGAGTGAAGGAGGCGTAGACGCAAAACTGGTGAAGTCTGGTCGAAGAGCCGGTGGAATTATGCGGTGAGTTTTGTGAACATCCAAGGGTGTAGTGAGGTCACAGATGGGGGAGCGGGGATCTTCAGCCGTAGGTGGTGAGTCAGTTTCGAACATCAGTAAATGTAGTTTATGCTGAATATGCTGCTGAGCTGTTCTACGAGTATGCCGGCCTCTAGTGATCTTCAGGCTAGTGAGCGTGACGTACGAAGTGACGCAAAGAGTGGGGAGTGTTGGGAGTGTTAAGTGAGTGGCCGTTGGTCCAGCGGCTCTGCTCTGTCATTTCACCTTACACTAACAGCCCATATTCGGTGCGGGGGGTGTCGCGCCGCGCGGGTGGTAGGTATGACGTTTGGGGCATGGAGGTCGGAGGAAGACGACTTGTTTCCGCCCGCTTTACTTTCGTGCTTTGTTAATCTTTACTTGCTGCCCCACAGTGTCCCAAAACTTGCCAGTTTTGGGTGGGAAGTGACATCCAAATGAAATCAATTTCCCCTTTCATCTCCAATTTTCCAGAACAGTTTTTCACTCCTAATTTTACCAATAAAGAGCACTTGCACGTACATTTGCTGGCTAGCTTTAACCTACCTCCATTATCCATATTACATTGAATCATCTTATAATGCAGCTCCCACATTCTCTAACATTCACCAAAAAAACTGATGATCCCTGTTTCAACTTTTTGTGCCTTTCTTACTCGCGATTTTCCACTTTCAGCCCTCTCTGCAGTGCGGAGTATCTCCCTCCGACACCCAAGCCCAAATAAAATTTTGGGACACTGCTGCCCCATGTCGCTAGGCCCTAAGGGCTTTTTGATGGTTCGGTTTTATTACCATATACTGGTAGTTTGGTGAAGTTTTGATTTGTTGAAGTTGTACTTCGTTCATTCCTTGTGGGCTGCCGCGGTAGCGGTTACTGCTGTTGCTATCCACTCTGTTTACCCATGGAAGCATTCGAGGAATGCGGACAATGTTTAGTATCCGCTCCTAACACCGTTTCCGCGGATTCCGCGCGCTGGTGTTGTTTGTTTGGACGTTGTAAAAGCGACAAACACGGGCCAAGCATCCCCCTCCGGTTCCGCTGTTACGTGACGTCACAGTGATCGCATAGGATCATCAAAGTCCACGTCTGGTCTTCGATTTTCAAGGCTGTCTGTCATTAGGTTGCTTTTACATCACCAATATGCTTGGTCACTTGGCAATGATTATGCGCGTGATAGGTTATGCTATGACGGGCAATTGCTTTCCTCTTGTACCTGGTGGTTCTGCTTTTCATTTCGTCATGAACATATGTCTAGCCGGGTCTGCTGAGTTCACGTTGAGGTCTATTTGGCTCCCATCTGACGTAACCGTTATTTGGGTTCGCGGTTAGCCACCCACCTGCATTCGACACGCGTGGTGATTTATGATGTCAACAGCAGAAGAGCTGTTTTGATTTGTGGCCACCCCCACCGCGTGGTTTCAGCAAACACATCTCGTAGACAGAAGCAGCAACTGCTACAACGCTAATGTAAGCTTTATTTGGTTTGATTTAAATGGTTGAATCTGGACACATTTATGTCTTTGACCATGCTTTGACAAATGGTAAGTCGTCGTTATTCACGAAAATCGTAGACTGTTCTTCTCAGTGACAAACCACCGAAGCATTTCCTATCGATTTAGACAATGCCTACATAATCCATTACACACGGCTGCTTTGCTCTCGGGGTGAATCGTAAAGCGGAGAAATGGCGAGTTTTCGCGCGATGCTCGGTTTGTATTGTCATATTCGTTTATCGTTGTTCGTTTTTCGTTGTTATTCAGATGCTTAGTTTCGTATCGGAGCCTGGGTAATGATCTCCTGCGATGCTCCTCTGCTACATAATTATGTGCCAAGCAAGGTCGATCTGAAAAAGTTGACATTGAACTCAGAAATCGGTGCCTTTACAAGAGCCGCACGTAGCTGGAATATGGAGTCAAAAACATAGGGGCGTGTGCGATGTGGACTGGAAAAGTCTTCGCGTGATTTGGGGCGATAAAAACCATGTTTGCTACACAAAGAACAGAGAACGTTGTGTTTAGCCAAACGCGTCTCTGTTTCACCGGCATATTTCGTTCTTGTTTAAAGTTTTTAATCTTTGCGCGAAAGTCATTTATTGTCGTAAGACTGTCTTCACCATGCAGTGAGCAAGCAACCAGTGGGGTGCCAGTTTCACACTATTTTTAGTCCGCTATCTGACATCATTGGATCCAAAGCGGTTTTACTGATGACGTGAGCTGACCAATCCACTGGAGCACCTCAGCCCCACCGGCGCAGAAATGTCGGATCGTAAATATTAGCCCGAGCTTTAGTTCAATTACTGCTCGAATCTTGGCTCCTGACCAAACCACAAGTGGTAAATTAAGACTGTGGTCGATAAATGAAGACACATCTAACTCACCAGGCTTCACAGCGCTGCCATTTTGAGGGTGATTCATAAATCCCGGCGGGTTGGGTGTCACAGTATATTGACCCAAAATTATCACCCCATCTAAGCGGTTACAGCTTATAACTTCATGTTTGACAGCAGTTGAGGTAAATTATAACTGGGGTGTCGTAGCGTGGGAGGTGTCTACTTGCCATGCCTTTCGTCATGATATTATCAGACCTCAAATGCAGCACTTATGATCGATACGAATGAACTTTTATCTTCGCCTCTCTGTCTTTGACTGCTCCACTAACTATTGCTACAAGCTCGCTCAGCGTCGTTCTCTCGTTTTCTCTCTTCTCATCGTCGTCTCTCAGCTCTCGAAGAGCCCGTCCGGCGGCTCGCTGGTATCACGGTTGGGCTCCACCTCCAGCTCACCACCGTCACCGACAGAGTGCCGTATCCTCTCCTCCACAGCCTCCACGTCTGCGTTCACGTGACGCGCGAGCCACGTGGTGGCGTCGAGCAGCGCTGAACCCATGGATAGGGTGTAGTGATCCCTCTCAGGCACCTCTCCGTGAGTGTCGTTAGCACCTTCGTCGCCAGCGGCAGCGGTGTCGTACCGATCAGGAGTGACGTACTGGAGAGTGATGTCGTACTCATCGAGTAGCGTTTTGAGTCGTTTTTTGAGCTTGTGTCGCGCTGTCAGTTGCCCCGGCTCGGCGAGCTGTGTCAGCTCGGTGGTTTGTCGGAGCTGGGAGAGTCGGTACGGCGATAGCTCCTCGAGTAGAGGACAGTCGGCGAACACGGTAGCAGAGAGACCGTCGTCGGCCCAGCGGCCGGCCCAGTGGCGCACGCCGGCGGTTATGTTGGCCGCGCTGACGGCTGTGGGGTCTGGGTGTAGCGCCAGCGGCGGCGGCAGGTCACGGCGATAGTACCGACACAGAGCGGTGTCCAGATCGAGCCAGACACCGGCGGCACCCCGCTCTGACACGGCCAGCGCGCAGAGCACGTCCGCGGAGAGCAGGCCGCCGGCGGACGGCCCGCAGCACCGGCACAGGCTCTCGCAGCTGTGAACGTGGGGGGGGGGGGGGGGGGCGAGGGTGGTGTCATACACCGGAACGGGGGAGAATGTTGGTGTCATACACCGGCTCTCACAGCTGTGAACGGGGAGAAGGTGGTGTCATAGACCGGGACGGGAGAGAAGGGTGATGTCATACACCGGCTCTCACAGCTGTGAACGGGGAGAAGGGCGGTGTCATACACCGGCTCCCACAGCTGTGGAGGGGGGAGAAGGTTGGTGTCAATGTGGAGACACGTCAAACTGGCTGAAGGCAATGGTGTCAGACACTGGCTGTCACAATTATGAACGGAGCATCCTACACTGGCCAGGCTCGCACAGCTGTGAGTGGGAAGGGGTGATGTCACTTTGGCGACATCGTGCCAGACCTCATAGCTGAAAAGGACGTGGTGTCAGACTGACAGCGAGGAGGGTCTTGTGTCTGTCACTGGCCTATGAAGACCAGGGCAATGGTTGAGTCAAGCCTAGCCTGGTGAATGTATTTACTTTGAACTTCAATAGTTTCCCAGCGGTATCGGGTTACTCTATTGCTTTAAAGTTAAGCGCAACAATAATAGAGAGAATCAAACAATCAACATTCACCTCTGTCACTGAAATCCCTCTGATCCCATTAATCTTTTCACCCGGTCTTAGATCATCTTTGATCAGCGAAGTCAGTGTCCAAGGACCGGCACGCCCTTTGAAGCGGCACCGGACAGACTGTTGAGGTCACTCGAGGTCTTTGACCGAATCAGCCACAGCTCAGCACAGTCTTGGCGAGATAAACTTTCAGAGGAAGCTGAGTAAGGCCGACCTGACTCAAATGAGACCTACTCTGACTCATTGGTAGCTGAATGCAGCCTACTCTCACTCAATACCGGCCTCAGCACCTGCTGACTCTGACTCAGTTGCTATTGAGTGAGTCCTACTATTCCACAGAGGAGTTTGGTCGGCCCAGTGACTTACTTGCCCAGTGTTGCGGCTGAGAGGCGGCGGCTGTGGCCGCGCCGAATCTGAAGGACAACGACCGGGCTCTCCTCTGGCTTGAACTCTTGTCGCCTCAGCTGGTTATCCAAAGGCGTTGGGCGGTTCCAGGCATCTCCGACATCGGGGAGGAGACAGCCACAGAGCTGTTATCGCTGCGCCGATGTTTGACGATCAAGTTGATGATGGTGACGAAAATCACAGGAGCTGATGAGAAGGATGACTAATGAACCATCCTTCCCACGCGTAACACCAGCAAGCCTGCTTTCGGAGACTCCTCTTTGTAGCACTGTCAGAGCTGTAACAGCCTCAACAGAAGCTCAACGCCCCACTGCGCAGTGGTGGCACACCTCGCACACTGACGGCTCGGCAGTGTCAAACCCGTGCGACATACGTGACCGCCACGGGCGACGAACGTGACAACCCGGCTCGTGACGTGACGAGGGGGGGGGGGGGGCGAAAACAGCCATCGAGAGCCGTGTGTCACAGCCGTCATTCACATTCGCACCCTGTCCAGTACTAACCGGATATAATGTGACTGGGGGGACGTGACGGGTTGGAGGGTGTTTGGTGACGATGTGATAGGGCGGTATTTGGCAGTGCATATGTGACAGATAGTATTGTGACGTGACAAAGAGCATGTGGGTACTGGGTTGCATGTATGTATCCGGCATACATGGCCGTTTGTTCAGACGGAAACTGACAAGTGGCATGTCAGATTGGTGAGTGGTAGATATTTTTAGTTTTAGTTTGGAGGGGATTGGATGCTCCGTTTAGTTGCATTAAGCTTTTCTTGAGCTCCAATGTATTTCGTAGAACGGTATGAATCACATGAGCAATTTGTCCTGGCCAAAGTGCTCTTCACGAATGTTTGAACCATTGGCTAAGTGGACACTTTACACAACCGTTCTGTTTTATCTCTCTGTCGCTAGAACAAATGGTCAGGTAGAATTTACTGCTGGAAACAGGCCAATTCAAACTGCTTACATTACGTCTCCTTGCAAAGTACTCTTTGGGCACAATGAATCAGTGCGGCTGGTACCGAGTCAAAACAGCCCCAGTTCCTGACTCACTGACTCACTGTGGGTGGTGTCGTGATACCTGAGTCACTCGATTTCCGTCCTACTGCGTGAAGTAACTGAGTCGGTGTTCCACAAGAGAGTGGTGGTGCAGCTTTTTGTGCTGGTTGCTGTTAAACTGTTATAGAATAATGATGATAAAATACTGCGGCCTACTTTCGAGTCTCTTGGACGGTTGGTTTGTTTCTTGTATCTCGCATTGGCCACACACACTACATCGGCGCTTCACGTGGAATAGGACCACGTCGCCACGTGCTCCTCCCAAGAACGAGTTCACTGCCGGCCCGGGGTCGGCCTGGGTCACTCGGTCTCTCGCCACGTGTCTCTATACTTCCATCGTCATCGAGCCGAGAGCTCCCTCGGCACCTGTGCGTCGGCTGTGTGTGGTCGCGGCTCTAATTTCCGACACCTTTCTTCGCCCGGCCGCACCGGAGGCAAATGTTAGTGAGAGACCACTCGGCGCGGCGGGGAGGGCTGGCGGTGGGCCATGTAGTACCCCGCTCTCAGACCCCCCCAGGCCCCCCTCGCCAGCTGATCGACGGAGGGGGCGTGGTAGGGTGACCTGAGGTGAACGATGACACGGGACCAGGTGTCTGAGCCTGAGGTCAAGTGCCGGACAGACTTTGGAGGTCAGCGAATAGTAGGTAATTTTTGAATAACGATCATGGTAACAAAAAGATACCTAAACATTTTTAAGCTTTGCTCTAGTTATCAATGTCTAAGCATTCGTCATTCATTTCAATTTATTATATCTGTCATATTTTTATCACCATACTGTGTTCAAAATGCACGCTGCTGACCCGGCTGACCAAAATAGCCACCAGTCGACCGCCAGCGATATTTCTGACCGGTCGGCTACCACCTCTCACCTCAGCCGAGGCTGTTTGACAGCGATCGGCCGCTCCACCGCGGTCAGCTGACGGTATGATGGATCGGAGGGGGTTGTTCGACCACCCGCTTCCTACAGGGAGGGGTTTAGGGGGTCCCGTCATCGGTGACTGGGTCGTGGCTATTTCTGCCTTTACGGAGCTGGTTGCTTGGATATAGCCCTATATCATCCCCTGGGATGTGTGCACTCGGGGTTAGAGCATAGATGTGCTGGGTAAGTGCGACTTCACACCAGATGGACGGCGACATGTTTGCTTTCGTTTTACCTGAACTGTAGCAGAGACGTTATTTTCCATAAAAGTATCATTGGTTATATCTTAGTAGTCAGCAATCGACCCTGACCATCAGATCTGGCAGCTGCTGAGGTTTTACCCTGGACGGCTCATGCAGCGTGCTGGCATTGTTGGATATTCTTTTCACCCCTACGGTTGTCGCTCTGTCGCTTGGTGGCGCTGGCAGCTGCACCTCCGGCATTGGCTCGAGAGACGGGTGCTGCTGCCCAGCGGTAGGTGACGGAACTATGGAACCGTCGGGAGTCGCTACGATTTGAGACAGCCCGTTAGGGTTGCCGTTCCGGGCCCAAACCATAGCATAATCACTTTCTTGATGAAACGTCGACTTGTTTTTCACTTTTCACTATCATGGTGGCCTAAACGTTCCATCGCAATTTTATGGATTATCTCTTTGTTGTAAGTGTAAAGAACCGTGCGGTTTGGTGAGTGGTGGGTTATTTCCTGGCCTTGTAATTATGTTTAGAATATGTATTTTATTGGTCTGCGTCTGACCCGTCTCCCATCCATCCATCTATCCGCGCCGTTTCCAACCTCCGAGGCCTTATATTCACGCGCTGGCTGGCCACCTGACTAATTGCCCGGGGCATTTAACGGTGGCCATCTTAGCGCGCCCGGTGCCAACGGCTGATGGGTCAGTGGTGCTCTGGTATTTGGTCAGACCCCCCCCCCCCCCAGGGGAGGTGGCTGCCTGAAGAATGGTGCGTGTCCGACTGTCACCCCTCCCTCCCTCCCCGCCTCTCCTGGCGCGCTCGCCTCTCTGTGCTCTGGTCAGTGACACTGCGGTCTCTAAATCGCTCCCTGCCCCCCCCCCCCCCTCCCCCCGGCCGATTGCCTGCCACTGAACAGTGAGCACCAACTGACACAGCTGCGTGCACCCGGGGCCGGGCCCGGCCCGGATCCAATTCCGAACGGTGTATTTCGGTATCAACTGACCACGATACGTAAACGATTAACCGACGGACCCGCCGCCGCCGAAGACGTCGGGCGTTTGGCCAGGTCGGGGTCCGCTTGGGGTATGAAGTCTCGAAACTGACAGCGATACGTAAACGATTAACTTGGACCCGCCGTCGTCGGGCGTTTGGCCCGGTCAGCGTCCGCTCGAAGTGTGAGGTCTCGAAGATGTGACAGCGATGTACTCGCCTATCGTTTGTCATGTCGATAAAGGTGATTTGGTGACCGCTCACTCGGAGTGTGTGACTTATGGGGCGTGTCATTGGCAGAGGACACGCCCACTGCGTCGGTATGACACGCCCTCCGCGCTGATATGACAGACGCACGGAGGTGAGGTGTTTCAGACGGCCTCTCCCGGTAGGCGGCGAGGTGGGAGGGCCCGTCACTCACGTCTGGTCCGAGCTTCTGGTGGATGGCTCAACTACAAATAGATATGCTGATAGTGGCGTGGAGACTGTCAATGTGATTTGTGCTGCCAAAGACTACTCTGCCTAACGTTTATTATAGAATAGGCTATGGCGCCATTAGCTGGGGGTTATAAACTTGGCTCACATTGACGGCAGTTCCGGTTGCTGCCTGACTGCCACTCATTTTATCATTCTAACCCTGATTCTCGAAGTCTTAGAACACCTCCAGCTTGTGAAGCTGCGAAAGGAGCGTGTATCTCAAACACTTTTTATCTCTGTTTTCTTGTTCTTTGTTTTGGTCTTGTTTATACCGACGGGTGTGACTAAGAGAGATCCGCTTGGCCTGACCTTTGCGAACAGAGCGGAAACTTCTCGCACCACGTCCCTGTTCTAGATTCCATCACAGCGCGGGCTCACGGACGCGCGCCTTGTCTCGTTCTACATCCACCTCTGGTCATTAACCCTATTAGTGGCAGGGGGGGGGGTGTTTTTATCCACCCCTCAGTTTTTCGGGAATATCTCCGAAACCGCTGAAGCTACGATGCTGAAATTTTCTGACTTTTCCTAAAACTAAATTGGGCACATTCCCTGAAAATTTCAAGTTCATAACTTTACCAGGGGCGGCTCCAGAGCACTGGGAATTGGGGGGTCCTATTCGTGAAGCGAGTCATTTGGGCGAAGATCACGATGCTGCACCAGTTTTACGAACAGTGAATGAAAGGTATTATGTGATAACATATACAGTTATTGTGCATCCTCTTTTGACACGTTTTTGCTATAATAGGCGGATCCAGGCGTCCAAAAAGGGGGGTTATGTTTTACCTCCCAACATAGGTGCCCTGACACCGCCTATGCATGACCAATACAATTGTAGTCGTTCTCTCATAAGAAAATTGTAACATAACAAGACCATTACCACCCTTTTTAGAAACAGTACCAACAAAAACCTTATTTACTATACTTTTTGTGTACCCCCAATCTCAATGATCTGTATCCGCCTATGATTTTTGAAAATGCATATTTTTAGGATCCATGTGAATTCCTGGTTCATTCTCTATCGATCGGCAAAAGTTGCGTTAAGATTGGTTCAGAAACCTGGCCGTGATAAACAGTCTAAAATGTATCTGCAATTTGCCCGTTTTTACCCCCCTCTACCCCCCCCCCCCTATTGACATTTTTTAATTTTTATTTTTTAGAAATGTAGATCACGTTGAGCGAAATTGAATGCCTTTTGAATTTTGAAAATCGGCCCGTTAGATCTCGAGATATCAAGGGGGGGTCGTAAACAGCCCCCCCCTGCCACTAATAGGGGGTAGCCAGGAGCCTGCCACTAATAGGGTTAAATGTCGCTGACTGCGCGACCAGTCGGGTCCTCTCAGTCTTTAGGCGGGGGCGGCTGGCTTTGTGTCGGGTCCGGGCGGGGGCGGGGGCGGTTCCGTTCTGTTTATATCGTTGGCGGGCGTCGGTCGGGGCGGCGGGCCAGTCACTGTGGGCTCTCACTTTGCCAGGGACTGGCGAAGTGAGACCGGGTCTGGTGCGCCGTGGTGTGTCGGGCTGGACTGAGATGGGCTGTGCTGGAGAAGATGTGCTGTGGAAGGTTGGTGGACAGAGACAATGTGCTAAGCACTGTGTTGAATTGTACGTGGTTGCAGGCTTGTGCCCATGATCTCTTGGCTAGGTCGAAAGTGTTCCGTATTTCTAAGGTTTCGGTTACGTCTAGATGATGTGATCATAGCGTTACCCACTCAAATGTGTTCCGAGTTGAAGCCCTTGGTCCGTCATGATTGCGTCCTCCCTTTGTGATCCTCTGTGCCTCCCCTGATCCCACTATCATCTGTGACGAGCGTGCACCTCCGGTTGGCGCTGCCATCAGCTGGTTCCCCGCCGCCACCGGCGACATCACCCTCTGAATTAACTGCGCCTCCGCGCCGGACGAGGCTGCCAAAGGCCGTGCCAAGAGTGTAAAATAGATGCCACTGGTCGCGCCCGCGCCGGACCACGTCCCAGTAGTCTCGGGTCGTCTGGCCGCTAGTACCCGTCACCGATGACCTCAGAGTGACCTAAGGTCACTGTCGGGGTCGCTAGGTCATCCCTGACCAGATAGGCGTCGAATCGCGCGCGCAGCAGCTGGAGTCGCTCCAAGCAAAACACGCTGGGAGCGCGGGCGACAGAAATAACGCGCTGTCAGCGGCGGCGACGGCCGTGTCCCGACGAGCGGCCGCGTCGGTCGCGCGGCGCACCTCCCTTCCTGACCTCTGGGTCATCGGGCTCCGGCCGCTCGCGTCCGTCAGTCGGTCGAGCGCTGCTGGCGAGGCTGTCTGTGTCTGTGGTTCAGCTGTGTGACGATTGGAAGGGTGGGAGATGCTGTGAGGCTGTTGCGAGCGGAGTAGAGAGGTGGGTGACAGGACTGTTGTTGTTTGGGGATAAAGATTTGGGGATATTGACAGCTACCAGGCTGAGGTGATGTTTGTTTTGTGTTTTGTGCTGAGGCCTGTTTTAGTTATCTGTGGCTGTGAGGAGTATGGTGTTCTAGATTTTATGTTGAAGTCTGTTTGGTAATCGCTAGAAAAATTGAGAAGTCGTGAAGTGTTTTTGGTGTCGCCGATCTTTTCCTAATAATGGCTTTTCTTCTCCGCAGAGCAATGTCGGCCCGGCACGCGGCAGACGCGAGACCAAGTCCAAATCCAAGTCTCCGGCGCGCACCCAGCGAGTGAAGAGCCCTCCGCGGAGTGGTGGCACCGCCAGTCCGCCGGCCATGCCTCCGGGCGGTCTCAGACTGGGCTCCCCGGGGCCCGGCGGCGACCCGGGCTCCCAGCGTGGCCTGTTCTCGCTGCTGCGTCTGTTCCGGCGGCGTCGCTCGCTGTCGGCCGAACGGCGCCGAGCTGTCACCGGCTCACCGCCGCCGAGCCGGCCTGCACGGGCCTCCAGTGAGGACCGCACTCTCAGCTACCGGCCGCGCAAGAGGGCCGCGCCGCCGCCGCCGGTCGGCAGCCAGCAGCAGCCCGGTCGGCCGGCGCGGACCGGCACGGCGCGACGCGGGGCCGCCGCTGATCGGACCCGACCAGCGCCCTCCGATCAGGTGCGCCATGTGCGCGGGAAGCGGCGTGCTCCGCCACCGCCGGCCGCCGGGCAGTTCTGTAGTCTACAGCCGCCGGGCCGTGCCGAGCCGCCGACACCAACCGCGCGGAGTCTGGACCGAACCACCAGCCGACAAACGGACACCCTGGTCCTGGAGGGAGGTGTCTTGCGACCTCGGACTCGTACTCCAGAGGAAACCAGGGGCTCAGCACTACCGTCGGACTCAGCGCAGCAGTCTGCCGCCGAGCGGACCCCAGAGCCGACTCCCCGCGCGGGGACCCTATCACGCCTCTCGGTGGCCGCCGGTCCTCGGCTTTGGTACAAACGGAAGAAACCCGAAGAGAGCAAACCCTCGGACGCCCGCGAGCGGCGCGGCCGCAGGGACCGGCGCAGTCGCAGTGAGCGTGCCGCCGAGCCGGACGGAGAGCTGGACTGGCTGGCGGACATGGTGTACGCTCGAAGCAGCGCGGCGCCGCCGGAGGGTACGGTGGAGAGGCGACTGCAGGTCCTCCGCCACCTTGCTGACCAGGAGGAGCGCTCAGAGCCGTCCCCACCGCCTCCGGCACCGGCTCCGGCTCCAGCTCCGGCTCCGGCTCCGGCTCCGGCCTCCTCCCTGACGCCCGCATCAGCCGAGTCTCCGCTCCAGCGTACGGGATCGTCCACCAAACCCACCGAGCCACCCAAAAGCGACCCTGAGCCGCCACAGCCGCCGCTCCCGGCCAAGAACCGCAGTCCTTTGAGAAGTCTGTTCGGCCGCGATCGCTCGCCGAAACAGTCCTCATCTCGTGGTGACCCGGCCGCCGCCCGGCCGCGGTTCTCAATGTTAGCAAACATCAGTGCACTGGATCGTGAGGCGGCCCAGCTGATTGAAGGGCGGGCTGATCAGTCGGCTACTCTGCCGTCACACTCGCACCTGGGCGGCGCTCTAGGCGGAGTGGACGATGATTATGGTGCACAAGGAGACGATGGGACGCTGGTGGCGAGTGGGAAATCTCACGCCGAAATGGAGCGTGAGAAACGTGAGACGTGTCAGACGATAGCGATGCTGGTTAGGGAGAAGTTTGAGGAGAAGGGAGAGGAGACAGAGACTGAGAAGTGCTCAGCGTCGGCAAGTGTGGGATCTCCGAAAGGATCGGCGCTGGAAAGGGGAGCCGCTGGGGGTGTCAAATCGAGCTCGCCGGAGGTAGCGAAGCAGGGATTGAAGACGGAGAGAAGTAGGGTCTCGTGTGGTGCGTCGAGTGCAACATCGGGTTTCAGTGATAAGACAAAGAAAAGTGATGAAACTAAGACAAACAATGCAAAGGTGCAGAATGTTTCTAGCCCTGTATCACTGCGCTCTGATTCTGCAGCTCAGAAAAACAACAGTGTTACTCAGTCCCCAAAACAAGCAGCTCCGCCGTCGAATGTCTCTCGAGGCAAAATGGTGCGTCAAGAAAGCTACCCCGCCGACAGAAACCCATTCGACGAAGGGCCTCAACCGAGCGGGAATCCCTTTGAAGACGCGGACGAGCCCGTGCCCAGGTCGAAACAGCACGGCGTTTATGACAACGTCGTGCTGGCACCGGTCCAGTCGACCAACCCGTTTGACGAGGATGAGTACCCGGACACGATGAACCCGTTCGCAGATGATGTGGACGCAGAGACTGAGCCGGCGGCGGCGGCGGCTGAGTTTGCTCCGTCCGCGCCGCGGCATGAGGACAGTGCCGAGAGGTGTGTCAAACCAAGTCAGCCACCAGTGAAGGAAGAGGAAATGGTAAAGACCACTCAGCCGGTGGCATCCAGTGAACGTGCAAAGTCTGACTCTCCTCAAGAGGCTCGCCGAGTGGACCCCGAGCCGCCAGAGCCCGCCCCTCGGCTCAGTATGCGTCAGGGAAGTGTTTCTACCCAGGAAACCTCCCGTCCAGTGCCGACCTCGGCTGGGTCGGCGACTCCACAGCGAGACGGAGACATCCCAACTCTGGTGCGCGACCTGAACCAGTTTCTGGACACTACCATGCAGACTCTCAGCTCTCCGGGCGCCCAGAGGCGGCAGGCGGCGCTGGCCCGTGCGGAGGCGGCCTCTGTGCCCTCTGCCGGCTGGTCATGCAGCCGGTGCACCCTCATCAACCGAGCGGTGCTCTCAGCCTGTCAGGCTTGTGGCTCGCGGCGGCCCGGCGCGCCCGACTGGAGTGCCGAAATGCAGCGCTACTTTGGCGGCAGTCCGCCGCAGCCGACACCTCGAAAGGAGAGTCTGGGTGTCGTACAGGGTGGCGTGGCGCACCGTTTGGGTACGTTCCCTGGTCAGGGTTCTCTGGGTACACGGTCTCTGAGTCGGGATAGCGCCTCGCCTCGTCGACCAATGCCTGCTCGTGGTGATCACCGCAGCCTGGAGCTGGGTGATGATACGATGAACGCCTGGGGTAGCGGTGGGAGGCAGACGGTGGAGAAAGAGGAGGGTAACAAACGGCGCACGGCGAACGGACCTGTGACCCTGGCCGGGAGTGTATTCGGATCGGCAGGAGCCGCGACAAAGGATCGTCAGGAAGCTACTAGTCGCAGAGCGGAACCGAAAGAATCGCTCACCGCCGCCGACCGGCGCAGTTTCTTCAGCGATTCTCGGGGTTCAGGGCCCAATCAGAGAGAAACTCAGCCTGAACGAGCCGAGCCGGCCGTCAAGAAACGCCCTAATCTACCATCGACGTTTGTGGCTCAGTTACTGCAGCGGGAGGCATCTCAGGCAACACCGTCTGCCCCGTCAACATCAACAGAGTCTGCCTCCCGCCCGTCAACGAGTGATGAGCCAGACATGGATGAGGTGCGCCGCGCTCGGCTGGCGTTCTTCGCTCAGCGGCAGGCGGCACGCGGCTCGCAGGAGCAGCAGGCCGCGGCGCCGACGCCCTCAGGAGAGGACAGTCACCGGTCCAGCTCAGCGTCGCTCTCTGCTGATCCCACGGACGCTGACGATGCTGACGATGAATCAGAGTCAGACTCGACATCGATGTCCGGTCATCTCCGTCCCTCTGAGTCGCGGTCTTCGAATGTGGCTCCTGCTGCTGCTGCGATCTCCACTCCGCCGACCGCCGGTCCGGCCACTCCTGCCCCGGCGCCATCTGCGCCGCCTCTGGGTACTCTAGGACGCGCCTACAGCGCTGCTGAACCTTCACTCCCAGCCATCAAGGAAGCCTCTCCTTCTGACTATCTAGAGGAGACTCGTGGCGCGGCGCCGCCGCTCACTGTACACGAGTATGAAGACGTGGAGGTCGCCCCGCGTCCCTGGAAGCTCTCTCCGGCTGAGAAGGCTCGCCGCCGGCCGGCTGGTAAGCCACAGTGGCGTGGCGACTCACTTATTGTGCCGGACGGTCGCGGAGGCCGCGTGCGCTGTGTGGTGGAGCGGGACTCGACTGCCCCTCAGTTTGTGATAAGAGATGGTGTGTTGTACAGTCAGCTACCTACTCCGGCAGCGGTAGAGAGCCGTGCGCTACCGCCGCGAGACGCCGTTGCTCCGGCACCGGCGCCCCCTTCGACAGATTCGGCGCCCGCACCGGAGCAACAAAAAGAGAAGACAACGACGGCGACTACGGCGGCAACGGCGGCAGCGGGCGCAGAAGAGGAAGCAGTAGACCCGGCCGGCGCTACCTGCAACGGTCCAACCAGCTCGGCTCCCCTCCCCACAGATGTCAGCACTGCCGCGGACAGCGGCGGCGGCGGTGGCGCTGCCGACCGTCCAGAGCGTCTGGAGCCCGACCAAGGTTAGTGAGAGGGCGCTTTTAGAGCAGGTATATTTATCTGGGCGCCGTGCCGGGTCTCTCGCGAGCGGAGGTGGCCGTGGCAGGGTGACTGGCGCACGCGGGTGACCCTCTCTCGGGTGTGGAGGTTTGGGTGACGTGAGCGGGCCAGCCGGGGTGGTTCGGGGCCCATGTGGTGACGCGAGGGGTCAGGCCGGCGCCAGTGACGCAGATACCCAGTGGGTCGACGGGTCGCGCGGCAGGGCGGGTGGTGCTGTGAGGTGGTCGGTGAGAGGCTGTGATCATGAGGAGCTCCCGGGTGTTGCACGTTGTGGACAACATTGGCCGAGGTTTGTTATTGTGTTTTGATTAACCTCTTGTCGATGTAGCGTACCCCGCAGAACTCGCACCACTAACTGTGCACCTTTTGTGTTCATGCCTTTTTTCTGTGGTGCTTACATTAATTTGAACGTTTTCTCCTTGCGGATGCATTATCATTTTCGAGTTATTGGTCTGTCTGTGCCAGTTTTAGCTCCCACATGCTAAGTGTGAACCGTGCGAACAGTCCATATTTGAACTTGTCCTGATTGCCCACTTCGCCTAGTGGCCCACTTATTTCCAAGATATTGCTTGTTTAGATGTCCACGTTTTCCTCACTTTGACCCCATACCTCGCACGTGGCGTTGCTCTACCGCCCTAGCCGCGCTGTTCTGTCTCGTCTATCCTATCGGGAACGCTCTCGTCCAATGTCTTTCCCCGGTGAGCCTCGCGTTTGGTGCGGCGCTGTCGAAACCCGACCGAGTTGGCAGGGCTCGTGGCCGAGAGCTTGGCTGACGTGTCGCCCCTGGGTGGGGCGCGGAATAGGGCACTGGGCCAGCCGGCCGCTGCCGCCACCGCCACCGCCGCCCGGTGTGTCGGTGTCGGCATTTCGGTGGTATGTGGTGTGTTTACCTCCCACTGAGATGGCTTCGCTGAGGGAGGGTAAACTGAGAGTGAGGCTCGTGTACCATCCGCCCCGCCATGCCGGGTCCGGGCGTGGTGGACCTCGCTGGTGATTCAAGCTCTTTCACGGGGTATGATAGACACATGGCAACATAGGACGTAGCATGACACAATTGGCCTTGCGGATTTCGGTGAAATTGAATTTGTTGCATTACACTTGACTGGCTGTTCTCCTGTTGGCCTTTTTAGTAAGATCCTGTGTTGGCTCTTCCGCAATCAATGCCTATTTATTCGTTATCTGTTTTAGGCCAATTCCTAATCTGCGTCGCTTATAACCAGTCAGAAGTTCATCGGTTACCCTGGTCCTTACTATGACCTTCTATGACGTGACCAAGCAATATGGCCTTCCCTGACCCACAGGCTCCCTGGATCTGACCTGACCTAATCTGACCTGACCTGACCTGGCCTACAGGCTGCTCGGACCTGATGCTGGAGCTACAGCGCGCCATCGACTGTGGTCAGCACAGGGAGGCAGCGGCGCTGGCCCGCCGGCTGGCGGCTCTGAAGGCAGAGAAAAGCCGACTGGCCAGCACAGTTATAACGTGAGTGACATCTTAAAAGAGACAGAGGAAGGGGGAGGGAGAGAGAGAGAGTGAGAGCGCGTGAGGGAGAGAGGGTGGGGGAGAAAGAGAGGCAGATAGGGAGGGAAAAGAGAGAGGAGAGAACGAGGAGGGAGCTAGTATAGGAAGTCTTATTGGTTAATTTTCCCGAGGACAGCTGAGAACGTTTTAGACCGCATCAGCTGCCGTCCCAATGTGACCGCGTGATGTTAATCGTGTGCTCGTTGGCACGGTGTCGGGAAAGCGCACAGTTAGGGTCTTGTCGCCTGCTATTTTCCGTGACCTACTTCAGCGCTGCACTGCTTCGGTGATAAATTTGGCTCGCGATGATTCAGATCGGACGGCAACGGCTCAGTTAAATCTGGATAGTGTTCAGTCCTGTTTATAGTGAAGTGTAAACGTTGCCCTTGCCTTCCCCTGTTGCCATAACACCTGCGCCACAGTGTAAATCTGCAATGTTTCGACGAGCCGCTTTCATTCCTATGACGTCATCCTGGCCGTATCAGATGACATGGTATTCCGTTGGCGGAGTATTTATTTGCATCTTCTCTGCCTTGATAGTTGATGTTGTTCCGGTGCCCTGAAAATCAGTCTCTCTCCTCTCCTCTCCTCTCCTCTCCTCTCCTCTCCTCTCCTCTCCTCTCCTCTCCTCTCCTCTCCTCTCCTCTCCTCTCCTCTCCTCTCCTCTCCTCTCCTCTCCTCTCCTCTCCTCTCATCTCATCTCATCTCCTCTCATCTCATCTCATCTCATCTCATCTCATCTCATCTCATCTCATCTCATCTCATCTCATCTCATCTCATCTCATCTCATCTCATCTCATCTCATCTCATCTCCTCTTCTCTCCTCTCCTCTCCTCTTCTCTCCGCTCCTCTCCTCTCCTCTCCTCTCCTAGCTCTCCTCTCCTCTCTTCTCTTCTCTTCTCCCCTCCCCTCCTCTCCTCTCCTCTCCTCTCCTCTCCTCTCCTCTCCTCTCCTCTCCTCTCCTCTCCTCTCCTCTCCTCTCCTCTCCTCTCCTCTCCTCCCCTCCTCCCTCCTCTCCTCCCCTCTCCTCCCCTCTCCTCTCCTCTCCTCTCCTCTCCTCTCCTCTCCTCTCCTCTCCTCTCCTCTCCTCTCCTCTCCTCTCCTCCCCTCTCCTCTCCTCTCCTCTCCTCTCCTCTCCTCTCCTCTCCTCTCCTCTCCTCTCCTCTCCTCTCCTCTCCTCTCCTCTCCTCTCCTCTCCTCTCCTCTCCTCTCCTCTCCTCTCCTCTCCTCTCCTCTCCTCTCCTCTCCTCTCCTCTCCTCTCCTCTCCTCTTCTCTTCTCTTCTCTCTCTCTCTCTCTCTCTCTCTCTCTCTCTCTCTCTCTCTCTCTCTCTCTCTCTCTCTCTCTCTCTCTCTCTCTCTCTCTCTCTCTCTCTCTCGCTTCCATTTCCTCAACTTTATTTTCCATCCCTGCTCTGGTTGTGCATTCGCCCGGGCTTAGACATCTGTCTGCTCTGTGCAGTCTGTTTTCCTGTCAGCTGCTGTTGCCTCTATGCCCTGACGTTTCTCTCTGTTCTGTGCAGTGTGAACTTATTCGTCGAGGACCGCAAGTGTCACGTGGGCCCCATTCCGCTCCGGCTGTCACCTCTGATGGCCGTGCACGAGCTCAAAACGCAGGTCAGTACCGACTGGAGGGTGGGAGCGATGGGGGATGAGCTTGGTGAGCTGGAGGGAGCAAGGATTGTACAATGAATGCAATGATAAAGCAATGGAGCGTTGCATTGCTGCTCTGAGTCTTACACGAATATCAGTAAATGGCGCCTAGCCGCCTACTTCCCTCCATGGCATCTCGGGATTTATGCGTTATAGCTGGACCTAGTCCTTAATTGTTTTCCCTTTCATTTGAGTCGAATGCCAGCGTGCCGTAGAAACGCGTCATTAGCCGTGTATATATCCGACCCTCGACCTCCAACCTAAGGTCACTGACTACATGACCCATGACCTGTGCCCTTATCCTTGACCCGTGACCGAGGGCCCGTGGTTTCTTACCCCAGACTACTGACCCATGACTTCTTACCTGTAACCCGCCCTCTCGTCGGTCAGATTGAGCGCGACTATGCGCTGCCGGTGTCGTGCCAGCGCTGGATCCTGGACAGCCGGCTGGTGGAACCAGAGGCCGAACAGCGCAGTCTGGTGGAGAGTGGGGTCAGCGACGGGTCGGCCGTGTACTTGTACCTTACCGTACCACCAGGTCAGTACTGTACCTGACTGTACCACCAGGTCAGTACTTTGCTCCACTGTACAGCCAGGTCAGCAGTCAGCACTGAACTTCCACCGTACCGTCAAGTGCTAGTAGTGTATCGATGAGTCATTGTCCATGTTGCTCGTTCTTCAAAAATCGCTCTCGGTACGAAATGCCTCTTCCAAAAACTAGCGATTATTTTTCCATATTTTATACAGAGGAAAGTCCGTAGTTTTTTTTTTATCTCACTGCAATAACAGAGCCTCTCACACGAGTTTTTCTTGTGTCGGCAGGGGCGGCCGACGTCTACCGGGACCGACCCATCTCCACGGCTGCTCTGTTCCGCGCCACGCCGCCGCCCAGCGCCCCCGAGCCCGCTCCCGCCCCTGCCCCCGAGTCCGCCCCCGCCCCCGCCCGGGCCACGGCGGGCGGCCGACAACCGTCAGCCAGCGGCGACGAGTTTCACGACGCCGACGATGGCTCGGAAGGCGCTTCGACGGCGACGACGACGGCAATTAAGGCACGTGACGTCAAGCGAAGTTCCGTCACGGACGCTGCACAGAGTCCCTCAAAGGGAGAGACGGTTGAGAATGGGGTCCAAAGCCGGAGTCGGCTATCGGGCGTGCCGAACGGAGTGGACGCGGAGACTTGCATGAGTGATGTGACATCTACCGGCGGAGATGGGAAACAGAAGTGCTGTGATGCGACGGAAGGGGCGCGCGTGTCGCCGGTGGAGAGGCGAGCCGATGCGGAGGTGTAAGTATGGCGTTTTGCCAAAAATTTGGCATGTTGATAAACTGCTTGAATCGCTCTAATAACAATAAAGGCATGATCTATGTTTTGTGTAGTTTGTTGAGCACCCATACAGCCGCCTTTACCCTGGTAGATTAGCCGAACCCAATTTTGCACGACCCACGATTGAGCATTTTAGAGGACCTACGTCAAAACCCACGATGAAATTTGACGCTGCAAGAAGACAGTTTTTCAATCTCAATAGATAGACAGCTATCCCCCAGAGGCAGCTAGGCAGCCCACGACGAAAGATATCAAAGTACGGATTTGTTTAAATGCACACCTAGGAACTTCCAATGACCGCGGGGGCTTTGTTCCCCTGCCAAGTGACGTCAGTAGCGTTGACTCCAGTGACGTCACCGTGTTCCGGCAGGCCGCCGCCGCTGCCTGCCAAGAGGCGCCAGCTGACGGGCGTGACGTCACCGCCGGGCTCGCTGCAACTGTGCACAGCTGCGGACGCCGAGCTCAATAGAGGTGCGTGACTTCGCTGCGGAGAATGGAATGACAGGGCTCAGCATGACCCTGCTTTGAGATTTTCTGCGTCTTGTACCATGTTTTATAGATGAATCTGGCATCCAAATGAGATTACAGAGATGATTGTGTTATTGTCAACTTTTCCTTGATCATAATTTGTTATCAACGTGCGTAAATGACGGTAATTAATATGCCTATTAAGGTTGATATCGGTTCCATCCCATTAGTAAGGTGTACCAGTCACCAGATGTGCTCTGATTTCATTCAAATATACGCTCTTATCTCCTATTTCAGAGCGGGATCTCAGCTCTACATCAGGTGGCGGCTCCACCCAGCAGACCTCAGCCAGGGAGCGCTCGCCACCAACCGGCACCGTACCCTCCCTGCCAGCGGTCTCCCATCCCCTCCCCACCACTCCAGACCCTTCAACCGCTGCTGCCGCAAGGTCGGGGTCTGTACAGACTGCCGAGACAGTGTTCGATGGTGGATCCACGTTCGAACAGAGCGGTCTATTGGCGGTGCGCGATGGGGCCTCTCCTCCGCCCCCGTTGCCTGCCAAACAGCGCTCACCGAGCTCTCTGAGGCGGCGTGAGACGGTGGAGAAAGCAGGGAGCGGCATCGACCAATCGATAGCGGGGCATGTGTCAGGACAGGCGTCATCAAGTCAGGTGCCACCAGGACAGGTGTCATCAAGTCAGGTGTCATCAGGACAGGCGTCATCAAGTCAGGTTTCATCCGACCATCTGTCACCAGAACAGTCGTCTGCCAGACGCGTACAACCGGAGCCAGGTGGCGCATCGCTCAAGCTACCGGGTATCGCCGCCCTGGTTCTGCGAGACGACGGGACGCCCATGAATGCTGCATCAGCGGGGAGCGGGGTTAGGACGACAGACGTGACAGTGTCGTCTCTGCAGGGTAGGGCTGCGCCCTCCACGGCGGGGTTTGGATCGGCGGTGCCTGGAACGAGGACGGACGGTGATTCTGGGGACAAGAAAAGCTGCAGCGGACCAAGCTCGTCTCAGCTGACGAATGGTGTAGCGTATGGTGACCAAGGACCGGTAGGTAGCCAGAATTCGAAACTGGCCCCCGTTAAAACCTCGACTCAATCGTCTATGAAGTCTGATTTGTCACCATTTACAACGCAGAAGCCCATTACGGGTACGGGCGTCCATACCAATGCCTACATTTCTTCCATTTCGTCAACCGCTAATACTGGTTCTAACGATACATACAGTAGTCCACCGACCTCCCCCACGCCATCCACATCTTCCACTGCCTTTGCCACGTCCTCTTCCCCCTCAGCATCCGCATCTCCTGCCCCCACCCCTGCCCCTACTAGTCGGAATACAGCCAGCTCCTCTGTGACAGTGATGACGGCTTTAGCACCTGATATGCACTCCGAACCAATGAAGGCCCTCTCACTGGCCGCCTGCGCAGCTGTGAAGGTGACCAGTCCACCGGCTACACTCATGGCGCCAGGCGTGGCTGAACTTACAGTACATTCGAAGGTGGCGTCTGACGTCACAGGAAAGCCAAAGGCTGACGTAACAGAAAAGCCGAAGACTGGTCTATCTGAGGTTAAGACTCAGTCAAAGTCGGTGCAAGCACCCAATGGGACTGTTCCTCAGCATAATGATTGTGGCGCCAGGGAAACTACATTAGTGAAAGGGAAGGAACAAGCGGATGAGAAACACTCTCCAGAGGGAGCTTCGCTGATGAATGGTGTAGTGTATGGATCGGAGAAGGTTTTGGCGACAAAGGCAGAGTCATTCAGGGGCTCTGATGTTCTACAGAGTCCTGGTTTAGTGAGAAGCGTAGTGAGCAGTGTCACGGGTAAGGTATCTACTGATGCCTCTTCTACTGCCAAGGAAGCGAATGTTGCAGCTCCTGTTAGCAATGCCGGGAAGGCCGGCAGTACATCTCCTCTGAATGCTGCTATTCCCGACAAGAAAGGCCCCTCCCCGAGTGGTAAAGTAGCCTCTCCGGTTTCCCGTGTTCCAGTCGCGACTTCTCGGCTAGCGAACTCTTCTGTGAAGAAGGCAGAACCCTCTAGTACCTCCAAAGAGGTGGATGCGAGTCCTAAAACTTCATGTTCCACTGCCAAGGCTACTGCCTCACCAGCAAATGCGACAACGATCTCAAAAACCGGCGCCGTGACCAAGACTTCGTCGCCAGCTGCTAAAACGAGCCCAGACGCCTCTCGATCTCCATCAGGCTCTTCAGCTTCGTCATCAGCTGTTGAGACAGCAAACGCTAAACCCACCACAACGACCGTCCATTCTTCACCCGCCTCCAAAACCACCTCACCTACCACCAAGACCTCACCCCAAGTCACCAGGACGACAGGAGTCGGCTCCAAGTCCTCGCCGATGGCCAGCCGCCGAGCGGGGGCGGGGGCGGTGGCGGCGGCTCGGGCGGTGCGCCGCCAGTCATCCGGCTCTGTCCTGGAAAAAGTGGCGCTCTTCTCCGGTGGAGGCGGAACTACAAGCGGAAGCTCAAGCGGAAGCGGAAGCGGGGCTACAAGCGGAGGTGGAAAGGTGGCGCCTTCGGCCGGTGCGGTACCCAACTCCAACTACGCTGCGCACCTGGAGGCAATGCGCCAGCAGCTGGTGCCGAACGCCGAGCGGTTCGAGTGTCCGGTGTGTATGCTGGACGTGGAGCCGGCGGCCGGCGTGGTGCTGAGGGAGTGTCTGCATATGTTCTGCAGGTGAGCGATGGGAGACTGGGAGGGAAGGGGGAGGGAGACAGCGACAGATAGACTACACGATGATAACGATTATTTTTCCCGTTATCCAGTCTTACATCAAAAGTTGCGTTTCAGAAAGTGATTTCTGGCTTAGTATTTTCACATTGATGTGGTATTAATGTGACTTATGTGCTCGCCATGGTATATAGAAAACGTATGCCAATAAGAAATTAATCATACTTACCTGTGCTTTCTTCTTTCTATGTTGTGACCTTGGTGTTTATTCACCCCTTCCCGCCATTTCGTCTTCAGGGAATGTCTGGAGGGCACAGTGACCCACAGCGACACAGCAGAGGTCAAATGTCCCTACATGAGCCCGGAATACAGCTGCCAGAGTCTCCTACTGGAGATCGAGATCAAAGCGGTAAGTGGGAGTCTGATTCTGAATGATAAGGTGGAGCTGCACACTGTAACGGCTTGATTCGGCACGTATTTTTTATGAGTAGGTAAGTACTTACGATTGCTGGTATTTGTACAGGAAGCGTGATATGATATCTGCGCGGGGGCGGTCAGCATTAGTGACCGTTTTGTAAACTGAGCAGTGTATTCTACTTGTATTCCTGCTCATAGATGGCATTAGCTGTCGGCGCCTGAAGGTGTATACTGTGCCGCACTACACGCAGTTGCCGGCCGGCGGCCCCAGTCCACGCTCCGCTGCTGCAGTTGCAGTGCTGGTTCTTTGGCCGCTCGCTAGATGGCACCAGTAATCTGCGCCTGGAGGGGTAGGCTGTACCGCATTACCTCGAACTGAACGGGAGCTGTGTTGAGCGGCTGCGAAGGAAAATGATGTTTCCAACGCTTGTAAATCCGCTTTTCGCGGCGTTAGATCGCTTTATCATGTCATTTGTGCCCCATATGAAGTTTTGATCCAGCTGCTGTCACTTTCACGCGCTTCGCGGCTTCACACGCAAAGTACGGGGCATCATTCCGGCCGTAATGCTATCCCTGGTGTATGGACATCGTGAAATCGTGAAACCTCTTACCCAAATCTATCTAACTTATTGTGGATGATGAGTCCTAAAGTTTCCAACGCCCAATACCCAATAACCCAATAACACCTTTTTACCCCGCCCTCAGCTGGTGAGTCCGGCCGAGTACGAGCGTCATCTGGCCCGCTCTCTGAACCACGCCAAGGCCAACGCTTCCGACTCGTTCCACTGCCGCTCCCCCAACTGCACCGGCTGGTGCGTGTTCGAGGACAACGTCAACGTCTTCAACTGCCCCGTGTGCCGGCGGCCCAACTGTCTGACCTGCAGGTGAGGGGAGGCGGCGACACGGTGTCGCGGATTGGCGAACGTGAGCGGTGTGTGGTTAGTTTGGAGCGTTTGGGTGTGGTAGTGTGTGGGTAGCTGGTAGTGACTAGTGAGGGGGGCTGGGTTTCTTGTTGTCTAGTTGAGTTAGCTGATTAGGAATGCTTTAGTCTTCTCTCGTTCGCACCAGCACATTATGACAAGGGAAGCTTATTTTTTTTTACGCTCAAGTATTGATATATTTCGTGAAAGTGATGCCACTCGTCTGCCCAGCCAGCAATTCGCTTGGGCTAAACTATGGCAAACGTCGGGTAGCTTGGGCTTATCTTGGGTTTGCCCACTTTGATCAAAACCAATGCATTTTTACTTGGGTTGAGCTTGGGCATGCCGCAGCTATGCCCGAGTGTGGCCAGCTGCAGCTCAGCCCGACATCTGCCCGCGCATCCAAAGCAGGCTCAACTTGGGCGGAGCGCGGGCTGATAAAGCTGGCTGTCTCCTTTGGCTAACTGGTGTAAAGCCGGAGTTTAGCCATACTTGATATGCTGTTCGCGCATGCGCATTTCTGCGCCAGTCACGTTTTGCTCGGGCTTACATCAGGCTACCGCCAACCGTCGCACAACTAGGGCTTAACTACGGCTGTCCGGAGCTCGCAGAGCGGGCATACCTCCGGCGGAGTATGGGCTTTAGTCGGCGTTTTTGTGTCATACGCCGACTTTAGCCCAAGCCCTAGCCGACTTTAGCCCGACTAAAATCTCGGGTAAGCCGCACTTTAGCCTGCTTGGGCCCGGAGTAAAATTGCTGGCTGGGTGGTAGCCTTTCCTCTTAGTACCTACGATCTTGACCTGTATTTATTCAAACGAAGCTCCGATTTTTTCACTGTCCCTGGCTGAGCTGACCGATTAACTGTCGCCACCTACAGAGCCATTCACGAGGACTGTGACTGTAAGACGTACCAGCGGCGACTGCAGGATGAAGCCGAGACCAGTGAGGACGCCAAAAAGACCCAGCAATACCTCGATGTGAGTCCGACCCAGGCTCTGTAACTTTGATATTTAGTCATTGACTGACCACTTTCTTACGATGAATTATGGCGTTTTATCAAGATGTATCGAGTAGTTTACTAAGATTAGAATATTACCAAGATAGATATACCATTACCAAGATTATAAGTAGTTTCATGTAACTCTTTCAGATATGCAGTCGGTACCTGATGAAATTGAAGAAAATGTGTGCACGCTTTCCTGACCTTTTCACAATCATCTATCCATTTTCAGGACATGGTGTCCCGCGGCGACGCGCTGCGCTGTCCCATCTGTGACGTCATACTGATGAAGAAGTGGGGCTGTGACTGGGTGCGCTGCTCCATGTGCAAAAACGAGGTGTGCTGGATCACTGCCCAGCCACGCTGGGGACCCGGGGTGAGTACCGCAGCACTCGACTGGCCGAGATCAAACCGGATCAAACTGGATCGGGACCGGAAAATTAACGTTTGTCAACAAGGACACTGGATAGAGTATGTCCTTTAGCGTATTCAAGGTTTGATTTTGCGTTATAAGATCTTTTTATCAAGTGATTCATTTATAATATGAATAACTTAGCATGCTGACTGTCCGGCAGCGATTTTGATAGGAGTTTCGTTTAACAGCCCACGATTCAAGGCCAGCCGCTGGAAAGAGATCGTTTTTAGTTCATAAAATTGCACATATGCTAGACGCTACTTTGCTTACAATAAACGTAAATCGAGTTGCTACGAGTGGAAGCTAATTGGCGAATTATTAATAGAATTAGAAGATCAAATTTATTTTACAATTTGTTTACAACTTGTTTGCCTAAGTGCTCGAATACGATTTAGAAATAAACCAAGCCTGTCAAGAAACCTATGCACATTTCCATCTCAAAATCGAATATCTACTTTCCAGGGCAAAGGAGACATTTCTGGCGGATGCAAGTGTGGTGTGAACGGAAAGAAATGCCACCCGAAATGTGTTTACTGTCACTGAGCTGAGGTGCGTTTTCGTAGTAATTGGTGAATCTAGTACCGGGCATTATCGTCCATAAATGATTAAGGGCGAAACCGTTATCGTTACGGTTCTGTTGTCACCTATCGTGTGTGCGCGAGGTGCCTTTACTGTGCTTTCACTTGTTGCCAAACTGCTGATTGTGTGTCATTGTGGGTAAGAACGACGCTTATTGTACAAGATAACGCTGCCAGTGATCGTCGAATTTACCAAATATAACATTTTTTTTTTGTACCAGAATTGTAGCTGTTTGCATCAATTGTCAGCCGACTTTGGTTGATAGCCTTGACTTGCGAGTGGCTCAGAGCTAAGTGGCTAGTGGTGGCTATAGAGTGGCTAGAGTGGCTAGAATGCTAAGACATTCTATTATACGCTCTTCAAGTCCTCTATACCTTGAATAAGTCTCTGACAAACAAAACGTCTTTTCCATCGTTTCCTTCGTCCCGAACACACAACGTCAAAGTTCGATACTTATATTTAGCACTGAAGACATTGACAGCACAGGTCTAAGTTTGTGGCGTGTAGTTGTTACGAGAGATGAAACATTTAGCACGACTTCTTCTTCTTCACAACACGGCGTTTCTTCGGTTTCGGCGCTCCGCAGGCACGAGCCTTGGCCTTACGTGAGCTCGACCTCTTCTTCTTGACCCTCCTCGGCTTTGCTCCGCAAGCTCCTCCGGATTTCTTGGAGTGGGACCTCCTCTTCGATCCTTTCCGTCCAGCCTTCTTGGAACCTCTGGACTTGCTGCGTCCACGGCTCGATCCTTTGCTTTTCCTATCGCGCAGGGGCCATATCTTCACGTCGCTGCCATGAATATCCAGCAGGACTTTCTTCATTTTCCCATCACTGCAGGATTTTGAACGCCGAATCATTGCGATGATTCGGTAAAAAAATAAAATTAAACTAAAGAGTCAGGTTTTTGCTCCTATGACGATTCAATTTAGCCTGAAACTGAAACACTTTTTGAATTTTTGATGTCTCGTGAAATACAACAATGCTTATGCGTGAAAAATATTGTTTAGGTCTCACGTTAAGCAGAAATTGTACCACTGCCAGACAGATTCTTTTGGCTAAAGAATATTTGTTCTCATTTTCTATAGAATTTTGAAAACAGATGCATACCTATAGTCACATTTTGTCCTTTTTAGTTGCCTTTTGGTTCATATGTGGTATAATGTCTGATAACTGTGTTTGATACCTAGAATGCTTTCTATAATAATTAATAACTGAACGCCGAGTATAGCTTGTTCAGGGCACTTGATTGTCGAAGCATAATTTTCATCGTGGGGAGCCAGGAGGTGTAATTTTGTATTCTTCTTTCATCATGTTACTCGAAACTTGTGTAACCGAGTGTTATAGATCGGTGTTTAAAGAGATTAACACCGGACGTGGCTGCATAATCGTCCTTAGGTACCTATTGTTTCGCTCCAATAAGGGCTAAGGCTGCCGTGATTGTTTCAACTTTTAATCGGTTTGATTAGGTACGATTTACTGTGGTTATGTTCCCGTTCATTGTGGACTAAATGATGATGTGCTACGATTTCGTTATGCATCTCAGCCGAAGGCAATCATTGGTGCTGGGGCGGGATTGTAACTTTGTATTGACCAGCTAACACATCGGCGCATACCACTCCGTCACACATAAAGCCAAGAATGAAAGAATCACCGACATGACGTCGGCCACCAATCGTGACACACGCGTCACAGTGGCGTCACGCGCGTCACACAGGCCGACGTGGCGCTCGGTGGCACACCTTCTGAAGGGGGGTTCCGTTCAGGCTGGTCGAGCGCGACTGACGCGAGCAGTTTACGGGATGCAGATTCAGACGAACCGACTCGTCACACCCGGTGCAACAGTGCGCTCTCACGCTCGACTAGTGTCTAGTTCACCGCGAAGTGTGCTGCAAGTGAGCTAAGCTAGATTCCATGATGTTGGCGATTAACGGCTGGCGAACATAAAGGAGCATCGGACCAGCGAACCGTTTAGCGCCGCAACTGGATCACTGACGAGTAAAGCAACAACAAATCACTGAATCGATCGGCTCAGGTCAACTCAAATGAGAAAGCTCAGACGAGCGTGATTGGAACATGGATGTTTTGTCACATTTTGATCGTTTGATACCTTATTGTGCTGGTAACGAAATTGAACGTAAATATCAGATGGCATTGAGTTACAGCCCTATTCTAACCGATGACAATGGTTTGCTATTAACCTTCGCCCCAGTGGGGGGGGGGGGGGGGCATATGTTACCACCCTGTCGCGTTTTTTGCGTGTGAATAAAAAACCGCGGCGCGTAGCGCCGCGCCGCTTGGGGTAGCTTTTGGTACATCGATTTTGGACAATGTGTGAAATTTTTGACCCCAGGTCATGTCAGGTCAGGTCACCAGGTCAAGTTAACTGACCAAGCCTAAAAAAAAGTTTGCAATCATGTCCAGCCTGCAGTGTTTGTCAGAAAGGTTTCAAACTTGTTGGATTGCATGCTGTTATGGGCGCCTACAATTTGTATATCTCGGATTTTTTATATCCGTGACCTAAGGTCAGGTCAGTGGCGAAACCTTTCCATTACAAGTCAATGGAGAAAAATGAAAATGCCTCTAGATCCGTGTGTACGCATCGGAACAGTCCAAATATTTCAGAATCACAATGATTTAGTCCACTCGTGATGACCAAGGTGTCATTTTTGCTGATAGCCTCTAGACAGGTCATCCGAGGTCACTTGAGGCTACAAACAGTTTTTTGCCAATAACTCGCGATTGGAAAGAGATAGAACGCTGGGGTTGGTCTCATTGTGTTTGCCTTGTTGAGACGCATCGATTGATATGCAACATGACCTTTTCCGGTAAGGTCATGACCTTGACCTGAGGTCAAATTTTCAACTTGACCTTTCAAGGTCAAATTATAGTTCATTCGACGCGTCTCGGCGAGAGGAACACGATTCTGGCAATAGAAATGTCGTAGCTTTTTGTAGTCGAAAGTTATTGTCGAAAAACACTTTTCGTAAAAACAGCTATTTTTGGACTTTTTGCCCTCTGGAGGCCAAACCGTTGACCTGAGGTCAATATTGATAATGACCTTTTCAAAAGAAGAGTTCAAAAGCTATCGATTGCTCTTTCCTGCGTTATTCTAGCTACCATAGTTCCTGAGATAGCGGCATGTTTTCTGAAAAATATAATGACAATCGGCAAATTTTGACCTTTGATGACCTCTGGTGACCCCAATATTGCTCTAAGGTGAAAAATGACTGAAATACTTTCAAACGTACGCATTGAGAGCTATCGACTGCTTTTTACCGCGTCTTTCTAGCCCTCTTAGTTTTTGAGTTAGAGGTGGGTGGTAACATATGCCCCCCCTCACTAGGGCGAAGTTGGCTGAGACCGCCACTGGGGCGCGGGTTAACAGCAACATGTAACTTTGTGTTTCAAGCTCTTTGTACAGGGTATTCTTGGCTATACAAAACATCGATTCAACATATAATATAGAGGTATGATTACAATATGTACAGGCATTTCAACCATTCAGTCAACAGCAGAGCCACACCTACACCAGCACACATATTGAGGGCTTGCTGACTTCAAGATAGGTAGAGCTTTGGGCAAGGATCCCGCTCTGACATCTGTTGGGCAGTCTCGGAAAAGCGATGCCCTGTGTCAAATTGGCGTGTTCTGCACCAACTTATACTGTGTTGGAATATTTATAGCTTTCCTCCTGCCTGAAACCATGAAACTGACAGACCGTCAGCCAACATGAGGCCCCGAATTTGATTTGCCACTCATATCTCGGCAGAATCTACAAGGTCTTTCGTGGAAATCCTGATGGGTACCTAGTTGCTTATACAGGGTGTCTCAAAAGTTCGTTCACACATTTCCCATGCCAATAAAGCATATAAGAACCGGCCAAAAGTATAAGGTTTTGGTGTCTGTGTGTACACTAGACAAATATGCATGCTTTGACAACTGATTAAGAAGGTTGGAAACCAACCCCTTTGCTGTATCTCCAAAAATATTTGCCCATACCGATTTTTGTTGCTCCGTCAGCTGCCGGAGGCTGATAAAAGGTTACCATCTTTCAAGCTCTTGCAGGGGAATCCCCTGCAGTTTCTGCGTCGGATTTAGTTTTGACTAGCTCCCCGGCAACATCTGATTTTCCCTGAAAGCCGACAGCTTGCATCGACACCATTCTTGAGTATTTTGTAGGCATTCTCTGGCGCTAACTCCTTCATGAATGACTGGCGCCGACATCCCAAGCGCCATTTTCCTTTTCAAAACGACCCCAGTCCTGAACAAACGGGAAGTGCTAGGAGTAAATTTTTCGCATCATATGGTAGCAGAATGTGTCGGACGTCTGTTTCTCAGACACATTGTGCAAATTTTGCAAATTCCAAGCGCTCGTCATTCCCCATGCCAAGACCTTCGCTCGGTTGCGGAATGTTTTCCTCGGGAGATGTTCTGCTTTGTAAACGGCCCAAACCTGTCCATCGTGTGGTTTTATCGGGATTTTGTGTTTAAAAGAAAATTATTCGCTGCAGATCTGCCTCTCGAAACTCCGTTAGATAAAATTTTACAATAACTGACACTTTTGGAGGGTCAGGTGTCCTTGGCATTGACGATTTTTGTGTTATTGTCCCCAAAAATTAGCGTTATAGATATTATAAACAATTTTAAATTATAATTTGTCTTTATTTTACGATGACCTGCACTTTTTGAAAATGGGTAACCTCTGTCTGTGACCTTCTTGCCAATTTTCAATAGTTATGACCGCATTTTCAGCTGCTTTCCGGAACACGAGTCTGCTGTCGTGCGAGGGTCGTTCAAAACGCCGTTAAGTACTGTCTCCACGTGTAAACATTTTCGGTTTTTACGCGTTTTAGCAAACGAGAGTTTTGCGCTTTTTTCGCTTTTTAACAGACGCTTTTGCGAGTTTTGCGAGTTTTTTCGCTTTTTACGGTTTTAGTTTGTCAGTCTTTCAGAACAATTACAATTTCAGAACAATTTCAATTTCAGAGAAAGAACATCTTTCTCCGCCCTTCGTGCGCTGTATGCCGTGGCCCTCTTGTCCCACAGGGCAAGTATCAGGCGCACGGCTTCTATTAACCCCTTGATTTTCGCTGTAAAGATAGGTATAGGGGTATCATCACGTTCCCCTATTGTTATCACCGCTATGACATCAGTTAATTATCAATTATCTGAAATGATCATATATAGTAATATCTGTTATCCATAGACTCACTATGCAATTATTTGACATCCACATCGTCGGAATAGCAACAAAAGTTATTGGTATGGTTGTCTGAGTACTTGCCATGATCATTGGCTTAATCAAATTGCTTTTCATCGCTTTCCACACTTTCCATTGCATCCATTTCACCGTAAAATGGTATTAATAGCAGAAGGATTACCTTCTTATCCTTGTCAAAAACCGGAAAACTTCATTCGATCCAAATGTTTGGATAAAATCGCGCGTTTTACAAATGAGAGTTTTGCGTTTTTTAAAGGTTTTACGAGTTTTGCATGACACAACCTGACGCGTTTTACGAGTTTTGCAGTTTTTTAATTTTATGAAGCCTCGCGTTTTTCGATTTTTGACAAATCTTCCGCCGTGGAGATGGCACCCTGTAATTTAATGGTACAGATCAACGCCGGATCATGAAAAACTCGCAAAACATCAAAAAAGCGTTAAAACGTCATTAAAAACGCGCAAAACATGTACCGTGGAGAACGACCTTTAGTCTCGCATGGTTTCGTCCTTCAAAAATTTTAGCCACCGTTTTTATAAGATGATCATCATGTTGCACTCATCCTCGCCGACACTTAGCCATGTGTCATTTCCGACTGAACCATTCCCATTACTCCTGAAACAGAGAGTTTCACAACATACCCGACTTTGCAACCTACATTTTCGTGCCTGACCCATGGTCAGAGGTGAACCCTTTTTGTGAGCTCATGAAGGGTCGAATGCACTTGAAAACAATGAGACTGCTTGAGGAAGGTTGTCACCAATGCCCATGCAAAATTTCGACTGTTAATTTCTTGTTGATTCAGAATTATTGACAAAAAAGCATGGCTGGTAGGTACCTGTGAACGAACTTTTGAGACACCCTGTACGTGCTTTTACATTATCATTCGGTGGTTGGTTCCAAAACAGCTCTTATCATTCGCCTCAGCTGGGATCTTCCAGCTGTCTCGCGACACCCTCTTTCATTCTGGATCAACAGACACTGAACAAACATCTCAAACATCCTCCTCACGCACCGTTCAAACAAACATAAACAGTAGCACCAAACTCGCCTGGTGCCGCAGAATCGGCACCAGCGCACGCACCACACACTTATCAGCAGCACAAACGTCACCAGTACCTTCGCTAACCTAGATAGGAGTCGGCATCACCGTAAAGTCATGGATAGCCGCCTTCATAGTTTCATAAATCGGCCGGTACTCCTCGGTGGCGCCACCGTCGCCGTACATTCCGTGTAACCGTGTGAAGTACGAGTCGAAGCCGGGGGGCGCCAGCCTTTCGGCAGAGCTGGGGGCCTTCACGTGCTCTAGCAGGGAGATCATGTTGGTCCTGAAGGAGTCGTAGTAGTCGTTGAGGGCCGTGCCGCCCTGGCCGACCGGGGCCGCCGGGTCGGCCACCTGTCGGGTAACGGTGAAGTTAATAAACGAGCGCTGGGACAAGGTGAAAACTCTAAGACGCATTTTACTTGTTTATGAACTCGTGAAGGACTTTGTTTGGATCAGGTGGTCATGTAAACATGGTTTACCTACTGAACTGAAAATTTCGCTTGCATGTTCTTCCGTGGTGTCGTAATCATGTGTCGACCAAAAACCACAACACATAACTGATCCAAAGTTACGTTGAGTTTCTGTGAAGCCGGCTCTATGATATATGTGCCACTCACCCGGTTGTCTTTGATCTGGGTGGCCGTAACGGAGAGCCCCGTGCCGTCGGCGGCCGTCGCCGACAGTTTGCTAGCGTCTCCTCCGGGGCGGGCTGTCGCGCCGGCAGCCGCAGTCTCGCCACTCTGAGCTGCTGGAAGAAACGGGACATGGTGTCATATAGTTAATCGAGATGCTTACCACTGGGTAAGAACATGCACATGAACTACGCCAGATCAATCGGATCTACCTAAGCTGCACTCAGCAGTCAAGAGGCTCATATGAAGACGTTATCTCGTGATGCTTTACATCGCTTACGCCTCAACTGTCCGAATTTTCTTTCCACTCACCAGAGGAGCCCCGTCGCCCTGATCCATCTCCTGAGCTCTTTTTCGTGCTGGCCGTGATAGCAGGCGGGTAGGAGCCGCCCATGTAAGGCGCGCCGAACCCTGCTCCGCCCATGTAGGAACCCATGGAGATGGAGTTGATCATCCCCAGACTGGAGTAGGAGCGGTCCGAGGCACCCGACGCGTCCAGAGAGCGTTTGTTGCGGTTGGCCACGGGGCAGCCAGACGCGCTGTGGAGGGAAAGTCTCTTAGTGGAGACACTCAAAAGTTCACTCTTTGTGAGGTTGTAACGTTGAACTTCAACGATTGATCAACGTGAAATAGAATCATCGAATAAACGACAGAAAAAAACATATCAAGTCACAATGACCGACAGCACAAACAACATCAGTGTTAGGCGTCTGTCTGATAGGTATACCTAATCATGTATATTGTATAACGTTTAGCCGCTGAGCTCTGAAACAGGTGACATTTGAACTCCTCCCAACTAACCTGCGGTGACTGAGGAATTTGCCAGTCACATGACCTGAGCCGTCACAGCCGGGTACCGGGCACCTCAGTGGCTCGCTGTCCTGTCCGTCCCGGCGTCCCTTGGGCTTGTTGGCTCGCGGACATCCGGACAAGCTGGCGGATACGCGGATAGTGGTCAGTTCGGACACATGGACTGACAGACACGTGAGGTCTGGTGAAGGCTCAGTCGGCTACAAACGAACTCTCACAGCTGAGCACTTCATCAGTCATCACCCGTGTAAACCCCTAGATCTCGCTGTCTCGGCTGCCGCGGCGGCTTACTGCGAGATAGACTGTACCGCCGAGCTCTGGTGTGTGCGGGCTAGCCTATACTGCGCCACAGCCGACTGGCTCCGACCGCCCGGCCTTTTGGCGTCTGCCTAACGTCTGAGCGCTACCGACTGTCACCCACTCACCTCCTATGCGTGGCGTAGTTTCCAGTAGCATGGCCCATGCCGTCACAGCCGGGCGTGGGACAGGAGATGAGTTCACGGCCGTCCCTGCCGCGAGGGCGCGTGTACGTGAACGGGGTGGACCTGCCGGGAGAGACGGCACCCGTGGTCTCTCTCTCTCTCTCCGTCTGTCTCTCTCTTGGCGAGCATTGGGTAGGGGTGTGGAACGCACGGAGCAGGGGCACAGGCAAACATACAGAACATACAGAGGCATGCAACACTGATCATTGAGGTTGAGATAGAGATGGTTGGTGACGAGCAACAGGCCTGAATTGAAATATTAGGCATTGCTCTTCTAAAGTGGGTTAAGACAAAGCTGCACGTCTCAGCAGCACTGTGACGTCTTTGATTTACGTCTGGAATTTTGCACATATTCGTCCAATGCTAAGCTAATGAAACTAATTTCCGATTTTATTTAATTATCTCTTTCGCGATCATGGCATGAAAATTCATACACCAAAAGCCAAACATTTGAGCACCACGATTGCAACTGAATAACCTATTTTATTTTTAACTTAACTGAGTACACATAAGTTAGTTAGTTTAGCTGCCAGCACACCTCAACAGAATAGTCGTGACTCGATAAAAAAATACGATAAAAAATACACCAACGTCCTCATATATATCGCACTCACACACACACGGACACAAAAGCACCTCAGGCACCTGGGGGCTCTCTCAAACCATTCATCCCCACCCCTCCGGCGCGCCTCCCCGCCACTCACAGGTCTCGCTGCAGCGTGTCGGCTCCGGCGGGCGTCAGCGGCTTGCCGGCCGTACCCACGGAGTACGGCACGGAGTACGGCGAGTACGCCGTGGCCGGGGCGTAGTTGGCCGAGTACGCCGCGCTGTAGTCGGCCGCGCCGTACCCGAAACTCTGGTACGCGGCGCCGTTGTAAGTGGCGCTAGCGTCGTATGTTGGTCGGTGGTAGGTCAGCGAGGTCGAGTATGTCGCTGTGGAAGGAGGGTCGAGTGAGAGGACTGAACCCGACATCGGGGTCACTCAGCATGGGCTTGGACAGCAGCTGTGGATATCTACTGAGCTTATGAAATCAGACGCACCAAAATGGTACCCCAGAATGTGACGTCTAGCGGTAAAATGCGACAGTCGACAAAGACAGAAGTGTGAAAATAATACCCCTCCCCTTTGGCTCTGCGACTCCACTCTCACCCTCTCTCTCTCTCTCCCTCTCTCTCCCTCCCTCTCTCTCTCTCTTTCTCTCTCTCTCTCTCTCTCTCTCTCTCTCTCTCTCTCTCTCTCTCTCTCTCTCTCGGACTCACGAGTGAGCGTACCGCGGTACAGGACGGTCTGTGAGTCGGTGTACTCGAGCGTCTCTTGGTACGTCGGCTGGGACGCAGCGGCGGCGGCAGCGGCAGCGACGACCGTCGGGTCCTGGGCACCCTGCGCGTCGCTCGTCACAGAGAGGTGGCTGGAGCTCACTGGCGGCGGCTGCGGCTGCGGCTGCTGCTGCTGCTGTTGTTGTTGTTGTTGCTGCTGTTGGGCCTGTTGATGTTGGTGTTGTTGTTGTTGATGCTGCTGCTGCTGTTGGTGGTCTTGTGGCTGTTGCGTCATCTGCTGCTGTTGTGACGTAGCCGCCGCGTAGTCGTCTCTTGAATACATCACCTACAAAGGCAAGAATCATCATTGGCATACGGAGCTTGGTAAAGAGGCGGCACAAAAAAAAAATCCTCAGTGTCGATTATATCCCCGAAAATATCACTTCATACCAACGAAAGCAAGTCTGTAGTGTATAGTGTGTATGAAACAAAAATGATATCTCCAATGAAAATAAAACTTAAGCCGATTATTTGTCCTCACTCCTCACCTGATTGTGAGAAACACACTCCATGGCGCGCCCGAGGCTGAAGTCGACCGGCGAGTTGTTTGAAAAGTCCACTGGCTCCGTTTGCTCTCCGAATGATGACTGGGACTCGACCCTCGGCGGAGGGCTGTACGCCGGGCTGCTGGGGCTGAAAACGGAGAAGCAGGGTGGAACTTCGGTAACGTGCAGACTAGAGAGAAAGAGATGAACGGTACTTACTTGCAAAATAGATTAGAACCAGTCCATAAAACTACCTCATTGATGGAAACCAGAAAAGCGTGGCAAAGACATGGACTAAGGACATTTATATCGGTGTGTAGACATTTTCAAATTTTTGAGTGATCGGCCGTCCTCTCCACGGTCTCAGTACCCTCCGAGATCCTGATATACTCTACGTGGCTCCATCGCTCACTAAGTCCTCCCGTTGCCCTCTCCACGTTCCAGCCATCTTACCCGAGTGCCATTTGCTGCCTGGGCATGGTGAGGTCGAGCGTCTGGTTCTGTGGACTGCCAAGCTGAGGGCTGGATCGGCCGTGAGGGGAGGTGCCGCCCACACGGGGACTGGTCGCTCCCTGAGGGTACACAGGTCACATAGTCGTGGAGGGACTGAGAGTATTATGCTGCGGGTCTCTTTTTCGTCGTTTAGTGTAGGGATTAGTATAACAATCTCTTCAAGGAGGAATTGATCGGCAACTTCCGTCCAGATCAGGAAGGGTTTGCACGAGGGTAAGACGCAAAGTCTGCTGACTTTTGACCTGAAGGGGCTAGCACAGACATACGAGATCGCGAGGGCCTGTTGCTGTATTTCCATTCGGTGTCCCTCAGCCCTCACCTGGACGGGCTCGTAGGCAGTCGGTGGCATCAGGGCCGCCTCCGGGTGGTACCTCTGCTCCGGGTACACCTCGTACCCGCCGTACCCGTTCATCGAGTACAGCGACGTCATCGACGACATCACAGACACCTGCTGCAGGGCCGCTGTCGGCGCCAGCGGTGACGGATGACGCACCGCCGGCGTCATCACGCTGGGTGTCATCAGCGCCGCCGTGGCCGTGGTGTATGTGTAGCCGCCGCTGCCCGCCGCCGCCGAGGGCTCGCGTGACGTCATTGTGACGTAGGAGGCCGGTGGTAGGGGCTGCAGAGACCGCGGTGGAGGTGCGGAATAGGGCAGCGAGGTGGCCAGCCCGGAGGAGGAGGAGGTCACATCGGAGGCGGCCGGCGGCGGCGCGGCGCTTAGAGAGCTGTCAGATGAGCTGTCGGCGGACAAACAGGCGGAGTGGTTGTTTGTTTTCTCGGTTTTATTGAATATTTTCGCATATTTAGACATCAGACAGTCTGGGATCAGTGCAAAAGCTATGCAGCTTATTTCATGGCACCTTTCCCTCACACACACTAGCTCATTAACACGTCATTCGCGACAAGAAAAAAAAACATCGGGCGCAACACAGATGATGATCTAGGTGAAGTTTTCATAACGAATTAATGGTCAGTACTGTCAGCGGACCAACGGGCGGACAGACGGACGGTCAGGGCAGTCAGCGGACAGAAAGAGCTGTCAGCGGACAGACATACGGGCGGCCAGGGCCGTCAGTGGACAGGCTGTCAGCAGTCGGGACTGTCAGCGCCCAGCGGACAGACACGGGCGAATTTGAACGGGTGGATACTGTCATGGACAGACGGACAGACAGGACTGTCAGCGGACAGACGGACGATCAGCGCTACCAGCGGACAGACATACGGGCGGTCAGGGCCGTCAGCGGACAGGCTGTTAGCAGCCGGGACTGTTAGCGCCCAGCGGACAGACAAACGGGCTATCAGACTGTCATTGGACAAACGGACTGTCAGGGCTATCAGCAGAAACGATGGGAGGACAGACGGACAGATAGAACTGTCAGCGGACAGACGGACAGACAGACGGAAGAAAAGGGCAGTCAGCGGACAAACGGGCGGCCAGGTCTGCCAGCGTACAGAAAGAGCTGTCAGCAGACATACGGGCGGCCAGGTCTGTCAGCGGACAGGGCTGTCATCAGACATACGGGCAGACTGTCAGCGGTCAGAGCAGTCAGCGAAAAGACTATCAGGGTACAGACGGGCGGTCAGGGCTGTCACACGCCGGATGCCAGCCGCCAGAACAATGGTTCGCCTGTCAGACCGTAAGTGGCGAGCGGTAAAAGTTCAGCGGACGTTGTCAAAACGTCTCATTGTTGGGCCAACTTTTCGGCAGCTCGGTCGATAGCGCCGGTTCGGTTCGTGTTCAGAATCTCCGAAATACTGCGGATGTGGCAAAACGTACACAACTTTATAAGCAGTGAGAAATAAATTATAGTAGATTGATAGCAAGCTCTACAACAGGAACAAATTGATAATCGTGATTTTAATTTCGCGTGCTTTGATTTACGTGTTATGCCACACAAATTTAACGGATATCACATAGCTCAGGAGAAGAAGGATCGATTTTCGCGAACCAAAGCACAAAACCCCTTGCATACCTATGGGTGGCCGCAAAATGCAAATTGGGGAAGTAAAAACCCACACAGGAAACCATGAACATATTAAAGTGCATCATCATGAATACGCAAAGCTGTTCCTGCAGCCCTTCCACCCACCTTGCCACGGCGGTCCGGCCGGCCAGCTGCGCTGTCACGTCGTACTGAGCCGCTGCCGCCGGCCGCACCGGCTCTGGCCGCTTGTAGAAGTCTCCGTAGTAGCCATACCGCGACTGAGCGGCGTCATACTCGGACGCGAGGCCTGTGTAGGCGGACCTAGTCTCTCCTAGCGACCCGACCTGGGGCGCCGGAGGGGCCTCCTGTGCTGCTGCCGCCGCCGCCGCCTGCGCAGCCGCTGCTGCTGCCGCGGCCGCTGCGACCTCCGCGGGCGCCGAGTCCTCCGTTACCATGGTAACGGTCAGGTGGGCCGGCAGGGAGGCCGCCACGGCCGGTAGCTGTGGTCGCAGCTCTGATGTCACGGCCGGGGGCGCTGCACACACCGGTACGGGAGTCACCACGGCTCCCGCAGCCGGAGCCGTTACCGGCGGAGCCGTGGGCGCGGGAGCTGCCGGTGCCGCACGGTCATTCTTGAGCTCGAGGATCGTGCGCGAGCTCTCCTGGTCGTCTGGCTCGAGCAGCACCTGATCATCGGCCACACGCTGCACCGTTTTCTGCTCGCCGAAGTCGTTGCTCAACCCAGCGAACAGTGGTACGGCGTCTGAGGCCAGCCGACGCCCCTCCGCGTCCAGGGGCGCGAAGCCACCGCTAGCACCCATCTCAGCCTGGCGTCCCGGCGGCAGGGTCGACTTGAAGCCGCTTCCTGAGCACGGGGTCAGGAGCTGTGTCAATAGTCTGCGCCATTTGGTCGAGCAGTACGTACCTTACAACTGTGGTCAAGCTAAAGGATACGGCAATAGCTTAGTTCTCCCTCTCACCCCCACCCACATATTGACCAGTGATTTCATGTTAAAATTGGACGATCTCGACCGGGCAACTCAACCGTAGATGAAGGGACAGGGACTGGGCTACCCGTCAGCATTGTTCGTTCGATTTATCAGCCACATTTGTCCATCCTTCTGTTTGTCATTCAGCTATAGCCTAATCCGTCCGCCATCGACACATTTCCGTCCTTACCGGCCATCCCAAGAGCTGTCTGGGCCAGCAGAGTTCTGTGCTTCTGTTCCCGGGCGGCCTGCTTGTTGACAGCTGCCAGTGGACAGCCCGACAGTGACCTGACACAGGAAGGGTATCAGTCAATCACGGGGGCGAACGTCATCAGTTACTGTGTGGTTTGTGACACGATATACGTGAAGCTGCGCATCGCTCAGTAAGCTGCATGATATTTCCCGCTGGAAGTTTTATGTGAAGTGCCAAAAAGTAATTAGTTTAACACTTTTTAATGAACCCATCTATGATGATCCTCAGGCCCATCTATGACCCATCTACGTCATGACCTGACCATTCATGTGACGTACGACTGATCTAACCCCGGATATGACCTTTGACTTACTGATGACTGTGTACTGTGTATGTAGTATGTAGTTGTGTACGACTCACGTTGACAGAACCTCAAATGTGACCTTTGGCTGACCTGACCTCAGATGTGACCTCCGACTGACCTGTGAGTGGTGCGACTCGTGCTGACATGACCTCTGCCGCTGCAGCCAGGCGTAGGACACTTCAGAATTGTCTCGTACTGGGCTAGAACTGTCAGGGAAATAAGTTAGTGGAGGGCAGTAGAAAGCACAAGCGACTGTAAACGCAAGCGCGATCGTGACGGTTGGGAAATAAGTATGTACCTATATGCATGCTGACTTCTTCAAAGGAATAAGTTACTGCGAATGGCTTTGAATGCTTCTCGAAGTTTAACTTCTAGCACACGAGGCTGATTCGTTCACTCTTAAAAAGTTCACATTTCCGTAAACATGATGAAAGAATAATGCACTCATGTCTCATGAATTGGGTTCAATCACGCCGGGTACCTAATTATCATCGTGAAAAAAAATGCGTTTGCGAAGGGATCGTACGTCTTGCAGGTTTTTTATATCCATGATTCATTGCCCAACGTTTACTACAGCAATGCTACTTTCTTAGACATTGCAGGCAAAACCTGTTTTTTTTGCTAAATTTGCAAATAAGAGCACGAACATCACATTATAAAACATGAATAACATTAAATGAAAACGAAACAAGAAGACGGGTGAACCAATAAACGGCAGCATAACTTAATTATAAGATACTACTGAGTGGTGCATCCGGTGCATCAAGGTTAGGTGCTGTATTAATGTAACGTAGCTGTGTATTATGTAAGAGTTTGCAGCTGAAAAATAAAATAAATCGATCAATACCTACTAAACAGATAAACAACAGAAAACCCGCCCCAACTTACTTTCGGGCGTCACTTTGTCCCTCCTTGGACATCCTGATAGGCTGCTTGAAAGTAGGGACATTTCTTACAGCACATGCGCAACACTCGTTTTCGAACTGTAGTGCACCTTCGGTTTAATCCGCACTGGTAGCACATTGCGTACCTATAACGTTCACAAAGATGACCCCGCATCCTTCCCTCTATCATTACTCTCCCTCTCTTTGTTCCCCTCTCCGCCCCGCCCAGTGGACCCTTTGACGACCCGCCCCCTCTGGGTGACACTGAGACCGTCAGTGGCCCAACTTTTCCGCTCGCCAAGTTGAGGTGAGCTCTTTGGGCGGCCGTCCAAACTCGGGCGGCGAATTGGATGGGACGGGTGGCGGGGACAGGTCATTGGGAGCGGAACCATCGACACCGCTCTGCGGTAATGGGGGCGCCGCGACAACCGAGCCAGGGAACACCGAGCTGACACCACAGACAGCAACGGATTAACGAAACGCGTGTGGTGGTTTCACCGGGACAAAACGCTCGGAGAAAGTTAAATGACTAGAGCTAGAAAGGAAATAGTGACGTGATAGCGACGGGGCCGAATCTGCTAACGGTCATCCAGCATCACTTGGACATCAAGCTGGAGCACTTTAAAAAATTGCCTCTATCTATGCAGGTAGATGTAATAATCCACGCGTCACAACCTAGCCCTCTCTTACACCTCGCTTTTATCCGGCTATTGCCTGTCTATCACAAACAGTAAACCGTCCACGCCCCAGCAGCGCCGGAAGACGGTGGGTTCTTACCTCCTGTGGTGAGAGTAGAGGCCGGTGATATGACCGGTACCGTCACAGCTTGGGGTGGGACACTTGCTGGAGTCTGCAACAGCATAAACATACATTGATCGGTCATGTGTCTGGTCTGGACTATAAAAGGCAGCATATCTGTGATTCTGTATTCTGCAATCTTTGGGACCAAGCGGATAGTCGTTTAGGTAGTTAACATATTAAAGGATAACATGGAATGTTGGTTATATACCAGTAAAACGCCTTTTGGGCGACCAACGGAGCGAGCGAGAGGATGGGCCTTGCACGTGCGACATTGCGAGGGGGTACCTCCAACTAACTTGTGCACTGCACCCTACTAACCGGTCTTTAGCGATGTGCCAAATTTCAGCGCAATCGGCCTAGCCGTTCTCGAGATCTGGAAGCGGCACACTGCACGTGCGCACGTGCAAGCGGGGTCCAAACTGACTTTTGCACGGCACCCTACTAACTGGTCCCCAGCCGTGTACCAAATTTGAGTGCAATCGGCCCAGCCGTTCTCGAGATCTGGGAGCGCCCCCTGCACGTGCGCACGTGCTGTAGCACCCCAACCTTAACACATGCAGATGAATTATCTGATGGAGACCTAACTGTGTACCGAGTTTCAATTCAATCGGCCCAACCGTTGTGCCGTTATTGAGGTTGCAATTTTGAGGGTTCTTAAAAAATGTCCAACTTTAGCACGCGCCACGTGCGGTGGTTGGCAAGAACGCATGGTTGGTGGCCATCACACCACAGAACTTTTACGTCCAAGTGACATTCAGTAAAGAAGACCGCTTGTCAATCGGATGTCCCGTTCCTAAGATATTAGCTTTTGAAGAGCGTCCCCACGGCCGGCCGGCCGCTCATACTCAGGATTTTCCCTTAATTCAGTATGAGACTCCGCTCGCTTCGCTCGCTCCGTAATAAGATGTGAAGTTTCCTTAATATATTTCCGTTCGCCAACTGAAGCTACATCAAATGTCGGAGTATTCTCTGTTGGTCTCGTAATTCATTCTATGTATCTTAACTAATTGCTGATGTCTGAGTTTCATTGCTTTAATATAGTTTTGAGTCCTTGTTGGCAAACTTTGCAGCTATCTCCAAACATAGTTGAGCAAACTGTCGCTATCCTGAACAGTGAACAATTCCTAGAAATTTGTCAAGGCTGATCTTGAATGCCGAGAAATCTTGCAACATCCGGAACAATGACAAGTTATGTAATGCCGCCCACGCTCGGCGTCTTCACATAACGTTAGTTAGAATTCCCAGTTTCGTCGTTAGAAATAACGGTAGGGTCTGCAACTCTGCTCGCATACAGAAGGCGCGGTATAATTGCTAGTGCTTCGTTCATTAGTTAAGTCATGAGCAGAGAACAATAGATTTGCCAGGATAAGGTTCGCTGCATCGAACCATTCCAAACTCTACAATATTCCAAGTTCAGGCTTGACGCCCCCGTAAGTCTGGTTTACCCACACTCTGTGGAGTGTTGACAGCGACGACCCGGAAATTGTCACATAGCTCATATAAAACTGCGATATTTGTAACGTAACGACAACGGATAAGCTGTATCGTCTCTATGTATAATACCCCGCTTATACCTACAACTTGAAACACAGTCACCCGCCGCTCATTTGAAACTGTGCTGAATAGTGATTTAGGCCCTGTCTGTCCTTAGGCAGTGGTAATTTGACTTCGGCCGCTAGTGGTCGTCTTTGGGCGGGCGCGGCCGGCTGGGTCGTTAATTATCTCTGAGGTCGGATAGACCGTGCTGCGGAGTCGCTGATTGCCAGGCGGAGGATTCTGTGACGAATGACGTCGGACCGAGCTGAGACAGCACGTGAAGTCTTCACTGGACATAGGCGGGACGAGAAGTGAGAGGTCACATTGGATTGACGTATGCTTATGCATTTTGTCTGCACCAAAATGCTTGAGCACATATCAAAAGTAAGAAAAAGAAGCTTCTAGAACTTCTTTCATTCGGAGAATACTAGCTGTAGAGAGGAAATGCGTGTAGCACGATGAAAATAATGATGAGGATGCATCGCTGCAGCCTCATCCGTCCTTTGCTTGGATCCTGGATCCCGCTGTAGCCTGTTCAGTGTTCATACGCCCTTGGTGAGTGCGTGGGCTCTGACCACCGGTAGACTGACGAGGGTCGGGTCGGGAGTGGCTTCATTCATCCGGAGGTCAGAGCTTCCGAACGGAATTGGGAAGCTCATGTCGGTAAGGCACTATCCACACTCATTCTGAGAGAGAACTGTCGTTAAAGCTGCCAATAGAGAAGCAGCTGCCATATTTGAATCATCCGGTCACAGCCACCAATTTAGAGCTGCGGGCGGCGGTCACGGGTCACGTGGAAAAAGTAAGAGTGTCAATGAAAATGTGGAACGGGATGAAATATTAAGATGACAAGCATGACGCTTTCGATGCATTAAATGTTTTCAAGAGAAAGAGTGTAGCTGCCTCGGGGCATAAATTATTTCTGATTGGGACTACCAGTGTGTTCAGAGGCTTTTGGTATCACTAATTTATTTTCCACCTCATTTTGGCACTTTATTTGTTCTTGTCGCTTACATGTAACTAGATTATCTGCTTGCAAAGTTTTAATCAGCTCCACGTCAAGCATCCTTGCTTGTCCGTACCTAAAAACTTTTTGCTGATCATTAATGAAAAACAGCCGTACTGTACATTTCACAAGATATTTTGATAACAGTTTTCTTACGAAGTTCGCATCTAATTCTGTCTCAGACTCAAGGCACAAATATATACCTAACCAATCCAAACCAAAGGATCCGTCTTTGATTTAGCTTTTAGCTAAAGACTAGCACAGAGTTAGCAGAAGCTCTTTCGTCGCACTTGACTAGCAAGCTGCCGTTTCATGATGACCATCAAATATCGGCGCAAGTGCCATTGCCGCCTTGATTCGAACCTCTTCCAACTCCAGCTTCTAATGACAAAAATCGGCATTACGACCCTGACTGACTCTGACTCCGGTCCTGACCCGTTTCTAACTCTGACTCCGACTCCCACTCCGACAATCTCCTCCATAACTGAACTGCCAGTGGCCAGCAATCAGTCAACTGGCTATAACCGACTCCGACTCTCGGCTCTTCGACTGAACGGTATGGACCGTAGCCAGACATCTGACTCTGACCGACTCAGACTCTCGGTGCTATAGCCAGGCGGACCGTAATCAGGCCTCCGAATCTGACTGACTGCATATGACTGAACTGTAATCCGTAATCAGGCCTCTGACTCTAACCGACTCTATATATCGGATTGGACCCTAATCAGACCTCTGACTCTAACCGACTCTGTATGACTGATCGGACCGTAATCAGGCCTCCAGCAGTGCCGTCGATGAGCCGACCCTATATGCAGATCACCTGACTGCACCGGCCGCCGCTGCAGGCCGGCTAGATTGATTCTCGAATGGCTCGAACTTTGTCCAACTTTCTCAATAACGTCCGATCAATACTAGGTGGCGAGCGGCGGCGGCAGCGGCAGCGGACACGGGGCGAGCTCAGGCTGGGACAGAGACAGTAGCTAGGAGTCAGGGAGAACTGCTCAGGGAGAAGCTGATGCCACTTGTCAATAGGCATTGGAAGTGGGTTATTTGAGGAGCAGCTGTGGTAAAGAAGCCATTTTCGTGATAGTGTCTCTAACGGAGCTTTATGGAGGTTCAATTAAGTTTTCAGCTGTGAATAAGGATCAATTTCTTTGTTGGACGTCCAATAAAACACATTTTGAAATTGAAATTGATTATTTGACATGAAAACCGCTTAAACTGGAAGGGGAATGCGGTGTGGTGTAGTGCGCAACAGCCTGGGGAGGAAAGTGTGATCGAATATGACCATGGGTTGATTCTCATTTCTGTGGATGGATGCATGAGGTTAAGTTCCATAATCCATGTTTCCCCAAAATTGATATCAATACTATCACCCAGCCTAGATGGGGACATAACTGAGATTCTAGGCTATGGAGATGTGATTAGCAAATATTAGTCTGTAGCGTCACTCTGATAAGGACAGGATTGGCGGCAGCAAGTAATAACTTCTGCTTCCTTTTGAGCCATAGCTGGATGGGGCCGTTTCACCACTGATTTCTGAGTGACCTGCAAACTCCACTCTTCCTGTCCAATGCCCACACCACACACTTCACACACAAGCGACAAGCAGCTTCGCCAAGCGCGGCCGGCGAGGCGGCATGATGCCTGCGAGTTATACTATCCCGCACCACACATCGGCATGCGGCACAGCCTACATGGAGGACGAATGCTATGGGCCAGAAAAATGCCCGCGTGCTGCTTAGAAAACGCCTATTTTCGCTGAATCTTCGATTTGTATGGTGTTTTCACTTAGATTCCTGATGACAAATCAGTCCTAAATGTTTCTAGAAAAATGAAGGTCCTGTTGTTGAGTCTTTCTCCGTTTCATTGATGATCAAAGCCAAGCAATGTGTGGACTGAAATAACCTAACTTTTCAGCAGAAATGTATCGAATATATCGATGTGGGCAAATGCCGGTAATCGCCGGTCACCACGCCTCCTGTGCGGAAGTTGCGCCATGAGTGCTATGTGATTAGATAATTGAGCGATTGAACAGTTCAATATTCATGAAAAATGATGCAGAGGCCAGTTTTTTCAACAGAAAAAATAGCCGCCTGCTGAATTTTTTGCCTAAAGACTGCTTCACATATGAACCGTAAACGGTAAAGCCCTATCCGCTTACGTGCCCAGCACGTTTACGCTCCGTATGTGAAGCGATCTTTAGGCGAAAAATTCCGGCAGGCGGTTCTTTTTCTGTTGGTAAAACTGGCCTCAGATCACATGTTAGAAATATGATGAATGCTGTTAAATTATGCATCTTTCCGGGCGTTGCTACTTGATGAGCCTAGATAAGTGATTTTGGACGCTGCGGGGCAAGCGTGCTCCTCAAAAACTGCCTCCGAATTGTAAACTTCTCTGAGTTTGCTTTTTGTCGCTGCTGTGCAATTTCAAGCAAACGTTTTCCCTTATAAAAATTCAGCCTTTTTTCGTTACAAGGAGAGCGACATATGTAGGTAAATTAAGCTTCAGGTAGTAAGCTAAACACCCCAAAACGATCCCATCAAACTGTCAGTGACACTGCTTATTCACAACAGTCAACGCTTCGAACGATGATTTTGAACGACTAAAGTGGATCATAAATGCGCAATAAAAGTTGGGAAGTTATTCTTACGATAACGTTATGCAGATTTTACATCTTGCATATTTGGTTGGTGTGCCCTAAAATACAGTTTTAACTTCAGTTTACCTCAAGCATACTATATGTAAAATTTCAGAATACCTACACCGGCTACATTATGTAATTTGCATTTCATATCCACTATTTCTGACATGTTCACGATGACGTAGCAAAACATCTGTCAAACTTTGTTCGGCCGACGGCAGTTCAGGCGATACACGGTAGCGCCACCGTACCGAATAGGCCTCGCTTCGTATCGCTTCGCTCTGCATGTATAATGCAAAACTGCGGCGCTCCCAGCAACGGCCTCGGCGCTGCGCCGCCTCCAACTTTGAGTCGGCGGCCCCCGGCAGCCCCGCGGCGGCGGCGGCGGCGGCTGCCGGCTAACTTTAGCCGACGGGTGGTGTTTTGATGGAACGCTCTGGCCGCAGACCAGCCCTCGGTCACGCCACTGCACTGCCGGTCGAAGGCTTTCAGCGGAACGGAGGAATATGGCCGCTAGGCGCTAGCGCTGTTCGACCTACGAGGGGGTCAGAGGCTGCAAAGGCTTGTGCCTAGCTGTCGGGTGACACACATGTACTCGATATGATAACTAATATTCACAAGTGAATGAAAGGAGGAGGACTTGTTTAGGAAACTGTGAGCTTATGTGTGCAAAATGCTTATGACAAGGACCTATGTCGACTATAGACGCTTTGATACACTTCGCCAATCCTTATATGAGCAATTTAAACTTAATGTCATTAAACAGCGGATGAAGCCTTTTCCTGACAGGTTTCCAACTTTGGAGGGCTTATCATCTCGACCAAGTGTATTTCATCAGGCCGCCTTTGCCGCGTCGGGGAAGGACAGGTAAAGCCTCGAATCAATCCCGGTCGCTGCGGAGCCCGGAGGCCTCCTATCGACCCACCTTTGGACAGGGGGCTGCCGGCGGCCGACGGAGAACGCTGATTGGCCGCCGAGCTCGGGCTGGCCGCTCCGCCATTGGCCGGCGCGTCGGTGGGCGTGGCCGGCGAGTCGGCCGGCGCGTGGGCCGGGGAGTGCGCCGGGGAGCCAGCGGCGGCGGTGGGCGGCCCGGCCGGCGACGGCGGACCGCCGCCCCCCGCCTCCGCCCGTCCCCGGTCAGCCTCGGAGGTCGGCGGCGGCGGCGGAGCGACCGGCGGTGGCGGCGGCGGCGGCGGCGGCTCCTCCTGACGGGGCCGCGGCCGGTCGCGCACCAACCGCTCACAATGACGCGCCATGGACTGGATGGAGGCGCACTCTGTCTCAATCTTGAGCAGATCGTCCAACGGGTTGTAGAGGAGTCCGGCCGTCGGCTCGCGTCTCTCTCCGGCCGGCTCCGGCTCCGGTTCCGGCTCCGGGGGCGGCTCGGCGCCATCGGCCACAGGGCTGACCACGCGCACCACGTCATCGCCCCCGGACCGGGCCTCCAGTACCGTCAGCGTGCGCGGCTCGGCACGGTGCTCGGTCCACCCCTCTTGCCTCAGCTCCAGATCCTGTCTCATCTCTTGTCTCAGCTCTTGTCTCAGTTCTTGATTCGAGTCTGATCCCCGGTCATGACTACTCTCATTTTTTGATGCTCTAAACACAAAGGAGGATTGCTGTTCGGACTGCTCCTTCGTGCCATCAACAGAGCTCGTCTGTTCTGAACTAGACTGCAGTTCAAGCTCTTGACTGAGTCTCCTACCAGTTATCAACTCTTTTGGTCCCTTATTTGGCTCCATCTCCGTCTCTGCCGTTGATGCCATCCTCTCCTCTCTATTCGAGCGCTGTTCTTGCTTCATTTCCACCCTCGTCTCCTGCACCGACTCCTGTCTGCCGTCTCTGCCAGCTCCGGCAGCTCTGGAGGAGTTGTCAGCTCGCTGACGTCGCCGCTTCTTGGGGGCCGGATCCGACTCTTCTGAACGCAGTCGCTTCAGATGTCGGCTCTCGGCACGGTTCGTCATGGTGAAGGTCCTGTAACACAGGATGAAGAGCTGTCAGACTTAGCTGGGTGGTGGGCTACAGAGAAAGGGACCAGACTCGGGGGAAGAAGAGCAATCTATTCCCACTCTCAGTTGTGCTTGAAGCGGTGTTATGGCGATGACATACCTATGTATGCGGAACATGAAAAGCGCAAAAGCGTGTGCGATGTGGTTATGAAGGAGGTAAACATTTGCATGGCTGAACTGGGATCATCTACTTCAGTACTGTAACTCCGTGTTAAACGGTAAACAAGGTTTCAAGCAATGAATGTGCGAAGTTATCAACTAGGGTTGTCGTTGCGTGATCTTAAGACTTAAGTCAAGGCTAAACCTGGCCGTGACGACAGCTTGTTGAGGAAGTCACCGGCACCTCACTGGTCGTGAACTTTGAAGGCAATCAAACTTCGGCTAGCTAGGCGAAGAACAAAGTAACTTATGTAGTTGTGCAAGTTTGTGTGTGACGCTGGAACCTTGAAGTTCAAGGACCAATGCTTGTAAAAATCAGCATTTGACGCCTGTTTCTGACTTTTGGTGATGCTTGTCGATGTAACAAGAAGACTCCTTCTCCATGCGCGGTTATCTATGACTAGGAGGAAACGATTCAAGACAACTTATGTCCCCAACTTCGCCTTAACCTTGACCTGGAGCAGGGCATCGTGGTTCGAAGCGCCGCATCGGGCCAACTCAGAAACAATCGGAAAAAGTTTGTCAACTTTGCCGTGACCTTGATTCATCGGGATCAGACTTTGCAAATGGGGAAACCCAGATGGCAGATGTTCACCCATAACGCGAAGATAAAGGTTAACCTGCATTCAGAGACATACGGGAATCGCCAACACTTCATTGGAGTCGAGTAACGTATCTATCATCCAAAAAATGCAGTGGAGACCAACTTCAATGGAAATTAACCTTAACATTTATTTTTTTGGAAGACAGTTGCAATTAGTTGGATTCAATTTGCACTGCGCACTTTGCACTTCGAACCACAGATAAGGAATCGATCACGTTTATCACAATCGCCTTCTCTTCTCTATGAAGCATGATATGTCAAATATGGATGTGAGGGAGGCCTACTCGCATTGAGCAATTGTGCTCGGCGACGGCACGTTGACAATATACACTATGTATACAGCACACATTTTAATTTTGCTCATGACTTTTGGTGACTCGCGTCAAAAGCACTGCCGTATAGCACGGGACTGGACCGCCGTTAGAGTCTAGAGGCCGTTTTTAAACCATTCCTCTCGGCTGCCGGAAACAGCAGTCCCAACACAACCCCAACAAGGACAAGGAAAAATGACAAATGGCGTGAACGTGGAATCCACAGCTAGGTATGAAGTGTCTTGCATGTCTGGACAGATCATACTGTGGAGTATAGCCTTGCTGTGGATGAAGACCCAGAAGAGCAACAACAGCAGAAAAATGAGCCAGGATATTTTGTTCTAATCAAACAGAGCGCATCCAGTTATGAGTTGGTGCCACTTTTACGGAGCCACTGCCACACCGTTAGCAGCAGCACTCACAACTCATAACGGACACTCCGTCACATGAAGTGGATCTCAAAGGACATAAACCAACATTGTTTTTTTTTTCTGATCTACATAGGGCTGTGTAACGCTAGTTTAGATTTTTCTTTTTCAGATTTTGGACCCGTCACCTGAAACATCATAAACGTTGTGAAACGTCACAATTCACATGAAATGAAACGCATTGTTTTTGTTCAGGCATATGTAGACCTCTAAATGCCTCTCTATACCTACCTAGCTCAGTAACCTATACAGAGGTCTATGGTTCAAAATTCATATCCAGTATCATTTTACAAACCTTTCCCTTGAAACAAAGACCCAGAGGCCAGAGCCAACAAACCGGGGGCGCCAACAGCGCTGTCTGCCGCTACAACTTCGCCCTTCCGCCCATCCACGGGTCCCGCCGCGGCATCCGGGGGGTCGCGGCGACCTCAGAGCCGGATTTTGAACAGGAAGCGGGCCGCGCCGGCCCAGTTTTAACCATTATCCGGGCGCCGGGCCGGCCAGCCGACCGGTCGGCCCGCCGGCAAAGTTGGCCGGCGCCGTCCGCGCGCGGTCGAACGTATGTCACGGCTCGGCGGACTGCAGCGGGCGGCCGGCGGCGCCGGGCCGTGCGTTCCCGGTACTGCCACCCGACCCGTGCCGTCCTGCACGTGGCAGCGCAGTGCCGTGTGTGTCACAGACACCCTACTCTGACTTCAGGGAAAGGCGTCAGGCGACATGAACAAAAGTTTGGCAAAGAATAAAGTGTTGCGACGCTTTAAGTAAAATGCTATTTTCAGGCGACTGTCCAACTGAAAGTGATTCGCGCATAGCTTTGAACGAATTTGCGTTCAAAGATGTGACGTTTTTGAAAATAACGAAGTTAAGATCGCTGTAGTAAGAGGGCCTTGCGATGCCGATAGCTATACGCGGCAGGACACCACTGGCGGATCCAAGGGGGGGGGGGCATTAGGGGCATATGCCCCCCCCCGACAGGAGCCTGGGGGAGGGCATTCAGTACAAGTATGCCCCCCCCGTTCAGACTTACACTTCTAACGCCTATAACGAGGAACTAAATAAAAATGGATTAGAAAGCCTTCCTGGTAACTACTTTTGTGATCAGAGTCGTTTTAGTAACCTCAATTTAGTTGTCATTGCTTTCTTTTGTCTAAAAATATGTTCCTTCTTAGTTCTTACCCCAGGGGACTAATGCCGCTCCAACCCTTTTGACCGTATTGTCTAACGATGGCACTCATATTGCGCAAACCAGGAATCGGCCGCCGCCTATGCTTGGGAATACGGACGGTTATAATATGATTTACCTGTATGTCCGCAGCCAGTGCAGCGTAACCGGGGGGGGGGGGGGGCACAAGGGGCGCGTGCCGCCTCAGTAGATGCATGGTGCCCTATGGGCCCGAGAGGCCCTGAAGTGCCAATTGGCCGCTCAGGGTCCAAGCGTGCCTTATTTCGACTGAGATAAAACCCGCAGGACTCGTGAGAGCACCTCACGGAGTCACGGGCTCCTGAGTCGCCACACATCGCACATCTCCATAAGGGCCCCACTCCGGCTTCTGAGGGCCCTGTGCTGGCCTCTGAGTGACCTTGCTGACCTATTAAGCGTCAGCTCTAATTAGGGTCCTGGCCCATACCCGCATGGAACGGCTCCACACCAGTGTCTCTGAGGGCCCATAACGGCACATGTGAGGGTCTCACACCGGCGCCTTTGAGGGCCCAACACCGCCAATCTGAGGGACTAACACCAATGTTTCTTAACCCTCGCCCGTAAACGGCGATCTGCCACCTTCGCCCATGTAGGGGGGGGGGGTTGGTGCGACCCCCCCCCCCTTGGCGTTTGAAAACGGAGCGTTGTAGAGCTTAGCGGAAAAGACCAACGGATTGCTCTCGCCGAGATCTCGCGATTGGTGGTATATTTTTTGGTCCTAGGTCAACGTTTGACCTACTTTTGACCGGTCAAAGGTCAAATTTTTCGGAAAAATAGACTTTTTTAACTTTCCGCGGCGATTGCGGCCAAACGGTGGAAGATATCGACTTGAAACCTTCACTATCGTGTTCCTTGATCAATTCTCTATCGTTTGGTATGTATTTCGTTTCCCTAGCTCTAAAAATGGCGCGTTGGGAGCGCCGGAAGTCGGCAAGGTCACAGTCGGCGGCAGAAATTCGAAAAATCAAAATTTAAATTTTTGAAATCTGATTGCATTTTTGGATTCGGGAGGTCCATTTGCTCCCTATAAAAGCTAATATTGCTGCATATTCCCATTGAGGTGACAAGAATTAGCAAAATAGTGGTTCGGGCGCTTTTCAAAAATAGTACCGGACGCTGTTCCTCTTGTGACGTCATAGCTCCGTGACCTGACCTAACCCGGTCAAGTTTCTTATACCATATGATAGCCAATACTTGCCCCAACATGCATGGGAAGTTTCATCATGATCCATCAACCGATGTCCGTACTACCGGCAGGAAACCTCGGGCGTTGGCACTCAGTTTGTGAAAATCCGGCCGGAGGCTGTTCCCTTTGTGACGTCATAACTCCGTGACCTGACATGACCCGGTCAATTTTTTTTTATCAAAAGATGCGCAAGGTTTGCCCCATAAGGTACCCAAAATTTGGCGGCGCTGCGCGCCGCCGTTTTTGCACTATTTCCGAAAAGCCCCAGGGGGGGGGGGGGGTTGCACCAACCCCCCCCTACATGGGCGAGGGTTAAGACCCTACATCGGCGTTGGCTCTGAGGGCCCCACAGTGGCGCCTCTGAAGGTCTTACACGAGCGCATCTGACGGCTACCTACCTGCAACTCTGTGGGCCCCACACTGGTGACTCTGAGGGCTCCCAGTGACGCCTGAGAGTACCACGCCGGTCTCCAGGATACCACAGGGCTCCTGAAGGCCTCTGCTGGCCCTTGCTGGTCTCTTGAAGACTCCTTGCCCCCATGCATGTGTCTCTGAGGAGTGAGGACCCCCACAACGATGCCTTTGAAAGTCTTCACCGGCGACTGTGAGGGCACCACACAGACACGTCTGAGGGCCCTACACTGCCACCTCTGAGACACCAGTGTCTCCTGAGGCCCAACATCGGCGACTCTGAGGGTCCCACACCGGCGCCTCTGGGGCCCCACACCGGTGCCTCTGGCAGCCAGCCACCGGTAACTCTGTAGGTCCTACACCGGTGACTCTGAGGGCCCCACCGGCGTCTGAGAGTACCATGCCGATCTCTAAGGACTCCACAGGGCTCCTGAAGATACTGCCGGCCCTCACTTGCCAGCCTGTAAAGGCCCATTGTTGGCATTATACGGCCCGTTACCGGCCTCTGAGGGCCCTTTGTCGGTCTCTGAGAAGCCCTACTGGGTTATTAAGCATTCGCATTTCGCACCAACAACTCCAAGGGCCCCACACACAGCCATCTGTGAATGGTGTGGGATTAGCGCCACACCAGTGTCTGAAAGATCACCACAACGGCGTCCATGTGAGGGCCTCACACCAGCACCTAAAGGGCCCACACCGGCTCCTGTGTGGTTCCTGCACCGGTGCCTCTGAGGGCCCCACACCACTGCCTCTGAGGAACCCACACCGATACCTTTGATGGTCCCACGCCAGTACCTCTTAGGGTCCCACACCGGCGGCCCTGGGTCGGCTCTATACACCAGTCATTCTGAGGGCCCACCGGCCCCACCAATATTCGTCGATTTCTGGCGCTGCCGGGGTATTTGTCCCAAAAGCCTCCTCCTCCTGGATCGCCAATGGGGTCAGGTGTCTTACCATTTCGTTTTTTTTAAGAAAAAAAAAAAACTCGTGGCAGGGCTATGACGAAAAATAAGTGGCCTAAATTCGATGAGAAAACATGATTTGGGGGTACCCTAGGTTTGGCTCCGTGACCTGGTATGCCCCCGCGCTGAAACCCTGGATCCGCCAGTGCAGGACACCAACTAATGATGTTAAAACCGATAAGTAAATAGATTCCCAGGCCATTGCCAAGCAAAAGCAGATGTCTCGCTGCAACGTGCTGGATTTAATGATCGCTTAATAACTATAGGTATGTCTGCAATTAGTCCCAGCAAAACTATTTACAATGAGACTGGTCAGCCGTCTGCTGTATATAAGTATTGAGGGAATCGTTTTTGCACACCAGTGGCACATACATCCCGTAGTGAACATTTCTTTATTCCGTCTAAGTTTTGAGCATGTAAAACCAAATGCTTAACCCGCGCCGTGCTGGGGGGGCGTTTTTACGCCCCCCCTCAGGTTTTTCGCGAATATCTCAAAAACGGCGGCGCGCAGCGCCGCCGTTTTTGGTACACGTGTTCCTACATCATTTCCACACATGTTGTGAAAATTTCAGACCTAGGCCGTTCAAGGTCAGGTCACCAGGTCACGTCAAGTGACCTTACCTCAGAAAAAGTTCAAAGGCTCGCTATAGCTACACCGACTGAACGATCACTTTGAAACTTTCAGCGATTGATATGAGTAACAGTATGTATAAAATGTATATCTCGGATTTTTGATATCTGTGACCTAAGGTCAGGTCAATTTTGCGACCTCTCCATTATAAGTCAATGGGAGAAAATTGAAATGCGCCTCTTTTGGACGAATATCGTTCAAAACGCTCTCAAACATCGGTTCATAGGTAAACATGACACACTGAATAGGAAAAATGCACCTGTGACCCCTCTGTGTGCCCCTGAGGTCATCTCAGGTCATGAACGGTCGCCAGCAGTTTTTTGGCTATAACTTTTGATAGAGACGTGCTAGAGCGGTGAAAACACGTCAGATGTGTTCAGCTCGACGATACGGATCGACTGATATGCAACATGACCCTTTTCGGTCAGGTCATGACCTTGACCTGAGGTCAAATTTTCAAAATGACCTTTCAAGGTCAACAAATAGTTCATTCGACGCGTCTCGACGAGAGGAACACGATGCTGGCAAAAGTAATGTCATGGCGCTTATGAGTCAAAAGTTATTGACGAAAAACGTTTTTCGTAAAAACGGCTATTTTTGGAGTTTTTGCCCTCTGGAGGCTAAACCGTTGACCTGAGATCAAATCTGAGAACATTACTCAGAAAGGTCTGTAAAAGGGCTATCGAATGCGCTTTTCCGCGGCGCTGTAGCTCTATCGGTTCCCGAGATAGCCGTTGGCAGTTTCCAAAATGTTGAAATAGTCAACATTTTACCTTTGGTGACCTCTGGTGACCTGACCTTTGACCTGACCCAAAAAATGACCGAAGTGTTTTCGTCCTTATTTTTGACGCTCTTTCGATTGCCGCTTACCGCGTGTCGCTACGTGGCCCAGGAGCCGAGTTAGACGGGGGGGGCGTGAAAACGCCCCCCCCCCCCAGCACTCGGCGGAAAGTTCAGGCCACCAGCACGGCGCGGGTTAATCGAGAGAAAACTTTCGCTCAGTTCTGATTTTGGAAGACAGCATTACGGTCGGATGAATATGACAATGACAGGTATGATCAAGATCATATATTACTTCGATAAATATTTCCCCAGTGCTTCTATGGTATCCTTGAACTCATGTCTTGATTTTGTGCCAAACTGTTTATGAAATGTGAGCACAGCTCATGAAATGTGCTGATACAGATCTCCAGATTACATATAATGTGCTGATCTTGACCGATCTCTTTGGGCGCTCGGTACTGTTTTCTAAAAATAAAATGCGTGCCCTCGGCTACAGCTTTCCTTGAGCCAGCCTTACATAAGTGCACAGGAGCCGAAACGGCGCAAAAGCCCTCTGCGCTGGATGTGTAACATCCATCCAGCAACATTGCTACAAACACCGCAACTTCTGCCTGAACTCTGGCCATTGTCATAGCCACTAAAGGTCATGGCTGGCTGCGAAAGTTCCTGCGTTGGGATCCCCTGACCTGTTGCTAAAGCCTGGAAGCGGCCGCTTCCCGCCTCCTAGTTTGTGCAGTTATTCCCGCACAAGTCATTCTCATTACTTCCTGTTGCGTATCACTTCAAGGGGTTAGCTCTTCCGTGGTGAAGTCGCTTCAACCAACAGTCATTAGCTCTTTATTGAGCCGTACCCTACACTGTTGGTCTGGAATGCCATGGTTTTATTTAATGAAGCACCATCTGTGCATTCTGCAAGAAATAATATAAGTGGTAATGTAATGGTATAGGCATTCTACAACTGTGATATGCCTTATAAAGTTAAGGATCGCCTTCTTTGGATGCCTGAACGCATCGTGCCCTCTCAATGAGCAAGTATCCAATTATGATCCTATATGCTGAAGTAGTTTCGCAAACGCTAACCCCTCAAACAATTGTCACTCCCTGCAGCACAACCCCTGTCACTCCCTGTTTATGATCCTCTCACCTTAAAATCCAATGTCAGTAGTCCTGCTTATAAGCGCTCATCTAACAACACGTAAAAGAACAATAGATAATGCCAGTTTGAAGGGTGAGTTAATGGTCAGAGCAAAGTTACAAGTCAGAAAATATTGTTATTGGTCAGTTGGTATTGGGCATATAGCCACTGCTCTCCTCTTCTAGATGCTAAAATATCAGTCGGCACCAGATGTAGGTATGTAAATTCTGGATATCGTTACGATTATGCCTATAGAGTTTTATGAAAACTCAAGAAGCTTTTTCAAACATAATTAAAGGTATACCAATTGATTTTTTTTGTATGTGAAACAATATCTGAAAGACATCCTAAGCCGTTTTATAGGTTAAACCAGCCACAAAACGCCCAGCATCAATTGTTAGTCGGTGCATAGCATCCCATACTTATTTGTTCGATAAAACTGTTTGTGTGCGTGTGTCGTTTTATCACTTTTAACCCAGCCCCACCAAACAGCCATTCCCTGAAACACCACAATCTCCCATTCAGATAGTATTGACGCGACGTCCCGCGTCTCTGTCGCCGCCGGCCACCTGTGGCTCCCCTCTCCTTCCCTCGCCCTCCTCCCCTGCGGCGTTTGTTCCCCCGCTCCAGCCCCATCAGATCGGAGGGGAGGCGCGGCGCCGCTGCGCGACAGTGAGGAGGGACGAACCTCTGGTACCGGAGGTTTACAGCAGATGTCATACCAGTGCTGATTGGGACGGCAGAAACAGCGCAGCTAATCTGGGGCGTGACCCAGAGACCCAGAAACCACCGGCCACCGACGGCGCTGCCATCTAGTGACGGAAAGGGGAAACGTGTGCCATTCGCGGCGCTTGGGGAGTGCTGAGGTTATATGAAATGTTGGGTGGCGCCACGGGCCCCGTTTCACGGCACGACGCCACAGTGCGCTACGCTACGCTATGGTATTGGTGCGGCATTTGCGACAAATTCGCCTCAACGCTCCAGCGCTACGGGCGTCCGAGGTTGTTGATGTTTCCATGGAAACTAATACACCGATACGCGTAGCGTGCTGTAGCGTCGTGCCGTGAAACAGGGCGCATGGTATCTGAAAGAACGTTGTAGTGAATTAAAAATAACTAGTAAAGTGCTAAAATGAAATGACAACAAGGAAGCTCAATTAGCAACTCATCGGTAGCAGCCCAGCGAAGCAACGCTGCAAAGGCAATGTCAAATGATCATTGATCAGCCTATTGACAACACATTGAATGCCCGAATCAATTACAGTTTGCACGGAGCATGCAAGTTCGTAGACAATGAACTTCATCACTGCGAGCCATTACGCCTGAATGGTGAGTCTGTTGTCTTTTCAATGTTCAGCTCGTACCAAAATTTAAAATCATGAATAGCTAATAGCCTATGAAAAGTAATGCTCAAAAGATGTGTAGGTATCTGCATGCAGCCCGTTCTATCAGTATCAGATGTTATGGAATCGGGATGCTTTGAGCACTTCGAACATCAGTCAGCCGCTGTTACAGCTCGTAACAAGTACTTAAAGCGTGTTGTTACATAATATGCAATATACTTCTGAATGGCATTTCACTTGGGGAAGTGAACATAGAGATCTTATACAAATATATATTATGGAGGCATAAAAGATCTCTATGGAAGTGAATCTATGCGGCTCCAAAACACGGTATATGTCTAGGATGCTAACCTCACATTGCTATGCATTGCTTTAACAACTGAAATACGATTTCATCATTTACCTAGGCTTTGCACGCCGATCTAAAGCCAGTTTCAGAAATAAAGAAAAGAGAGAGAGAGAGAGAGAGAGAGAGAGAGAGAGAGAGGGGAGACAGAGAGGGAGAGACAGGGAGAGAGAGAGAGAGAGAGAGAGAGAGAGAGAGAGAGAGAGAGAGAGAGAGAGAAAGAGAGAGAGAGAGAGCGAGAGAGAGAGAGAGAGAGAGAGAGAGAGAGAGAGAGAGAGAGAGAGAGAGAGGAGAGAGAGAGAGAGAGAGAGAGAGAGAGAGAGAGAGAGAGAGAGAGAGAGAGAGAGAGAGAGAGAGAGAGAGAGAGAGAGAGAGAGAGAGAGACGCCGCGTCTCAAAGCATGCAGTCTACACAGTCACGCGCATTTTTTTTTTTTTTACTGAGCTGTGACGAGACACCCTTTCAGTCATCATTCCGCAGTGTGGGTCGTATCGTGGCGGTGATAAAGGGCTTATTTTCAATTGTGGAGCACATGCGCGTCTGAAATGTCACCACCGCATCATTGGCTGCGATCGTCTTCGCGCCTCGATCGCCGCCAATACCGATCGAAGCCGATATGCAGCGAGATCGGGGTCGCCTCTGTCTCATTACAGACTGGCCATTTTGGCGTCAAGGGCTCTTTTGAAGAGCAATTTTCGCCGCCTCTTCAGAACTCCTTCGAATTCAAAGGACCCGGCGATGGCTTTTACGCGTTTCCTATCGGATGCAAATGCGGCATCGGGGCCGCTCTAAAAATATTAATATTCCCCGACCCTTTCATTATGGCATCTCCTGTTCGTGTCGAACGTTTTACTATCTTCCCTAATCCGATCCCCTCTTCTCAATATGCAAATCGTCGCGCCCGATACACCGCCCCGGTCATAATGGCACTTTTACATCGGAACCATATTAGCATCGGCTCCGGCCGGGTCCGCGGGCCGCCTCCACGCTCCGCCGGAGATGGCGACGTCGGCGATACGGCACCCCGGGGACCCCCGGCTGCATTCTAAAGAGGCTAGTTAACAGAATCACATTATATGTGTTAAAAGCAAAGGGTGATTAACATAAAAATACGGTCCGTTCGCCGACTCTGATTAGAGTTTACTTGGCCTGGCGCGGCGCGGCTCCGATAAGTCGCCTCCGTCGTCGTCGACGTTGGGTTCTGTCGCGGCCGACGTTGGACTCCGTCGCTCCCGACGCGTCGTCTGCCGTCGTGAGTGACGACCGCGAGGTAATCAGGGGCCGAGCGACGGCCGAACCGGAGCTGAACGGACGCTGTTCGCCCCATCGGGCACTGGTCCGGGCAGGAGTGAAACAAAGGAGTGTGCTGTAGTGCACTGCTGAGCAGTTTTCGATTGAGTTTTGTCGCTGTCACCAGTATCACGCGTACTGATAGCATCGCGCACATGGTGGGCGAATACTCTGTAATTATGGATTGAAATCGTGCCAAGCAAGGAATCTTTTTGTTTTCAGTTGTTAGCCTCTTAGCTTGGCCTTTCTAGGAAAAAAGGAAGGTTTTTGCAGTTTCAATTGATAGACAATCTACACAGAACTCTCAATAAATCAATATGAATTCTTTCAACTATTGTTACGCAAATGCGCACATCGCCTGCCGAAATGCAAACACTGCCCGGCCGTGATGTTACGTCATCGCCGCGCCTAATATTCTCAGCGGTGGTCGTAATTAGTCGGTCCCGGCACCGGATGGTACCCGACCGGCACCCCGCCGGCGCGGCAATGAGAAAAGTTGTCGGCGCGTTCATCGCTGCTGCCACAACCCACGGGGCGCCTACCGCCGGTATTTGCATGTTCATTTGGAGCAATACTGGACAGCCGCCTGCGGTGCTCGCAGGAGGTTCCGGGTTTGGTTAGGGTACCCCCTCCGGGGGCTCGCGGTTCGTGTCCGCTTAGGGGTTCAGGAGATCCAATATTGAATTCCTTGGTCAAGTGTGGAACCATATCAAGTGTTGTGTGCGGAGTTGTGGCCAATATGATGACTTGGTAACTATGAATGCGGCGACCCTGTTGGCATGAAACACATTGTTACCTCACAGTAAAACATAACATCGAAAAGAGATATAGTTAGTGAGTCTCAAATAAATTATGTGTCAGCCCTCTAAGTCTATGACAATCAGGTAAAGGCACGCTGGAAGAGACGCGGTAGTCAAAATTTAATGTCTGTCACTGGGCGAACATAACAAAGCCTTTCCTAATTCCTATTCCGTCCTGTATATATTTATTTCGCCGCCATTGTTTTCCCTTCAGGGACCGAGCGAGCGGCACTTTCAGAAGAGGCGCTCAGCCTCCTGCCTTGTTTATTTTTTCCCAGCCCACGTAGTTTTCCCAGCTCATGAATATTAAAAACCGGAGAAATCGCGTCCTAATGCTCGCAATTACGGCCGAAGTTGGGCTAATTCGGCCAATTACATTGAATCGTGGCAGATTGGAGGTGAGTCGGCAGTGGTGCCTCTAGCAAAATATCACAGTCCGTACTTTGTGGCGCTCTTGTGTTCACGCCTAGCTCGATACGTTAATAAGGCGGCGCTCTCATTTCAGTCGGGGCACATTAGCCTTGGTCCGATTTTTAGCTCGGCTCCCACACCGCAGCCTCAGAGCGGCCGCGCAGCCGTCATGCTTATGAGGACGAATGTCCGCCTCATAATTACTCACATTAGGTTTATTTGCCGAATCATATGGGTGTGGAGACCTAATGGCTGCTTGAGTATGGCCATTACCGCCGTACAAGGCACAGGGCTGGTTCACAGCGGGAAACGAGCCTGAAAAGGCTGGTGTGAGGGCAGAGACGCACTCGTTTGGAAACAAACGCACAACTTGAATCCACAAGTAGGCTGCAACGCGGTTGAAGAGGTGCGAATCGGCCGCAAAGACAGAATGTTATAGCGCCGCGGGATCGCTGTGTCGAAAGCGGCGATGAGCTTACCATCCGGAGAGGATTAATTTCGATCGCGCCACTGGCTTTGTTACCCGACGAAACACATCTGCCTCATTGAAAGAAATGGAACGAACAATTGGATGTAATTTCGCATACAACCTGAGTTTTATCAAGATCAAAGAACGGGCGAGGCGGTGGTGCGAATTTACATACAGATTGACCGTCGCGGATGGTGATATTTGAACTGCCGGCGGGCAATGCAGCGGCGTCTCCAGATAATTTCGGACTCTGAAATGACAGGGCCTGCGAGTATCAACTGGCCGGCGATTGCTTTAAATCCATTTTGTTCTTATGCATCGAAGTTGCCTAATCCAAACATCCTAGTACGTTGACAAGCGCTGTGGGCAAGTTACCTGGATCGTTCATGTAGCTCGCCAATTAAATTGCTAATGATAAGTAAAATGCGCTTCTTCGAAAGATAAGTAGAGATGAGGGCATAATTACTGGTACAAAGTGCTTAAAGGTAGTGTGCCAGCTTTCCTGGACCGTATGGAGTTAATGGCCCAGATAAGGAGAACCGGATTTTTAGAACTTATCCATACCTTCAAAACTCATGGAAACGTCTTAAATTCTTCAAATTTTGAGTACCCCAGTGCGAAATTCGCCCCGACGGGTTGTCGGTCGTACCTCAACCACATTTCACACCACTATGAACAATAAATGCACACACTGAAATCGCTATTACCGATATGCTCATCCAATCAAGTTTCGATAAACCCGTTCATCAGCATCTCCTGCGGTTTCGAACACGCCTGTTAGGTGGTGCGGTAGACCGCGCCCAAAGCCAGGGCCCCGGTAACGTGAGGTAGCCGAGTCGGGGCAGCGTGCGCTGACCCAAGCCGGGGCCGCGCGTCCTCCCGGTGTCATGTGATAGCCCGGGGCTGCCCGCGGGGATGCGGTAGACCGCGCCCAAAGCTGCGGCCCTGGCTTGGGTCAGCGCACGCTGCCCCGACTCGGCTACCTCACGTTACCGGGGCCCTGGCTTTGGGCGCGGCTTCTGCTCATACTTTGTGGTGCGGTGGTGGTGCGTCGGGCCGCGCGCTCTGACTTCGGCCAAGAAAAATGCGTCAGCTGATCATTGTCATTTCTGCCACTTGCGTGTGGTGAAATGGGGTCATAACTTAAGAGACGGCTTTTTCATATCAAATATTTTACATAAAATCATATTTCAAACCATAAATAATGATCGACAGCCAAATAAAAGAAACAATACCAATACAGGCTTACAGTTTACGGCTCGACATTGTGTTGTCTACGATTAGACAGCTGATAACTCATTCCCGTACGTCGTAACTCTATAATGAGGGCTTTGGTAAAAACTGGATTGCGTCAGCTGGCTGGCCAGCTGGCGACGCACGAAAGGTATTTAATTTTAGATATAAGCGCGGTAGTAGGATGGACATAAATATTTCAAATGGCTTTAAATGAAAAATTGATTGGTAAATATTTATTCTTTTATATCTAGCATTGATATGTAAGAAGCTCTGCTAGCGCCACCATACGGCGCCAGCTGGCAAAAAATCCAGTTAATACCAGAGCCCTATAATGACCTTTGCTTATTGTCACATGTGCGCCGCATTCGCGATTGTTGCCGACGCCTGTTTGCAGGCCAGCCCACTAAAGTTGTCATACATATCGAAAAACCGATAAACTTTTAGGCGAAAAAGGCACTATTCCAGGCCCATTTTTGATTTTTTTGCGATATTAGGTAAAAACAGAAGCTTCTTATCCTAGGAAAAATAAAATGGGAAATCTTTCAAAGGTGGCACACTACCTTTAATAAGCTTAGAACAGATTGCGCAAATGCTGACTATGACCCTTGTGGAAAAGCACATGAATAAATTATTTGATAATTTGGATTTAATTAATGATTTGGACATTTTGGAATTTTACCACTTCACAAAATATCAGCATATAAGGGGTACACGAGTAAATTAATTTAATTTAGTCGATTTTAAATGAAAAGTGAGGAAAATTTCGCCGCAAAGTCGTGCAGAAACATGAACTAAAAATGTTTCAATTAGGCACTTTTGATAAGGCTTACCTGTGAGATATGGGTCGGCCGTGCTCCACTAACAAGCCACCTCCAATTCCGTAACTCAGCCCTCCCGTGCCGTGCCACTGAGTCCTCTCGCCTACTCCACTCTGCTCAGCGGGCACTCTTCTCTCCCGCCTCCCTCTCTCAACTCTGAGAGCCGGCCCCGCACTGACCGCGCGCAGCTCTCAAACCCCTCCCCCTCCCCGCCCACATGAACTTTGACCTCACCGGGTCACCCCTCCCCTCCCCTCCGGCGGGGGGGCGGAGCGTGGCTGTCTTTGCCAGTGGCGTCACTGTTCGAGCGTGACCGCCGAGTTGACCTGCATAAAATCGCTGCCTGCCGGCGGCGACGGTGAGGCGCCGAGCTGAGTTCCGGTTGACGTGCGGCTCGCTGACGCTGAACACGGCACAAAGCCTGGCCTCTGACGTCAGTGTGACGTCATCACCCGTGCTCGGTCACCCGCGAAACGGCACCGGAGGCTGCGCCGAGAGGAGCGGTCCGGTCTCGGCGTCTTGGTGGCATATATAAGCGCGTTTGATTGTAGCACAATACGGATAACTACCGACCTTGTGGACAGTAGCGAAGAAATCCTCTCTCTCTCTCTTCTAAAAAAGAAACCTAGTTACTGCATCAGATAATCATCTTACATCCTCTGCAAAATGCTATCTCTTTTCCAGCCTTTGATCCTTACTACATCGGGAACAACGCTGTTTAGTTTTGTGTCTGCAAGCGCTCTCTTCTCTCTGAGGCACATTTCTTCTCCGTCTAAAAGCATCAGTTTCACCCCCGCTCCGCCCCTGCGACTACCACCACCCTCGCCCGACTCCATCGGCGTTCAGACGTGTGGCGTGATTAGCGTTGTCTCATTTCCTCCAAAAATCTTAATTTTGTTAATTAGCAGCAAAAGGAAAGCAACAAGATTAAGATGGATCGCAGCGGGGCGCTGGCGTCGGTCTGGGGAGGCCTGGGGCGCCGATGGGGAGAAACAGATACGTCATCTGGCAGGACGGGGACATAGTGCGAGATGGTTGTATTAATTACCACCACACCAGCCGGCCGCCGGGGCAGACTCCACGCCTGACTCGCGGCGCTAGAGTCAGTGAGTCAGCGACCGGGCGCCACAGAGTCAGCGAGAGCACCGCGGAGTCAGCGAGAGAGTCGGAGTCAACGGACGGGTGGATACGCTTCTCGGCGCGAGACGAGGTGCAATCAGTTAAACATGCAGATGAAGCGAAACTCGTCATCGGCGCTGGCGTCATTTGCCGCTGCCGTCGATGGCTTCGAGTGCACCCTCGACGCGCGTGTGGCGCGCTTATTTCGCCAGCGTTTAGGCATTTTTATTTAACCCCCGCGTCTAACTGCTGCTCGCATCATTAAAAACTCCGTCCGCTTTATAGAGCCGGAGCAGTGTAAATGACATGTAAAAACGACTATTAGTCCGTAAAAATGTAAATTAGGGGAAAATCTGACGAATCGGCGTTTCGGCAGGACGCACTTCAATGCGGAATTTAGTGACATCCTTTGGGTTAAGTGAAAAGGAAAAAAGTTTGCTGAAAAACGCTCTGATAAATATCGTCAGGTGCTGATTTGCATTTCCTGTTGAACTGGAGCAAATAAACTCCAGCTCGACTCCAAGGCGGGCTAACAACAGCGAGCTCCGAGGCGAACGTCCGAAATCCACCACAACACAGCCGTCAACAATAGAGCGCCGTTTTTCACCTCTCTCGCCCTGGACAGAGGCCCGTCATCCTTTCCCGCAATGCCCTCCGCTCCGTCGACGGCCTCGATGCGTAAACGAACACAATCAGCAAATCAGACCGAGACGCTCGGCGATCGAGCCTCCGCTTCCCACGCCGACACACGGTCGTGTCAACAAAAAGCCGCCCGTCTTTCACCCCAATTTGTCGGCGATCAATCGGACTAAGCCGGCCGATCGGCCGCCGGTTTTTCCACGGGGTCCGCATTGTTCCGCAGGCACGACACACCACCGCGTGACCTGAAAAACACGGTCCGAGGTAAAAAACGGCCGTCAACGGGTTAGCCGCTATCTAGCCCGGATGTGGACAAGACGAACCAATTAGAGCAGCTGAGCGGGCGCAAAACAGGGGCCTGCGGTCCCGCAAGATACCGCCGAACAGGCTGCGGTGCGGTGATCTGCCGGCCTCTGTCAGAGACTGTGGACGGGATGGAAACGGGACTTTGTCTGACTACCATCAAGCGGCAGTCCATTGGTAAACGCCTTGCTTCTCAGGAGATGTCCAGAACCCAGCGCCTATCGGCTGTGGCATACGTCAAATCGCGTTTGCGAAAGACACGCCTCGATGCAGACTAGCATGTCAAAGTTCGATGCATTTCGGGCGTCGGCCAGCCGGCTCGTTCGAAGCGGTCCGTTCGCAGACCGGTTCCTAATGCACGACCAGCTTCAACATCGTCATGGCTACATGTCTGCATCATTGAACAGGCCGGCCCGGCAATCGATTAACAGAGCCAAAGTTTGACGATAGCCGGGGGGCCGGCTGCGTTCGAGCTGAGAATAACAGGAGCCGTTGCGGCTGGTCTGATCATCGCTGTGGCACAGGGCCCGTCCGCGCCGGCCAAACGACGGATGGGGCGCTCACATGCGACTGCATGAACAGGCTATGGTTGCGTCTCATGAAACAGGTAAGTGAAAGCCATTTGGTTTGTTTGATCGAATTAGACGCGTGATTTAATGGTGCGTTCCCAAATGAATAACGGTGCTCATGCCGTTTTACTGCCGGGTGCGAGCGAAATAAAACGAAGAGCTTTTTAATGCAATTATACAAATTATGCTAGGATATCCTGTAAAATTGTGCACTAACACAGTGATGTTAATATATCTTAAAGCAAAGGGAAACTCGAAAATTCTACAAACTAAATAAAAAGTAAAATGTATGTAGTTCTGCTCCTACAAGACAACCAAATGCCGCATCAACAACAATGCTCTTTTTTGACGTTACTACCCGATTTCTGTCTATTTCATCCAGCACAGCTCGTCCCCCGTTCTGCATCCCACGACGCTGGCGCGACCGTCGGCGGGCCGTCGCCGCCGTCTCGGTCAACTGTCGTCGCCTCGCGCGTCGCGTTCGTTGTTGGATCAATTCGCGTGGCGTGGCGCTCCGGCGAGATCGGGCTCCTGTCAGCCACCCTAATCGCGTTCGACAGGTCGCAGTCAAAACAAAGCGACCGGCCGGCCGCCGGGCCGACCGTTTCTGATGGATGTGTTTTCAAATAAAATCTGACACGCCACCGGTGAGACCGTCGTCGGGGACGAGAGGCTGCTGTCGGTCGCGATGCGACGAGACGACGAACTTTGAGAGGGATGACGAATCCAAGGAGAGACAGAGTGAGCCGAATGGGAGCCAGAGTAAGCCAGCCAAGAGCCAAGGAAACGAAATCAGAGTCAAAGATTCCGAATGGAAGTCAAGGTAACCAGATGAAAGTCAATGTGGAAAGCTAGCGAAGGGAAGAAACATTGCGCAGGAGTACGAAAAGAATTCACAAGGAACTACGAGAAGAAATTCAGAAGGAGCTCGTAAGCACGAGCCAGTCATTGAGAGTTGAGACAAATATGTACGAAACTGGACATTTGTACATAAATCAACCACCACTATGTACTGGATCTATCCCAAGCCCCACAGAGCTGGCACAGCTACAGTGGAAAGTTCGGGACCGATATGGCCGACTGGTCGTCCCGGAGCGGCCCAGTATCGATTCATGTAAACCAACTTTAACTACGCTGCCGTTAGCGACGGCCGTCGATTTCGATATTTCTCTATCGGCCCGGGGCGCGCGGGTCTCGTCGTTATCGTTGTTTGTTCGGGCGACGGAGAAAAATTGAATTTAGCCCCAAGAATCGAGTTATGGCCACAATGTGGTGTGATTTGATGATTTCATAACGCGAACGGCACGCCGCAAAAATTAGACTCGTTTGAAAGCCGAGACAGGGAGGGGGCGCGCGGGCGCTGGGCGAGAGGAACGGGCTCAAAAATCACAAAAGCCCGAGTCGAAGTTCTAATCTGACAAGTGAGCTCAACGGCCATTGAATCGGACAACGCCCCCGGGATGATATGAATAGAAATCGTCTGGTGTGAATAATAAGCGATTGCCTTATATAATACACGTATGCTCGCGAAACGATAAACAAAATAAGAGTATGCTTTGTATTGGATTGGTATGAAGCAAAGTGGCCTTAAATGCTTTCTTATTACTCGTATTTCACCATTTATTACCATATAGAAGCATATCTGAAATTTCGGATGGTGGTTCCGATCCACTGGCTACCGTACCAGTAAAAAATTCAATTGATCAATTGTTTTTATCCATTGCTATTATTAGCGGGAAAGTTATTCGGTCAGATCAGATATTCGCTGTTGTGACCCGAAGCGCATCTGTTGTCACTCATCGGCTCCACGCGAACGTCGTTTTTGCCCTGACGCTGGACGTTTTTTCCACTGTCTGTATCGGCGGCGGTGGCGGCGGCGGCGGCGGTGGCGGCGATAGAACCCCCAGGTGCCGACAGTCGTACACCGCTCGGCCTTTGTCGTCGCGCAGCACCCCTGTCCGGCAGGGTCGGCCGCGTGAGCGAGCGCTAATCACATGATTGCGGCGCCACCGCGTCCATCGGCGCTCGGTCGCGCTCCGTCGCCGCCCGACCCCGCTCCCTGCCCTTCTCCGTCCCCTGCCCGGCGGAGAAGCGGTCTTTTTTGTCGTCTCTCCCCTGTCTTCTGAAGGGAGCGTCGCCCGGCCTCCGATACAGCGGCACGTGCCGACTGAACTCTGCTCGGTGAATAGGGGTCGCGGACTGTTGGTGCGGGGGCCACAACTCGACTCCTCAGGTCATGAATATTGGTTACAGGTGTCAGGGTCACATATTTCCGGTGTCCGGTGTTACGCTGGGGTCACGGGGTATGCCTCATGGCTTTGTGATAGCCAAGTTTTGCAAAGCACCACTACGTCGAAAACCTGTGCGCGCGCCGGCCGCGGCTCCATTAGTTTTACGTCGCCCAGATCGGGCCCGGAATATTACGAGCCAAGTTGAGCGAGCCATTATCCGTGCCGGCCGCTCCATTTCATGGCACTGTCATTGCTGGCGCATATATTAGCACCGATACGACAGCCGACCGACAAGTGTGGCAGCCCATTACACGCTCGTAACGACCAAAACCCACTAAGAGCCAAACGGTGCGCTTAGTGTACACTGCTAGGTGGCGCCGGTCAAGTGTGATCAAACAACAGAGCGCAAACATTCGTAATGGACACCGATTGAACCGTTTCCAGCAGCTCAGTGTTCAATGCCCAGCCCCCGTCCCCATTCAAGTCCCCTACGGTTCATATTTTAAAGATCTACCGCTCGCCGCGACCGACCAGCCCTCTACACTTGTCCTGTGGACGAGTCACAAACGCGTGATCACTCGTGCTAAATCACATACCAGCGCCGTCACGTGACTCGTTCCCACAGAGGTAGCCAAAAATCCAGAATGAATATCAAATGAGAGGCCGGCGACTCGACTCGCGCACACGCCAGTCGGTAATGGGATTTTAAGCCGGGCCACGTGCCGATTTAGAGCGGAAGTTTGCACCGGCTGCCCCACCCGTGCACGGTGCAGTGCACACAGCCGGCACTGCCGCTACCCATTGCGTGTCACGCGGCCACTGAGTGTCGTTTTTGCGGACATCAGTTGGATGGGGTTTACACCTGTCTGCCATTGTCGGAAAGTGGCCGCGCCCATCGGTTCGGCCGTTTCGGTCGAAGGCTTTTAGTGCCGGCCAGATGCGGTGGGTCGGTAAGGGTGCAGGGATGGAGGGATGGAAGGGGAGGGAAAGGGTGCATACCACTGATCGGCTCGTTTCTCCAACAGGTTTTGGCTGCTAACTGAAAGTTGGGAACAGTCATCACTCATCAGACAGCTTATTAGAAAATAAATTGAAGCAGGTTAAAGAAAGGCTGAAAATAATATTTGCTTAAGTATTTGCTGATCCAAAATTAATTGATTGGCATGCTGGAAATTTCTTTTTATCAGTGAGTTGACCGATGAAATTTAGGTAATATTCTCGGAAGATTTGTACGAGTATGCTGAACCCCCCACGTAACTGACGTAACAGCACACGCTTCTCGCTTTGTATGAATTGGATGTGAATCGGGAAAAATATTTTTTGCTGTTTTTGTGGATAGAATGAAATGAAGTTGCGTGGTCACAACTTTACCAATAAGCAAAACAGGCGTCTGGACGAAGATCGATGCTTTTATCTCACCCCTACATCTCTCATCAGCAGCTCGCCGTGCAACTCGAACAAGCGAATCACCATCGAAAGTGAGCACAAACCGCGCACCGCTCATCAATAATGAACAGAACTCTGCACGCGTGCTGTGGCCGGCAATGGCCATTTCTCCCTAATTATAGGCACGCGCCGCGCGGGCGGCTGAAATTTAACGGCCGCGCCCGCTCGGCCTGTGATACCGGGCACCTGTCGCTGCTTTTTGCTGTCGCGGCGCGTCCGGCCGCCGCACGGACAACTGAACGGGGGCGAGTGGGCGGCGGCCGGCCAGGCGATCGGGACCAGAGCGCGACGCCCATCGACCTCATCACTTGGGTGGGTTGCGGTGCCCGCACAAAGCCCGATTTGGCTCCGGACCCGGGCGAGCAGAGGCCGACGGTGGCGTGAGTTGCGGAACTTGTCCAAATGGGCCGCTTGTCGGCGGCACCGCGCCGCGTAATGGTGCCATTAATGATCCCTCGACCGCGGCGGCCGCGGCGGCCGGCTCGAGCTCGAGGGTCGCACGTGCCACGTGCTGAGGAGCCGCCGCGGCCGGTCGGGACGCCCCGTCGCGTCCGACGGGCCGAGACAATTCCGACGCTCGTCTCCCCCGTCGTCGTCGGCGGCGAGGCGCGGCGCGGCGCGCCACCTTCCCTCCTAATCTGTTGCTGGCCCTGCGTCGCAGGCAGTGTCATATCTCGCCCTAATGCGTGCCGTACTTCACGCTAACGACAGCGCGCAACATCGGAATCGACAGTCGGCTCCATATCTGCCGGCAACGGCGGCACGCCGCGATGGACGGCGCGTCATAA